>NC_067484.1:45081153-45426598 GCF_947179515.1 Apodemus sylvaticus | reverse complement strand
GAGTAATTGCTTTAATATTAAACTTGCAAATATTTGTAAACCTCTGTGAATTTGTCTTTAAGATAATCACAGCTGTGATTGATTAGTAACCCTTGTTTTATAATTTTGATTTTTTTTTTTTTTAAGATATATGGCAGGCTGGGTATATAGTTCAATGATAGTGTGCTTACCAGGCATCCACAAGGCCCTGGATCTGCTCCCCAGTTGTCAAAATAAATACATTTTTTAGTATTGTATTAATATTTTAGTTTAAATGAGTTTTATAATGTATTAGACTTAAATAATGTCCTGTGAAAAGTGAAAACTATCTGTAGTAGTGCTCCTTAGGCAATAACTTCAGTGTGTCCTGGTTTGATAATATTCCTGCAATGGTAATTGTGAATAGGAACCAATTTATAAAACATATCTTAACTCTTCATTTGTAAAATAAATTTAAATTTTTTAGGTTTATTTATTTTGTTTGTATGAATGTTTTGTGTGCATGTATATATATACATATATATGTATATGTATTTGTACCACCTGTGTGCCTGGTGCCCAGAGGACAGAATAGGGTATTGGATCTCTTGAACTTAAGGTGGAAGGGGTTGTGAGCTAGCTAATGTAGGTGCTAGGAACCAAACCCAGGTCTTCTGCAAAAGTGAAAAGTGCTCTCTCAACTGCTGAGCCATCTTTCTCTTGAAATACATTTATTACTATAAAGTATATTAAATCTTACCTTTACTTAAAAAATAATAAGCCATTGCTTCTTTACTTTATCTTATCGTTGAGTGTTCTTTCCTTTATCTGTTTATAGGATTTTGGAGAGATTATTCTGTTGGCTTGCTATAACCACTTTCCTGACCTCTAACATAGGTCTTTGACTAGAAGTAGTGTGTGAGTCATATATGGAGATGAAAGTTCAGGCCTTCCAAAGTCATGTGAACTGGAGTTGAAATGAGAGGGAGAGGAAATGTCCTTCCATCTTGTTAGAGCTAGAGACGCAGGGATGCACAGTAGACAGTGTCTGTGGGCATTTAGTGAGTAAAGAATGTATAGAACTACCACTGGGTTCATCCTGTTCATCTCTGTCCTCTCAGGAGGTATGTATAAGATTGGGGTTGGAAGTATGGCAAGTCCGGTAGAACTTTCTATTTTTTTTTTAATAAAACAATGTAATTTTTGCAATTTGATAGAAAATTGTGAGTTCATTAGAACATTTCTTTTGAGCTAGTACTATAGTATGATCCAGCTATAGCTTTGGTTTTTATATTGATTACCTGAGATAACAGAAGCAGTTGGTAAGTTTTGAGTTGCCTGTTGTGAAACAGTGTGCTGTGTTGCCCACCTTGAAGGTCTCCTTACTCTGGTTAGCTGCATTCTACCACCATTCTACCACCATTGACTGATCCCTAAGCTCTCAGTCTTCAGGTGGGCTGTCAGGTGTCCCCGTGTAAGGAACACAAGGTTAATAACAGCCACGCACTAGACATTTTCATTATGGTGTGCCACTATTGATCTATTCTATTGCTTTTAAAATTTTGTGTCTACTTTATAAATAAAAATTAGAAATTTTCTTAGGCATATATAGGGGAGAGAACTCTTACTTCGAGGATTTTGGGCTACCCGTGGCTTCAGATATCAGCTTTGGCTATCAGAAAATGTACCCCTCAGAGGAGGTAACTTGTAGAACCTAAATTGCCTAAGGACAAATTTATTTTCTATTATGAGTGATAAGAATACCAAAAACCATGGTGGTATGTTTATATGAAGTTGTAAAATGGTTATATCGTGGTACTTGTGAAAGTTGCTGAAGTCGTAAATGTGCTCATCCCTAACCTGACAGCCAGCTGGCTTGCCTGTCACTGTTCTGATGAGCTTTGCTAGGTGGCAGCATAAGCTTGGCAGTGGCCAAGTTACACTCACTCATCAACTTTGATTTAGGTTGTTTTAGAAATTCTTGTTGAGATTCAAGAGTGTAACTCTAATAATAAGTTACATCCTAGAATTTTCTTGTAAAGGCATATTAATACCTATAACTATGGAATACTTGAAACACATGACAAGTGATAGAACATATAGTGTATGACCTTGTAGCCTACTTTTATTTGAATTCTCAGTATTTTGCAGTATCATACTTTTTTCTAGCTTAGAGATAATTATTAACTCTTTTGGTATACACTTTTCTTACCTAGATGTCTCATTTTGTAACATTTCTAGACCTCATGTGTAGTATTGGTATATATTTTTAAACTTAATATGTGAGATACTGTACTGTACTGCACAAATGCGTATGTCCTTCTGTGTGCCCTTTATACGTGTGTTTTATGAAGCATGTTCTAGTGGGTGGGGTGTAGAAAGCATTGTTGTGATCCTTTGTTGTTATAAGAATACCTTATAGATGGACTCTCAGAAGGAAGATTTTTATTAAAGATCTACAGATTTCTTCCATACGGACTACAGAAGTTGTCTTTTCTACCAACACTGTATGAACATGCCTGTTTTCCATTCTCCTCATCAGTGTTTTATGATTTTTGTATATGAAGAAGTGAATCAGTGGAAGTTGGAATGTATTCTGAAAATGCAGATATACTCAGCTTTTCTTAATAGGACAATAATAAAATTCCTCAATTTTGTTAAAGGTTAGTCTAGTGTGAGTACATGGCAAGGTAATCATTACTTGGGTGATAACTGATTGACAAACTCATAGTATCAAAAGATTTTCATTGTTAACACAAAATATAGCTCTTTTTCTCACAAGCAAATTGTCAGTAACCATTTTTACTTAAAGCTAGTAAACTAGCTTTAAGAGATAGTGTAGATGAGGAAAATGGCCTGTTACAGAATATTGTGGCAGCTAGCTAGAGAGGGCACTCACATTGTAAAACCCTGTTGCTTGTGTGCAGGTCACCACTAGCCATGGAACATTAGACTGCAGAAAGGGCTTGAGTCCATAGCTAGATAACCCTTTGAACAGAGTGTGTGCTTCCTTTCATGGGCAGCTTTTGCCTGTTTAGGGTTCCTTTTTTCATTTCTCATCTTTGAGTTGACTTTCTGTTCCATTTTCAGGGGAAGTGTTAGGCTTTGACTTTGTTATATTTTGTTATTTATCCAAGAAGGGATTGAAGTTACCTAGATTCCAGGTGGTACCTCATTGTCATCCCAAGTACACTCTGCAGTGTGATCTTTGAATCTCCTAATGGTTATCTTAAGTTCACACTGGCTGCTTGGGATCATCAGTCTGAGTAATGATGAGCTGGAGATTTACTTCCTTTTCTCTTTCCAGACTCTATATATGTCTTTTATTTTATTTCTACTATTACCTCTTTACCTGTTTTACCTATCTTCTCTCTCCCACCCAAACAACACTGTAGTATAGTTTGTTCATTCATGTTCTTTGTTTTGCTGTGTCTCTGTCTCTTTCCTTTTGAAGGGAGGATGCAGTGAACTTTATTGATGAGAGATGCTTAGTGTTGAGGAGCTAAGTTGGAAGATGGATACCCCAGCAGCCAAGGCCCTCTCTTCCTTTTGTGTCCTTGCCTGGGTGGCTGGGCCAGGGTTTCTTATTTCTTGGAAGCCGTGTAAACCTGTGAGGTCACCCACCCTGTTACTGTAGCTCTATTCATTGTCATACCGGGAAATGACCTTTATATTAGTCATTGAAAGCAATTCCAGCCTCAAAGGTGGAAGAGTAGGCATCAGTGTTGGCGTAGCCCAGGATGCTCTTTAGTGGGCACTCTGATATCTGCTTCACTGCCTTGCTGATGGCAGCTTTCTTTCTCTTGGCAGCATGTTAGGTGGGCACATGGGAGGCATGCCAGTGGGCTTTCCATTCTGCTCTGGGCATGTCCATGACTTTGGCAGCACCAGTGGATGCAGGGATGATGTTGTATACAGCCCCACGGCCATCATGCTACATCTTCCCAGGGAGGGGCATCTATAGTCTTCTGGATGACAGTGATGATATGGACTCTGTTCATGAGTCCTTCTACAATGCCAAGGTTGGTGTGGATACCCTTAGCCAGGGAGGCTAAACAGTTGCTGGTACAGAGGCTTTTTCTGACAATTTGTATGAATTGTTATACTCTTGGTTCACACCCATTGCAAGCATTGGAGCATCAGCAGAATGGGCAGAGATGATAACTCTTAAGCGGTCTCTGGCTTCTCCATGGTGGTGAAAACATTAGTAGACTCTGCAACATACTCTGCACCAGCATCACCCCATTTGATGTCAGTGAGATCTCACTCTAGGAGGATGATGAGCTTTCCATTGATGACAAGCTTCCCGTCCTCAACTTTGACTCTGCTGTTGAACTTGCCATGGGTAGAGTCATACTGGAACAAGTAGACCGTGTAGTTGGTCAATGAAGGAATCATTGATGACAACAATCTCCACTTTGCCAAACTTGAAGGAAGCCCTGGTAGCCAGGTGTCCAATACAGCCCAATCCATCCATTCTCTCCAACCTTAATTGATTTGTCTCAGGGGAGGCTGGTACTGCATGAGACGAATCCGCCGCACCCACCACTCCCAGCCTCAACCCGGGCATCTTTTTGTATAGTCCATTCTAGTCCCAAGAATCCACAGTCTCCAGCCTTAGCCTGTAAGTGCTGGGACCATAGGTGTACCCCGAGCCCAGAGAATCTGCCCAAGTATGGTACACTCAGTGTGTTGGCCTTCTGCCACTCACTGAAATATGTGCCAGCTTCTGGCTTTTTGCCAAATAGCTCTGTAATTCCTGGTTGACAATGGATTGATACATTTTAATGGCCTCACAAAAAGGCCACTAGTAATGTTTTTCAAAAATCCAGCTAAGTACTTAGAGTAAACCATTAGGAGGAAAATTAAAATTTCATTTTTTATATATAGTGAATGTCTTTACTATACATGAATTTCTCTGTTGCCTATACACAGGCATTGAGAAAGTTAAAAAGAAAACATGTTTGGTATTGGTGTGAGCATGAGCATAGGAAGCACTCTCCTGCTTTGAGAATTCCTTATCAAGTAATGTCGAGCATACCTCTTCTTGAATTGGAATTTTAAAGTTGGAGACTAGCTTTCCTGTGACTGGGAACCAGCTCTGTCTGCTGATTTATTAAGAGTTAAGATTTATTAATACTTAATAGTGAGTGGCATATTATCAATTTGCAAGCTTGCAAGGTGAAGCCTTGAGGAATATTAATGTTTGAATATATAAATTGTCACTTGGCAGTACTTTGTTTGCAGTTTGTTTTGTTTTACAACAATCTCATTATGTAGCCCGGGCTTGCTACCAGCTCAGCGTGCTGGACGAGCTATCCTCAGATGTGCCTGTCTCCATTCCCTCACCCAAGCCTTGGGTCACAGATGGGAGCCACAGTACCTGCCTTCCGCTCAGCAGCTCAGGCAATTCAAGACTTGGTGTTTAGGGACAGTATTTTTTTTTCCCCTCAATTCCAAAGATGTTGCTACATTCTAATGGGAAAGAAAGTAGTTGCTTTCTTTTAATTCATCTGACACAGTGCATCTGAAGCATGAAAGAACAGACAGTGGTCTGTGTTTGTAGTTGTTCAGCAAGTATCTGTTGAACTGATCTATCTGCCATGTACAGTTTTACATGTTTAGAACCAATTTGAGTAAAATAAGATTGTTGACTTCCAAGGAATTTGTCTGGAGAGAACACAAATTAATTATTATTTTAACCAAACATAATTAGATTCAAAGTAAGACACTTTTACTTTTGTGGTAAATTGTAGAGGTACCCTTTAATTGTAACATTCAGAAATGATGCTGAGCCATCAGGAAGAACAGATGTTAACAAGCCCATGGGAAGGCCTTTTCCTGTCTCAGGGAAAGACTCCAGTAAAAGCTATATGATGGTGAATACGAGCATGCTAAGGCAAAGAGGACAAGACAGCCCTGTGGCATCCCAGCAGTGCCTGGAACTGTTGAGGTGTGACTTCAGAAATAGTAAATATGAGTCCCAGATCTCCAAAGACAAAGGAATTTCTCATAGAAAAAAATCATAATTTAGTGTGTTCTGATCCCAACAGAATATAACAGTAAAACACTAATTCCTGGGAAAGGTCTGGCTTCAAAATCAGAACCCTGACTTGGTTCTTCTTCCATCCCCAGCCTATGTGTGTTCAGACTTGTCATATCCCCACAGTTACAGAAGAAGCTTGAATTGACCAGCTGGAGCGTGATTGAGTAGAAGTTTGGTTGAACTATAGGCCTAAGTGTGTGATTACATTCAGAATGTCTTTATTGCCATTAAGAATCTGATTATATTGTCTTCTTTTTCTCTAAGGTTGTAAAGATGAGAAAAGAAGTGAAGCGAATTCGAGTTCTGGTCATCCGAAAACTTGTCAGAAGTGTTGGCAGACTGAAGTCCAAAAAGTTAGTCGTGGGAAGTCAAAATGCTGTAACTAACAAAATGTTAAGATGTGCTTAATACTTGTAAAATGAGAGAGCTAAGTCTGCGCTCAGCACTTGCGTTTCTGTAGTGGTGATCGGGCTGGGAGGGATGGGTTTCTGTAGTGGTGATCAGGCTGGGAGGGATGGGTTTCTGTAGTGGTGATCAGGCTGGGAGGGATGGGTTTCTGTAGTGGTGATTGGGCTGGGAGGGATGGGTTTCTGTAGTGGTGATCGGGCTGGGAGGGATGGGTTTCTGTAGTGGTGATCGGGCTGGGAGGGATGGGTTTCTGTAGTGGTGATCGGGCTGGGAGGGATGGGTTTCTGTAGTGGTGATCGGGCTGGGAGGGATGGGTTTCTGTAGTGGTGATCGGGCTGGGAGGGATGGGTTTCTGTAGTGGTGATCGGGCTGGGAGGGATGGGTTTCTGTAGTGGTGATCAGGCTGGGAGGGATGGGTTTCTGTAGTGGTGATCGGGCTGGGAGGGATGGGTTTCTGTAGTGGTGATCGGGCTGGGAGGGATGGGTTTCTGTGTAGCAGTGATCAGGCTGGGAGGGATGGGTTTCTGTAGTGGTGATCGGGCTGGGAGGGATGGGTTTCTGTAGTGGTGATCGGGCTGGGAGGGATGGGTTTCTGTAGTGGTGATCAGGCTGGGAGGGATGGGTTTCTGTAGTGGTGATCGGGCTGGGAGGGATGGGTTTCTGTAGTGGTGATCGGGCTGGGAGGGATGGGTTTCTGTAGTGGTCATCAGGCTGGGAGGGATGGGTTTCTGTGTAGCAGTGATCAGGCTGGGAGGGATGGGTTTCTGTAGTGGTGATCAGGCTGGGAGGGATGGGTTTCTGTAGTGGTGATCGGGCTGGGAGGGATGGGTTTCTGTAGTGGTGATCAGGCTGGGAGGGATGGGTTTCTGTAGTGGTCATCGGGCTGGGAGGGATGGGTTTCTGTAGTGGTGATCGGGCTGGGAGGGATGGGTTTCTGTAGTGGTGATCGGGCTGGGAGGGATGGGTTTCTGTAGTGGTGATCAGGCTGGGAGGGATGGGTTTCTGTAGTGGTCATCAGGCTGGGAGGGATGGGTTTCTGTAGTGGTCATCAGGCTGGGAGGGATGGGTTTCTGTAGTGGTCATCAGGCTGGGAGGGATGGGTTTCTGTAGTGGTCATCAGGCTGGGAGGGATGGGTTTCTGTAGTGGTCATCAGGCTGGGAGGGATGGGTTTCTGTAGTGGTGATCAGGCTGGGAGGGATGGGCCATGCCAGAATGCCCTGCACTGCTTTGAACCATTGCAGCTTAAGAGACAGACTGTTTTCTTCCATTTTTAAAAAGTCCTCCCCTTTCCTCTTTCTAAAATGAAATTGCCTTCAGTGTTCTTTATGTGTTTTATTTAACTAGAAGTTATTTCAAGGTGTTAATAAGTCTAGGATGGCTACCTTGAATCAATTATGGTTTTATTTCATCGGCCTTTGGCTTAGTATTTTGAAATTTTCAGTATCTGTAGAAGGATTTGTCAGTTCTTTACATATTATGTGATATTTTTGAGTAAAAGTATATTTCTCATCCACTATCAGTAGCATTAATGGAAACCCATTTACAATTCCTAGCATATAAACACGAGGATTTAGAAAGTCTTCAAATGTGCAGTTTCTGGTTTTCTGTCCCTTCAAAAATGTTCTAGAAGATAACCATCCTTTCTGACTAAGCAGATATTGAATATCTTTAATTTTTTCTTTAATTCCAGAAAACAATTTTTCAATTAATAAAAGCATCTCCACACTTTAACAGTATCTTAGGAGGCTTATATTACAATAAATAGAGTTTTTTGACCTTGCCATTAAAGAACTAGAGAAAAGCTAGCAGTGAAACGACTCCAGGACCCTGTGTGTCTTGTCCAGCTTCCAGTGCGGTGGCGTCAGTGTGTGTGGCTGTGGCCTGAGACAGCAGTGCAGCGCACAGCACTTTTCACAGGGGCTTTTCTCAGAAACTCAGAATGCTGCTCATCGTGACACGGCTCTGACACTAACGCTCCTCTCGTAATCTCTTGTAGGGGCACTGAAGATGCACTGTTGAAAAACCAAAGGCGAGCCCAGAGGTTGCTTGAAGAAATCCATGCCATGAAGGTAAAGACATGTGCATTGTGTGTGCACACATCACGTTGTGTGTCTCCTGGCAGCTCCTGTCAGGGATGCCCCGCCCAGGTCTCCTGAGTTGCTGCGGGCTGGCTCACCTTTGTAGTGAGCTTGGTGAGGAGAGGCACCTTTGCAAGACTGTACTCTGTGTGAGCTTGCGTGTCTCCCTGGTTTGAAGTGCTAGACTAATTTGAGTCAAAACTGCCAAACTAAACTCATTTGTATTTTACAGTGCCTCATGCCTAAGGCCTTTATTTCACTGTTTCTTGGGCATGCATCCTAAAGAAAAGCCAACAGTTAAGTGCCCGTGTTATTTGGGAATGTGGGTGGTGATGCTGGTGGCTGACATCATGCTTCTCTTGTTGCCAACTCAATACATTTTTATGGAGTGGTGTCAGCGTTTTACTGGGTTCTGTAGAACTTAAAATAAGTGTACTGTTGGACCAGCATGGTCCCACCATAGTGTTGTCTTTCCAGCCAGACTTTTCACTGGTGTCATTTTTAGGTCCTCCCTGTGCCCTTTCTTGGTGGAAACTTTCATTTACCAAATGACATACCATTAAATGTCTGGAAGCCTTTTTATTGCAGAACTTAAAAACAACATTTGGTACCAGCAGTTATCTTAATTGCAGGGTAATTTTGTATATGTTTGACTTTTATAATTTGGTATAACATCTAAGTTCAAGTTAGATAAAAGAGCAAGAAAATTCTTTAACAATATTTTAATTGAGTTAAATTATCAGTACTTTTCACTATTCCTTTTTAAGAGAAGGAAATGTATTGAACAGGATACGGTTATTCCAGTTAACCTAGAGAGAGGTACAGGAAATGGTCGTTTAGTATGAAGTATATGTATTCGTTACTCCTATAGGAGTGTCAGATATATAAAATCCATTTGATAGGTCTTTTTGTGTGATTTCTTCTAAATATTAATATTTGTCATTTTAGTTATGCACTGGCTTTGAAATACTAGGTAATTGTTGGGTTTTTTGTAAGAAGAGTTCAGTACCTACAAGGGACATATGTGTATTCTGTAAGGAATGTGATGACAAATACATTTTTATAATACATCCAGTCTTGTTTGTTAGTTGGTGAGCTGTCTTATCTGATCTATATGTGAAGCTTGTTCTCTGTTCTTTAGTTTTATCAGCAGCATATAAGTCCCAGTGCTAAAAAAGTTTACAAGGTGACTGTGTCTGTCTTCCCTGTAATTAAGACTACTTATTGGTACCCCAGAAAGCCACAGTTTACTGGCTGTGTAGTGAATTCATAGACTTTAAAAATGTATTTGAATTCTTGGTAGGGATTAAGGTATTCTGTTTTTATCTTGTTGCTTCCTTTAGTTTTTTTCCTCTTTTGACAGAATTCAAACATAGAATTACATTGAAATACAAAAACTCAAAATAAGAATACTAAGTCACCTCTACATTTACTTAGCTAAAGTGTTGAATTTTATTTCTAGCTCATGGTACTTTTACATAATCAGCCTTTTCTGAAATAAATATATGTACCACTTTTCCAATTGAAAGGTCTTTGATAGTTTTGTAAGGAAGTGTTTCTCAAACATTTGGGAGTATCAAAGAAATAGACATAATACAGTAGACAGGCACAGTTAACGTTTGTAGAGCCTCTACTTTCTATTTTGCCAGCAGGCTTTTTCCTTTGGCTCATACACCACTAGATTTTGATAGTTGTACTCAGGCCATTCTGTCTTATAGTCTCTTAGTATGATAACAGGGTATTTGATTGCAAGATGCCATCCTCATGAAGAAAATCGTGTATTTTTAGAAATGGGAGTAAGTTTCTTTTGGGTCATGGCTGAGTGGGGCAGGGACAAGACCAGATCTTTAAGATTCTGTAGAATGATAGGTTCTAATTTTATACACTCTAAGTATGAGCCCCATCTTTGATGCTGTTGCTAATAATATTCATACTTCTAAAGTGTTAATGTTCTAAAGTTAATACTGACTTCTGAAACAGGTTCTTTCTCTTTGAAAGGTAGCTTATGAACCTAAAGACCCTTAAGTTATTATCTTGAGACAAAAAAAGAAAAAAAGAAAAAAAAACCATAAAAGTTAAAGCTTGTTCTGTGAATGCTGGGGATTGACTCCACATCCAGCTCTTCGCACTTAATATGGCACCATTACCTACACAATCCTCATCTCCCAGTGCCTGACACCTTACTCTTCACAGTTCTAGTTCTAAGAAACTTTTCATAGCACTACCATTCTGATTCCAAAGCTGTCTAGCCTCTCAGTACAGCCATGGTGTGTCTGCTGTCTGTTTTCATGGCATTCCTACTAATAACTGAGGGGCATGTCTTAAGATAATGAGTCAGCTTTCTCAGTTATTTTTCCTGGCATATAGTGATGGTTTTGTCACATGGCTGGCTAAGTGAGTTTTAATACAGCATATTTTTTTTTACTTATGTTGCTGTATTTATAGTATTGGGATTATTCTGAATCCGTAGACATACATAAAATGTTGCTCGAATGTTACTGAAGGAATTATGAATCAAGTTTTGTTTTATTAATGTTAAGTCTCAGAAACAAAAAGTTAAAAAAAGAACTAGTTCTTCATTGTTTAAAGTCACCTTAGTCAGTGCCCTAAGGCCACTATATATTTATATAAGATCTATGTGTGTGTGTGTGTGTGTGTGTGTGTGTGTGTGTGTGTGTGTGTGTGTTTGCTTTTTATAGTGTTATATATTGATGTGTCTTTGCATCTGTGAGCACATGCAGTTGTGTGGAGATCAGAGGACGTTGTGTAGTCGTTGAATCTCATCTTTCTTCATAACATAGGTCTCGGGAATCAAACTGAAGTCTCCGGGCTTGGTGCTGTCTTTCATGTATTAAAAGGCAGAACTCCTCTTGCTTCTTAAAATGGTACAAGGGTCCGTAGGTCTTGTGACCTTTGAAATGGTCCCCAGGAAGCATTGGTGGAATGTTCATAGGTCGGCATGTCCTGCCTTCCTCACACGCAGGAACACCATTTGAAAACTAGAATCTTTACACTGAAATCCCACATTGCTTTCTGGAGTGTAATTTCGTCAGTTAAACATCAGAGCTTCGAATAGGCCATCTTCCTGACCCCTTAATATTGTTTCATTGTAGGTCCTGTAATATAGACATATGTCAGCATATGATGGCCTTACCTTACTCTTCTAAATACAAGCAGATCTTTCAAATGTAAGTGACGTCTGTCCTCTGAAACTTCCTACTTGTGGGGAAGCAGGTCAGGCAGCAGGACGTTTGGGTAAATACGGAATGAAGAGCTGTTACTGCATAGGTTAAAGTGCATACCGGGGTTGAGCAAAGAACTGATCTGGAATTGATGCCCCCAGATAAGCCTCCTGCAAAGGCACCTGAGTAGGACAGAAGACATTGGAGTGGAGAGTGCTTGTGCAGGCTGGGGACACATGGGGTTTTTATTTGGTTTTTCAGGTTTTGTAATTTTGGAAACGTGAACTTTTTACCCTGTCAGGATGTTTCCTAATAACTATTAAAGTATCCAAAGCACTTTCAACCATTGATGTAAAAAACTTGGATGAGCAGTACTACCATAACTTCAGTAAGATGTAACGGGTACTTGAAAAAAATGAAAATATTACCAATATATTTTGTAGGAAATAACAATGGGATACAAAGATCTTTTTATAAAATGGGTATGAATGGGTTTAAAATGGAAACAAATCAGCCTGGGTTTAAAATGGAAACAAATTTTTTAATTGTTTCTATATACTTTAAGCTGATTTTTTTTTTAATTTATTTACTTTTATTTTTCTGTATATGGGTGTTTGGCCTACATGTTGTATGGTACTCACAGAGGCTACAAGAGGACATCAGATCCACAGGAACTTGAGCTGTCAATTGTCATGTATGTGCTGGGAACAAAACTTAAGTCCTACAAGAGCAAGAAGTACTTCTGACCAAGGAGCCCTCTCTCCATCCCCTAAACTGACCTGTTAAAGTCATAGGTTATGACAGAAGACCTTTGTCACGCTTGTTTGTGCTTGCTGTCCCAAGTCTCATGACGTCCCTCTTTCCTCCTCTTCTCTCCTTCCATTGGTCTCTTCTGCTTCTGCTCTCAAATCATGAGGATATATCTGATTTTATGTGTCCATTATTTGTAGGAGTCACAGCTGAGAAAAAACATGCAATATTGAGATAAATTAATTTCAAATAAACCTGAACATATCTTACATTGTTGAATTATAGTGAAAATTACGTACTTTTGTTTTTTCTGTATGTTAAGAAGCATTAACAATTTGCTCATGAAATTAATACTTTGTGGCAGCCAGAGAAGCTCAGTGTATATTTTCCTAGAATGTGAAACTTTATATGGTCTGAGGAGATAGCTTAATGGTTAAAGACACTGACTGTTCTTTTCAAGGACCCAAGTTCTACTCCCAGCACCCACACGGCAGCTGTAACATACAGCCATCTGTAACTCCAGTTCTAGGGGCATGGCACACTCCCTGGCCTTAGTCAGCACAGCATGCTCGTGATTTCAAGTTTCCTAATTCTGGAAACAAGAACTTTTACCCTGTCAGCATGTTTCCTGATGACCATGCAAGTACCTGGAGCACTTTCAACCATTAATAATAATAATAAAAAAAGAAATGCGTGCAGACAAAACACTCATGTATATAGAAATAAATCTTTAAAAGAATAAAAAGCTATTCCAAGGGGAGGTAATTTTAATTCTTGGTAATTTCTAGTAAAGCCATAGATGACATCTTCACATTCTCCCCATTTTCCTTTCTATAGGTGGCCAAATCTAGAATCTGTTGTTTATATGTGGGGATGAATTCCAGAGAGAAAATTTTTTATTCTTAAATCCTTATAAAAGGATTTCAAATGCTGTTGAAAAGCATTATGATAAAAGTTGTAGGTTTGGGGAGAATTTGTTCTGCTGGTCAGTCTGTTTTTTTAATAGTATTAAAATCTAGTTTTTAATCAAATTATTAAAATCTAACTTTAATACTCATGGCTGGTAAGTCATAAAATTGATAACTTTAAATTAAAATGAAAGAAGTTGGTGTCTCTAGAAAAGTTCTTAAAATTCCGTATTATATATGCAGGTTTTGTACATTTTAGTTTAAAATTTAGTGTGTAGAATAGTTTGTTAAATTTGCTTTCAGGGTGTATTGTTCTATTGGAAACAAGCCTAGGCAACTAATTGATTAGGTTAGTGTCTAGTATGACTTAAGGAAGACTCCACAGAGTAGAAACTCATGAAATACTTAGAAGTCAGTATTCTGCAATGCACCACAGAGCACAGAGATCTGCAAGTCTGCACCAGGTGTGGGCTTTTCAGCACTCTACAGTTCTGTGGCACTGCACTCTGTGATCAGTTTTATTACCTCTTGTCTCCATCTCCTTTAGAAGGGATGTTGTCCTATCGCAATAGTTTCCATTTCAGTTCACTGATTGTACCATAGCACAGGTGGTTAATTAATAAACTGTCACTGATGGATTATGGAGTGAGTAAAGTGTACAGGTCTAGTGACTACAGTTGTAAGGGGTATTCCATTTTACAACCTTTTTTTTTTAAATATAGGCACAGCAAAGGTCTTTGAGCAATTAGGTTTTCTAAAATGGTGAAACTGAAAGCAGAGTAGAGGACTGACTAGCTAGAAAGAGTAGATTGGAGAAATAGTGAGTACAGGAGACAGTGGCTTATAGATCTGACTTACACATGGAAAACAGATATTTATTAAGCCTTTGTTTTTACATTGTGTTCATGGTGGCTTCGGGTATCTACTGTCTTAGTTGGGGTTTCAGTTGCTGTGATAAAACACCATGACCAAAGCAACTTGGGAAAAGGGGGGCTTGTTTCACTTGAAGTCTGTCACCAGAGGAAGTCAGGGCAGGAACCTGGGAATAGGCACTGATAAAGAGGCCGTGAGGACCCCTGCTTACTGGCCTGTTCCTTACGGATTACTCAGCCTCCCTCACGGCACCCAAGCACCACACCAGCCCAAGTGTGGGACAGCCCACAGTAAGATGAACCTTCCCAGATCAAGTAAGAACATGCAAATCGAGCATGACCAGAGACTAATCTGGTGGGGGCATTTTCTCAATTAAGGTTCCTTCCAAAATAATACTAGCTTCTGTCAAGTTAACCTAAAAGTCCCATAGATTCCATCTCTAAAAGTTTAGTCTTTTTAACTGTGGAACCCTGTAAAAATCAACAATAAGTTAAGTATTCTCTTGTTTCAAAAGGGAGGAACCCAAGGCACAGATTTTGCTCTGAAGAAAGCAAAATCAAATTCCCAACAGTGTAAATAATTTGGTGTCTAATGTCAGGGAGTCACAATCTTTTGGCTCCTTCAAAGGGCTTAGGTCATTTCTCCAACTCTGCCCTCTCTGCATACCCATCTTGCTCCCAGGCTCAGGCCAGCTCTACTCCACAGCTTCTGCTGTTGCTGGTACTGTTCTTGGTGATTGTCCCATGGTACTGGTGTTTCTAAACTGCTAGGGTCTTCTGACCTATTGACCACGCCTTTCTTGGTCTCTGTTCAGGGGCTCTGATCCTGACTAATGGTTTGTTTTAATCATGGTGATGCTCTGTGCATGTGAGTGTAGTTTCCTGAAGAGGCCAGAGGTATCAGGCACGCCTAAGGCTGGAGGTCCAGGCAGTTGTGAGCCACAACTGGAGTGACAGACGGTTGTGAGCTGCCATGAGAATGTGGGAATAGAAATGAGGTCCTCAGGGATATTATGTTGTATTGTCTGTCCATTTTAAATGGTATCCTTTGGGCTTCTGTCTACATATCTGATGCATAAAATAATAATCTCCACATCTTCCTCTGTTCGTCTACTTCTTTTCTAGTTGTAATCAAAATAATGAGGTTTATCTACTATGCTTTTCTTCTGTATCACAGAAGTTATTCCTAACCTGAAAATTCATACTTGACCTCAAATATTGTTACTAAAGTTACTTTTCCCAGGCTGGTTTGTCCTTTAGAGTACCCTTCTACCGAGGCTCGTGTGCAGTGTTCCTTTATGTTCAAAGCTGTATTTATTCATTTATTAAATATTTATTTATTTTTGAAGACTTGATATTTGAAGGCTTTCTGACTGCTTATGAATCTTTGAATTATAGATTATAGTCCTTGAAATTGTACTGAACCTGATGTTGTGAGCTGCTATAAGTGGAATCAACACTTAAAGACATTTGTTGTTAGTTTTTCTAGTATCATGGTAATATCTGTGGCAAGTATTATTTCTTTTCTAGACTTGACTTTTTATTAAGTTTTCTAAAGCAAGACACAAAAAGAATTTAACTCACGATGCTCATAGATTAACTAGAATTGGTTTTCCCCCCACAGGAATTGAAACCTGATGTCGTAACTAAATCTGCTCTTAGTGATGATATCAACTTTGAAAAAACTTGCAAAAAGGTATGTGGGTGCTAGAGATGAGGGCAAGGTGGCTGGGCTGTGGAGCACTGTCCCGAGCCTCTCTGTTCTGAGAGTGTCTCCTGGCACCCCCTCTCGCTCCTAACTCCATTACCACATTTCAGTAGCTAAATACATAATGCGGTGGCAGGTATTAGAGGAGACTCCTTAGTCTAAAATTCATTCAAATATATTAAAATTCATTTCAAATATATGATGTATGGATCAATTTCTTTTTGTTATTCCATTTTTTAATGATTATATATTTTAATGTTTGTTCTTAATATGTTGACCAGAGACATAAAGACATTCTGTCTTCTACTTTCAAAGATTTAAATGGTCTAAGAAAAGGAAGTAAGACTCAATTATTATATCAATGCTAAGTTATGATGACGGTTACATTTGAAGTCTCATTTAACAGAGACTTAGAATAATATAATGTTCTCTCCTTATATTTTGAATGCCTTTTATCCCTGATATATGCTCAGAACCCAACACAGTACCCAGTTTGTTACTAACATTTTACAAATATTTGATAATATAAATAGAAGCAAAAGGAGAATTTATTTTGGCTCAAAAATTCAGGAGTTATTGTACACTGAGATGGCTTGCTGGGGTGTAGAGTTAACTAATAGTATTAGTAATACCGTGGACAGTCAACTAGGCAGATGTACAACAGTATGATGGCATCTGAGGAGAGTGCACACAGCATGGCAGTGTCTCCTAAGAGAAATCAGAGCCCATGCAGAAATGGGAAAGTCTCTTAGATTTTCTGACAATGCTGGTTTCACAACACAAGTCTAGAACCAGTTGCCCACGTGATTCCCAAGCCAGAGTCTGAGGCGGGTGTGGGGAGCTGGAGACTGGTTACTGATACCTCCATTGTGAAATTTCCCCAGAAAGAGATGCTGTCACCTGGGAGTCTGTGAGCCAGGGACTCAGACACTGCCTCAGTAGCATTTAAGTGTCTAGAAGGGAAAGGCTGCTGGAGAAAGGACTGGATAGCTTCTCAGGCCTATGGAAAAATTCTTTTCTTGTCTCTGCTGTACCCACCAACATGTTCCAAACTTGTCTTGACTTGTGGTCTTCTTTGTTCTGTAAAACTGTAAAACTTTTTCAAACTGCTTCCGTACTGGAATATGGGATTTGGGGAACCTAAATCTGTTTTCTTGGGATCAGTCAAAGAAGCTCCAAAACACACACTCTTATTCTTAAGACGAGAGCTATACATCAACAATTGTGATGTGCTGATTGTTTCTTTAAATAGAACGAGGAGTTGGACTTAAGCCCAATTTATTATTACAAGTGTTAATATTCATGTTCTTGCTCTACCAGTGGATTTACAGTTTGTTTAGGTCACGTCTCAAAGAAGTAGCACTACACATAAGTAATCTTTCTTTTTTAGACACTTAATTCATCCAGAATGTATTTGAAGAACTGTTTTCAAAATTGAATAACAAATGCCTTTGTGTTGACAATAAATACCCAATACCAAAGTAAAAAATTTCCATTAAAAGATGAGGGTGTTTTCTATTTTTTTGTTTAATTTATTTGAAATGGAAGAAACTGGAGGTGTGTGAAAAACCACAGTTTCCTGAGAATTTTCCATGGCAAACGTCAGTTTTAAATGAGGAATGCTGTGGTTTCCGTCATCCAGTCTAACCTCTGAGGGCTTTGATGCAGGTGTCAACACTCTTGAGAGACTGCAAAGCCCAAGTAGCTGCATGGAGTTGCGCCACTGTCTGTGCCTTCTATGTGTCTCTGGAGCTGTCTCTCAGATGATGTTTATCACTTTCTGCCTTGGAGAGTCATTTGTGGAGATACTGTAGCACAGCACTTAGTCAGTGAGTACAGAGGGAGTACAGACAGGAGGGTGCATGTGCAGGGATCCTTGATCCTTTGAGATCCTGCACTAAACACATGATGTGCACCAGGCAGAGCAGCCAAGACATGACAAGCCAAGCCTTGGTTTCGGTTTGCATTTTCACCAATGTTTCATCTTTTTGCAGAAACACTTAATGTGGATGTTAAACAATTTAGTGCAGAAATAATTCTCAGTTAAATCACAAATAATGTGGACGTGAAACAGTTTAGTGCAGAAATAATTCTCAGTTAAGTCACAAATGATTTGTGAATTAGAGGAAAATTTATGGAGAAGTATTAGATTAAATTTACAAATCTGAATTTGAGTTCCAGTTTGTTCCTTAATAGCTAACCTAGTGATCTTGAAATCAAATCTAGATTGTTGCTTTGTATATAGAAAAAAACTTTTGGCCTATATTCTTTTCTTATTAACATTAGAATTTTAAAATTAAAGTGAGGCATTGTCTTAAGAAGAAACAGCTTAATGATTTAGAAGTTTGGTATGTTAAATTTGCTTTCTTAGGAATAAGATAAAAGCAATACATAAAATGTTAAATTTTACCTTCTTAGGGATAGTCTGTAGTGGGAAATGGTTAAAATATAGTACCGCCCTGCCAGGCCTCTGCTCCAAGTTCCGGCGGGTCTCTCCTGCCCAGCACCCATTCCTTCCAAGTATCCGTCAGAGCATGACTCTTAAACTTGAGTGGTTAGCCAAATATATTTATGTATAAGAAACTTCCAATTACATAATGCCAATTTACAATGATAAAGTTATATCCCAATATTTCTAACCTCTCAGCACACCAGAAACACATCTGACTCCATCTGGATCTGCACTTCTCCTCTGCTCCCTCGTGCAGCTCCCAGGCTCCCTCTCTCTCCACCCCTCCTCTTAGCTCCTCCTCCTCCTCTCTCCCCTCCAAGCACTGGCCTCTCCCTGCCTCAGTGTGAATGGATAGGAAATATCTTGGAACATCTGTCATGGCACTGTTTTTATTTAAGGAGTCAAGTGGTAGGTGAAAGAAGGCAAACTGGTAGCAGAACCTTTACCTGAGCACCTAAAGGGGAACCATGCAGAAACGTGGAAATGGCTGTAGGGGAAATGGGCTTGAGAGGAACTTTTAGACATGCCAAGGGAGATCTGTCTAAGCCTTGGGTGGAGCTAGAAGCTGGAAATATCTTCCTATCAGATTATCAAATATTTGTAAAATGTTAGTAACAAACTGGGTACTGTGTTGGGTTCTGAGCATATATCAGGGATAAAAGGCATTCAAAATATAAGGAGAGAACATTATATTATTCTAAGTCTCTGTTAAATGAGACTTCAAATGTAACTGTCATCATAACTTAGCATTGATATAATAATTGAGTCTTACTTCCTTTTCTTAGACCATTTAAATCTTTCAAAGTAGAAGATACTCTTTCAAATTTTTAACCAATGATATGTAGCACAATTCTAAGTTTTTATAGACTGTTAAATGGTAACATTTTAATTATTCAAGACTGGCTATGTTTTTTCAGTGTGATCTTTGTCATTAGAGTAGATTACATAGGTAACTTATCTAGAGAGAATATTTGCAAATTCTGTATTCTAATTAACACATACAAAAGATTAGTAAATTGCAACGTAATCATTTCCAGATTAATTTTGATGCTATATATTTACTGCTTTCAATTTGCAGCCAGATTCTACTGCAACTGAGAGAGCAATTGCCAGATTAGCAGCTCACCCTCTTCTAAAGAAAAAAGTCGATGTGCTAAAAGGTAGGAATCAAATGACAGTACACTTGATGCATTTAGTCGTGACTCTAGATAGATGATTTCATTTATTATAAATATTCATCTTTAATATGTAGAACTGTAGACATGTGCCTATAAGCTTGAATGTTTTATGTCATAACAAGATATTAAATTTGTATTTCTTCAAATTTTTAATATATGTAAAATATGTACATAATCATGTTTAGCAGTTGATGTTTTAAATACTGATGCAGTTCATACTGTCACATAATTTTTATGTATCTTTTATAAAATATATTTATGAAATTAAGTACTTTGTCAAAGATTAATTACCACTTATTTTGATGTCTGGAAACTTACTTGGCACATTAACACACAAATTAGTGTTGCCATTTTATTGTTTTCAGTAATATTTTTACTGTTTTTCATGATTAAAGAGACATGAAGAAAGTAATTTTCATTTTGCAGTCTCTCAGTATGCCTTACAAACATGGTGTTTTAAGTGTTGAAAAGATTTGTGACTTTTTTTGAAAGATTATTTTATAATTATATTTATGTACAGAAAACTTAGTGTACATTTAACCCAATACCAAAGTTCTCAGGCCTTTTCTCAAAGGATTGACCACCTTTTTGGCCTCCTGTTTCTTGATGACGGTTGGGTCCAGGCCCACCTTCTTCCCCTTGGCCTTCTTTCCTTTGGCATCTTGCTAGCTGGTGGAGAGAGAAAGAAACTTCTTTGTATACGTACTGTTGATTCCAGTTGTCCTCGTAAATGTTTCCACACAGCTGAAGCGGTATTGTGTAGGGACAGTGACATTTTGTATGTACCTGTGCTGAAACAAGCCTTGCACTATCTTGTTTGCAGCTGCTGTCCAGGCCTTCAAAGATGCAAGGCAGAATGCTCCGAGGGCTGCAGCATCTAAGAAAACTTCAGTAGAAGGCCAACATAAGGACATTCCCAGGTCTAAGGAGGATGCAAGTGAGTCAGAGCATCCTGGGAGAACCGTCGTCCCTGAGCAGAAGGGAAAGGACACCAGCATAGCAGCAAAGAAGGCGGGAAGTGCTTCAAAAGAACAACTGGCCAAGGCAGAGCAGGGACCCAAAGCAGTGGCCACTGCAAGGTCTCCAGGGAAGCCTTCAGGAAAGGGTGCTGGGCTTAGCTCTGGACACCAGGGGGCCCCAAGCTCAGGGGACAACACCCAGGGGAACGCCTCAACCAGAGCCACAGGGAAGGACAGTGTATGTGAACCCACTGGTAACAGTGGCAGTGAGGAAGAGGAGAGCGAGGAGGAAAAGGAGTATTTTGATGACAGCACTGAAGAACGGTTCTACAAACAATCTTCTGCATCTGAGGACAGCGACAGTGGTGATGACTTCTTCATTGGGAAAGTCAGACGGACACGAAAGAAGGAATGTGGTGTCCATTCCTCAGCTAAGGACCAGAAGCCCCTCCCAAAAGTGTCATGCAAAACAAATACACTTGAAACCCATTGGGATTTAAGAAACGATAAACACAAGCTGATTCCAGAAGCCAGGAAGTTAGAATCCGTGTTTTTCCACTCTTTATCTGGACCTAAAAGCTCTAGAAGGTAAGGGCATATTTGTGTTCTGAAATGGTTCAGTTTATTGGTTGGCTGTGTAAAGTGGATGCATAGCCTCACACTATGGGAGAACCTCCCTGGAGACCTGCTTTGTCTCAGCCATGTGGGGGTTTGGCCCAGTGCTCTCGTAACCTTTGTGCTTTGAGTAGTGTTTATATGGACAGTGGTGGCATACTGCCTAGCTTCACATGGAAGGCTTCGTGACAGCCAATAATTTTCCTAAAGCTGGAGCATAGAGTATTGGGAGTAATTAAAATGTTTACCTATCTGACCCAGTTATACCCAATAAGTGTCTAGGTTTTTCTTGTTTAAGACTAATTTTCATTATATGTAAATCATTCTCCCCTTGAGAAAATGTTTGAAGTTCTTTATATAGACAGTCTGCAAGGACAAGATAGCCAAAATGGATTACTTTTAATTGACCAGAGGTCTCTGTTGGGAGGAGGGGTGGAGTTGATTAGCTGAGCCCTAGATTATTTAATTGTATACTAGAGTGAGCAGGTGGATACATTCTGTGGTGAGTTCTAGCACCCATTCCATCGTCAGAATTTGTTTTGTCACGTAGGTGCTAATGTTGTTCTGTTTTCTTTTAGGGATCCCAGAGAACAGGCCCCAAAGAATAAACGCCCAGGTGTGTAAAGATTGCTCAGCCCACAAGAAAACATTGCTTTGTCAGTGAGAGGATGAAAATTGTCATTTCCTGAAGAGTGCACCCACACAAATAGAAACGGGGTGTCATAGCATTATCAAGATCTGTTTTTGTTGGTTCCCTTTGGCTTGTTTTGTCTCCCCATGTTGGTGTGACCCTTCATGCAATAATTAGCAAATTAACTCCTTGTGTAAGTTAATTTGAAGCTGTCTTCTGTCGGGATTCAGCTTTCATTTTGAGATACTGTGTCTAAGTAAAATGAGATTTTCTTTAATAAGTGGTGTGAAGAAATGAAATCTGTCCTGTTCTGGTACAGTTACTTGTCATTTTGCTTTGTCTTCCCAGATTTTGCAGAAAATGATCCTCCAGTCAAGAATCAGTTTACAAAGAGTGCACACAGAGGCTTCGAGAGCCTGAAGCAGCCGACACGCCCACCTCTGCATCCTTCCTGGGAGGCGAGCAGGAGGCGGAAGGAACAGCAGTCCAAAATCGCTGTGTTTCAGGGGAAAAAAATTACATTTGAGGATTGATTTGATGCTTGCTGTCTCTTTCCAAGCTTTCTGTCACAATTTTTGGTTTTAATTTTAACTAGCCTGTTATTTAAACTTGTGTTTAAATAAGTCTCTTTGAAAGTTATAAAACATACTGCTTGTTTTTCTTTTTTTATGAGTTCGGGAATATTTACATAATCTTTTTACAGATCTCTAAATTTGATTCATAAGACTGCTTGCCCCAAATTATTTCTTACATAAGATAATTTAGATATTACAGAATTTTAGATTTTCTCATTCATGATTACAAAATATATTTCGCCAGTTAAGCTTTCCCTTTCGCCTTGAAAGGCAAATGGGGCTCAGGAGATGGCTCACTTCCTAAGGCCTATGACTCTGAGATTCCCATGGTAAAAGTGCAGAAGCAACTCACAAAAGCTGTTCTCTGATTGCACATGCATATGCTCACACAATAAATGTCATATAAAAAGTGTTAGGACATAGTTAAAATAATAGTGGGAAAATAAAGAAATCATTACTAAAAAAGTTATTTTTATAAACAAAACAGAAATGGCAATTTTCATAGTAGATATAGAAATAATATATAAATGAATATTAATTTGTCACAGTTGCAGTTAGTTGTGATTTATCTTTGCAGTGTTTAAGCAACTTGCTTATGTGTAGCAACACAACCAAAAGTTAAGTTCTAAGTACCCCTGCAATAAGTATTTCCATCAGTGAAGAATGGATACATAGAGCCCTAGTTTTTCTGTCCATGAGCCAAGTCCAGGATTCAGTGTTCATGGTACAGAAGAGTTATGCACGGTGTCCTCACTTAGCCATGTATGCGGGACAGCACTAGGAACTGAACCTAGGGCCTCGTGTGTCCTAGTTCTTGTATGTGTTTCACCACTGAGGATCTTACTGTGTGGCTCAGGTGGGGCTGGGTTTTTAGTCTCCCAGTACTGGGGGTGCAGGTATTTTATCTTGTATTGAAATGTAGAAAAGGGAGGGATTGAGGTGGCTGACTAGAGCTTCATACAGTACAGTAACTCTGAAATAAAAGAGGCTGTTAAAAGATCTTCTACTATTTACCTTTTTACTACTGTGAAAGACAGATCATTAGTTAATTAAACTAGATCATTAGTTAATTAGAACAAGGTAAAGCCTTCCACTCAGCCTGCAAGCAACTAGTTAGCAAGACTTTCTGTTTTACAAGCTTTGAAATGTCAGTAACTAGAACAGTGGGTTCTGTTTATAGTGGAGATGTAGAGTTTTCTTGAATCTTCATTCCAACCGACCCCTCCAAAAAAGTAAGAAAAATGTGTGTGTGTACCTCAGCAAGTTGGGGTGCTTTCTACAGATTTGCAAGTATGCCTAAGAAAGTTCCTTGGACCAGGAGTCAAGGGCCACCTAAAGGTTAGAGGCAGACTTAGATTTACTGCTGCAGTTTATTCCACAGAGACTTTACAGCGGCAGGAAACTTAGAGTCAGACTTGTACCTGTGTGGCTGCTGTGACTCCAGATGGAACAGCTAGCTGCTAGTGTAGAGTAGGGAAGCTTGGTTTCTGGTGACTTTGCCCTTAATGTCAGGAGAGGTTCAGGTTATTTCATGAAAGGTACCACAGCAGTAGTCTAGAATACTGCTGAATTCTCTAGCAATAAAATTTCTGTTTTTGTTTTTGTTTTTGTTTTTTTTTCAGACTAAAATGCAAAGGTTGAACAGCCCTGGGTTTGTGACTTTGGGCTATCTTACTGTAACATTGTCCTAGCAAGTCTTCCTGTTATATGAGATCACAAACTGCCTGGGCCTGTGAGTGCCTGCATTGTCCTGCCTGCTTCCTGGTGATTTTTGTCTCAGCCTTGATATATTTTTCCTCCACATCACATAGATTGACTTTGCAGCAGATCCTTAAGAGAACTCTGCAAGTCTTTATAAATCCTTCCTCTTTGATACTCAATATCACACGTTCTATTGACATTATCTTACCTCAGACTTTAGTGGAAGACATACCTGTATTCTGGGTTATCTGCCTGAATGCTCTCAGCTACTCTAGATGCATGGTAGCCTTGAAAGCTTACAGCCTATTGTCACAATGAAGACCAGCCTAGCAATTACTGGAAATAAGTTTGCACCATCTGCAGGAAGCATTAATTGGACTGTGTGGTTATTCTCTGAAGTCACACAGTTGGCAAAGCTGTCTTTATCTGGTGTGAGTAAGAGCTTGCTTAGCTTGATAACGTTTTCCCCTAAGCTGCCTTTTCAGAAGCACAGGCTGGTGGACAGTAAGGCTGCCATAAGCAGCAGAAAGCTGTTGAGGTGAAAAGTCCATTAACCCGAAAGCTTAGAGGGAAGGCTGAAGACGTTAATGTCTGCTCATTGAGACTTTAGAAATTTCTGACATTTTCTAGAAATCAGATAATACCCAAGCACAGGCTGTGGGTACCTGCTCAGAACCTAGCAGAAGTAACCTGAACACTGACTTACACACCAGGATGTGATCTCCTCACAGGGGGAGACCACATCCTGGTGTGTACGTGATGAAAGCATGTCTAAGGGAATCTATCAAATTAGGGCAGTGTTAAACTATATCAAACAGACTGCAGATGGCATCAAATTGATGCCATTGACAATCAATACACATCAAAAGAACTGAACTTCACAAAAGTCATTCAGAAACTATCACCAGCCTTAGGCAGGCATAGGGTACTGATTTTACAAATACTTTATTATTTAATGTATCTAATTTTCAACAAATAAATTATACACAAAGTGTGGCTCAGTGTACAAGGAGGCAGGGGCCAGCAGTAAATAGAAACTGAGAAAGAGCAAATGAACTTATTTCAAGAAAAACTCTGAGTAAGCTAAATTAAATATATTCCAACCTATATACAGGTACTGTTTAATAAAAGAGACAAAAAGGTATACTGTCTGACCAAAAGGGGGAAAGGGGAATTAGAAATTATAAAGGTATGGTGCATATGCTTGTATTATAGTATAAAACTTAAGTAGAATTGAAAATGAGGTTAACCTAAGTGAAGAAACAAAATTATAAAGAACCAAAATCTGAAGTTAGGAAGTGTAATTACCAACTTAAAAAGTTGAGAAGGGATTTTAATTTCAATTGAGATGCTGCTGCTTGAAGAACAGAAAATAACGAGAAGCTTTGCTCACAGGTCAAGAGCACTTGCTGTGTGATCCAAGGACCAGAGTTCAGGTAACAGCACTAAGACAGGATGGGCATCCTGCGAGGCCTGTAACTAGCTCCAAGGGATTTGACACCGTCCTCTGCTCTGCGTGCACACACAGCCACTTGCACACATTCGTATATACTATATACACATTAAAAACATTTAAAAACAATGTACTTGGAGACCTATGGACCACCATCTAATGTACCAATTTAGGAATAATGGGATTTTTATGTAAGCAGTTTACTCCCAGCTAACCGTATTTCCCATACTGGGAAAACGTTCTCAATAAAATTTAAGCATGAATGTTCATAGTGCAAGTAATAGCTGCACACTTGGAATACCCAAACAAAATGTGATCTATACTAGAAAAGAGGTATTGCTGCTACACACGGGTAAAGCGAGAATATACTAAATGAATCCCCTCGGTTCAGTTATTTGTCGCATTCTGAGCTTTGGTGTAGTAGCTTATAGCCATCAAACAGCTCTTGGCCATTTGGAAATTATGGCAGCCAGTCTGCCCAACATTCGATACCAGTTTTGCTATGCAATTTCACTCAACCTCTTTGATTTTCAACTTGTTCCAGTTAACCACAATTGCATTTTCCATTTTGGCCTGCATAACCAAAACACCAGCCTATAAGACAAAGTGCAAGAACGTGAAAGGAGTTTGTCATGATATGTCAGGCTTTTCATCTAAATGAAGTTCTGTGTGTAATTTGGGTAAACATTACCAAGTCAATCTTACCACGCATATCAAAACAATTTCCTGTCAACCAATATGATGCTTTAATTGTAGCGTAAGTCTCCATGAACAAAGACTTCAACTGAACTTCAACCCGGAGCCTGCTTCAGCTCCTGCGTCTGTTCTCATGCGTGCCCAGTGCAGGCTCGTCTCCACTCGTCCAGAAGAGGGTGTGAGCCCTGTATTCTGATGGACCTTAGACTATATGCTCTAAATTAGTCCACATTCAGCTGTAGTAATCCATCCAAACGTTTAGCTGAATCCCCCCAGAGCACCAGGTCTCACCCTTCCTACTGCTGCGACCCTTTAGTGCAGGTCCTCATGTTGTGATGCCTCCCAATCATAAAATGATTTTTGTTGCTACGTCATAACTAATGTTGCTACAGTTAGGAATCATAATGTAAATATTTTTGGAGGTAGAGGTTTGGCACATGGGTCATGACCTACAGGTTGAGAACCACTGCGGTAGAGCAACCGCATCACCTGTGCTATTACAAGGAAGCCAGATCGTGCACTTCCAGAAAATGGCTGGAATTCTCTACGGTTTTTGTTCGTTCGCTTGTTCTCACTACCTACCTCATCTCTCTGATGGAGTCCAGAAAAGTGCAGTTTTCAATTTATCCAGTTCATACCTTTCCGGGATCGTCTCGTTTCCTGTGTTCTATGCCCTACCTATTTCCATTGTGGCAATAACATTTATGCTATAGATAAACTTTTTATATGATCAAGTTCATAACACATTACAAGCTTACGCTCTGCTTTATGCCTTCCTTAAGAAAGCCTACACAGGTTGGGGAGAGAATCTGTCAAAAGCTTTGAGCCATCTTGTCCTGCCATCTTGTCCAGCATACCACGACCTGCTATTAGCTTTTCGCCATGTTCATTTCTCACACTTTTTCTGCTGACCAATCACAAGGCATGGATAATACCTCCCTAGCACAAAATGTTCCCGTTCCTTAGTAACAATCCACTGCATGTACAAGAGTCTACAATGGCTCATTGTGTTTCCTCGGCAGGATTTTGGACAATATAGGCTTATAGGAAAGGTCAACCATTAGGCTTGGGTTACTCAAACTGCACATTCCGAAGATTTGCCTATCTTCTGGACTGGACCTTTTGGGAAACAAGCTCCGAACTGACATTCCTGACTGGAAAGAATTGTTTGTATATGTATGAGTGGGCCATAGGATACTTTTTTGGTTGGATACTGTGTTTAGCAAATTTATAAATATCCATGTGCCCTGGAGGATATGTACCAAACATCAATCACGACTCTCTCTCTCTCTCTCTCTCTCTCTCTCTCTCCTTGTGTGTGTGTGTGTGTGTGTGTGTGTGTGTAAAACTGATCCGATAAAAACCCAATACACCAAGGTTCCAGTGAGCATGCCTGTTTGGAAACATGTCTTGTGGACTGTAATATATCATTGCAAGGAGAATGAGCACACCCTGAGAAAATCCTATTTAGGACCTGTCTCTCTGGTTCCTAGCAGAATAACTTATACTACAAGTTGATAATGTGATCAATGAGGCATTGCTAGAATATGGTTTGTGTTTAACCCTTCTTTGTTCTAGGATATGTAGACAGGAGTTGCTGAGGTCAGGTTGGCAGTTTGCACCTATGTGACAGATTCTCCATAAGGAAGGAAGGAAGGAAGGAAGGAGGGAGGGAGGGAGAGAGGGAGGGAGGGAGGGAGGGAGGGAGGGAGGGAGGGAGGGAGGGAGGGAGGAAGGAGGGAGGGAGGGAAGAAGGGAGGGAAGGACAGAAGGAGGGAAAGAGGGAGGGAGGGAGAAAAAAGAGGAAAAAAGGAAGGAAGGAAGCAAGCTAGCTAGCTCTGGTCACTGAAATTCAAAAGGACTTCTCACACTTCTGGCATTATCATCTGTTGTGATGTCATATGTAGAATATGTATCCATGACTCCACTGAATATACCTACAAGCTGCACCTGTTGTCTCTTGAAAGTCAAGCCATGCCTCTTCTCCCTGTGCTAATTTTAATCTGTCCTATTTTAATAATAATAATAATAATAATTAGTACAATGGTGATGATGATGATGTAAATAAATCACAAACCATTCAACAAGTATAACAAATTTTTGTGAGTCCTTTGAGTTTAGTGAAACACTGGTTTAGGGTAGTCTTCAGGGTCACAATCTCCTGGGGAGCTGGCATGGCGTATCCGTGCTGTGTGTCTTGTTTTTACTGTGAGTAATAAAATTACTTGGTTCTGGTCCAGCATCTCATTCCTCCACTCAGCCATGAAAATTCTCATGCCCTGTAAAGTTTATGATATCCCCAAATAACCCTGCTATTCCTCCAGTATTTTAATAGCTTCATGTTGAAATGTGTATTCTTAATCCATCTGGCGTGTATCCCTCTGCATTCTGGAAGATTAGCAAGCTACTTAAACCAATTATTATAGTATTCAAATAATCTATATTTCTTAGTTTTTTCTCTTACTCTGTGTGTTTGTGTGTGTGTGTGTGTGTGTGTGTGTGAAAGAGAGAGAGAGAGAAGAGAGAGAGAGAGAGCATGTGTTTTTATTTGTTTCTTTGTTGGTGTTTTGTTTTGTTTTTTAAGACCTTATCTCCCTTTCAAACTGTTCTCAAAATCACACTTGCCTCCGCTTCCCTATGGCTAACTAACCTCTCTTGAATTACGTTTAAAAGAACGTAAGAATTACATAAGTCATAAACTGAATGAGGAAGAAAATTAATCACTTCAGTCCCAGAAAAAGCTGGGAGACTTTTCTCTCTGTAAGTCCCAGAGACTTGAGTATTCACTAAAGTGAGTGTTAAGTTAAAGAGAAGCTGGGTTGAAAGACAGTCAATGTAGCATATTCTACTGCAGAATTTGGTGTTGGAAGAGGACATTCATGTGAGGAAAATAAGGAGACTGCAAAATACCGAGCACAGTCAGTCAGATGAGGTTTGCTCTGCTGTCTGAAGAACAGGAGCGTTTTTGTGTTGTATGGCAATTATTAAAGAGGTCATTCACAATTACTTGCACATTGGCCTACTGACCCCTTGCCTCAGAGTGAAGGTAGAAACTTAGAATGTTTAGTGAATGTTGTTTTTTTGTTTTCATCAAAGAAATGGAGTTTGAAGGAGGCAGATGAGCTGTGTTAACAATTTGCTTGTTTGCAGATATAACAGGAGCAAAAAGGAAAGAAAAAAATGTTTTAAGTTCCAAACACTAAGTTAAATTGAGACTTAGGGCCCCATCACAGATAATAGGAAAGGTACAGGATTATCTCCTAAACATGTTGGCCTTGAAATAGACAAAGGGTGAAACCAATCAGCAGACTTGAAAGCTGCAATTAAAAAAAAAACCCTGGGAGGATACTATTTGCAAAAATAATCAACCCACGTATCTTTGTACCAAATGATTTGTAATGGCAAAAACATTGCAAGAGTTAACTTTAGCAGCTAATGAGTTGCCTGTTAGGAAAAGTATGCCCAGGCCACTGTAGTTATTTAAAGAAGAAGTATGTGACAAAAGACTGTGTAGTCCCCAAAGAAGGGTAGAATCCCCACCATAGCCCTTCAAGGGTGACCTGTGATGGTGATGAGCTAAGAAGACCTTCCAAGAGGAGGAAGGCAGTAGTGGAACGTCGTCCACGAGGTCCACAATGAGCAACAAAGAACTACTTTTTTCCTAAAGCAAATTGAAGTCAACGAAATGCCCTCGCTTCAGAGCAGAGGTCTTCAAAATGCCTACCTCCTAGGTGAGCCTTCTCTGTTTCCTTTATTGTCTTTATTAGATGACAGTTATTGTCAAAAAAAAAAAAAAACAGAAAGAAAGACAACAACAATAAACCAAATCCCTCTGTGGTCACTCGTGTATGTTGGGCTAGTGGCTATACCCACTGTGTGTTTGGGCAAGGATTCGTCAAAGAGCCATCTCCAGAGCTGATAGACTCACTCATGACTCATAGACCCCCCATTTAGTTGGTGCTGTGTAACAGGATAGGATTTTGGACCGGCTCCCATGAAAAAGGAAGGAATCATTATATTCTGAGTGTGGTAGGATGTTTAATAACAAAACATCCTACAGTAGTCTATGAATGACCATTGGCTAAATTTTCATTGACTATTTCTATCCCATCTTGGCACCAAGTTGAATTGTGTTCCCCAGCTTCCTTGAATGTAGACAAACGTTAACCAATGGAATATGGATAAAAATGGTTATGTAGCTCTTAACCTGTCTCTCAGAACATCAGAGGAACTCTTTCCTGTTTCCGTTAGATATTGCTGTCCTGCGTCTAGCCATCTTGAAAGACGAGAGTTTAAAGGTGCTGAGGTTCTGTTTGCCGGGGTCTCTCAACCATATCCAGCTGCCCACTGAACTCCACTGAACTTCATTGATATAAGCAAAAAGTAAGTGGTTGATTTAGTCACTGGGAAAATCTGTTACTATAGCTATTTGTACCACGTGTTCAATGTGTAGTTAGGACTTTTTTCAAATGTGAATCTTGTTTTAAGGCTGCAGTTGGGTAAGTGGGTCATTCACTATTAATTTGAAGTATCATCAATATAATCATGGTAATATTTCTGGTTGGCTTCTGACTGGCATTCTGTCTCCCTCTCCCCCTGTGTGTTTCTTTGTCTCTATGACTCTGTGTTTCTGTGTGTCTGTATCTCTGTCTCTCTACCTCTTTGTCTCTCTCTGTCTCTCTGTCTCTTCCTCTGGTGTGTGTGTGTATGTGTGTGTGTAATCACAGCTGTATGTATGGGTAATCACAGCTCTATATTTCATTTAGAAAGGCAGGATCCTGGCTTACCCATTAGATTAGTTACTCGTTGATGTGATGGAGTGTCGGATAGAAGCACCTTTAAGCAGGGAGGATTTGGCACGTGGTTTGAATGTACAATCCACCATGGCGGGAAAGCCACGGAAGCAGTGTGAGGGGGCTGATGGCTGCTGTCTGCGGTCAGAGATAGTAGTTCACCTGTAGGCTTTTCTCTTTTTACTTCCTCTACAGTACCAGTCGCAGGCACAGCTGCCCGCATTCAGCTGCCTCCTCATTTAAATCTCTCTGGAAATTCCCTCCTAGCCACACTCATAAGTGACTTCTCATAGTGATTCTCAATCCTCTCAAGTTTGTGATGAAAATTAAACTACCATGCCCATAAATCGTTTTTACATATATACTTCCTTAAGTACACAAATGCCTTTTTATAAGCAAATTTTAAAATCCACTTGCCAAGTTTTATTTTTTAAATCATGCTGGTATGTAACTCTTAGTTATTCTTAGAGATTATTAATAACCTGGGGGAGTCACTGCATTTCAAACATGTTCTGTAATTACTTGCATAAAAAATGAGCCTTCTGTGAAAAATTATAGAACGGAGGAACAAATAATATGTGTGAAGACACGTTCAGTAGCTGAAGGGTGATGTCACCCTGCAGAAATCAAGTAGCCTTAAGCTGGACACTGGAATGTTGTTTGTCCTTGGAACATGTGTTTCTCTTCATGAGTAAACTTGTTTTGAAAGAAAGTCGTTCTCCATGTTGTTTTCAGGATAAAATTAAAAGGATGTTTTTCAGTGAGGAGAGCCAAAGCTTAGAGGGTCAATGAAGGGATGTGGGTTATTTGTATTTATTTTTAAACTAAACATGATATGAATATTCCACAGCGAGTTTTGCTCCCTCTGTTGTGGACAGAAGTTCACAGCCTCATGCATGCTAGCAAGCAACCAACTGAGGTCATCTCAGAAGTAAGTGTGAGGTAAAGATCTTTTTTTATTTTATTTTATCATAGGTATCACCCATGATAAAGGACAGGTACTCAGTCCTGTCTTAGTCAGAGTTTCTGTTGCTGTGATAAAACACCTTGACCATATCTATAAGTTGGGGTTGTGTTAGTCTACTTCATCTTCCAACTTGCAGTCCATCATCCAGAGAAGTCAGGGAAGGAACTCAAGGCAGGAACCTGGAGGCAGGAACTGAAACAAAAGCCATGGTGGAATGGCGCTTTCTGACTTGTACCCCCATGGCCTTCTCATGGTTCCCTGGACCATCTGTTCAGGGGTGACACTGCCCTCAGTGAGCTGGGTCCTCTCTCATCAATACATCAGTCAAGAAAAATATATATAAAGAACTCAAGAAGTTAGACTCCAGAAAACCAAACAACCCTATTAAAAATGGGGTACAGAGTTAAACAAAGAATTCTCACCTGAAGAATTTCGGATGGTGGAGAAACATCTTAAAAAATGCTCAACTTCATTAGTCATTAGGGAAATGCAAATCAAAACAACCCTGAGATTTCACCTTACACCAGTCAGAATGGCTAAGATTAAAAATTCAGGAGACAGCAGATGTTGGCGAGGGTGTGGAGAAAGAGGAACACTCCTCCACTGCTGGTGGGGTTGCAAATTGGTACAACCACTCTGGAAATCAGTCTGGCGGTTCCTCCGAAAACTGGGCACCTCACTTCCAGAAGATCCTGCTATACCACTCCTGGGCATATACCCAAAAGATTCCCCAGCATGTAATAAGGACACATGTTCTACTATGTTCATAGCAGCCCTATTTATAATTGCCAGAAGTTGGAAAGAGCCCAGATATCCCTCAACAGAAGAGTGGATGCAAAAAAATGTGGTATATATACACAATGGAGTACTATTCAGTCATTAGAAACAATGAATTCATGAAATTCTTAGGCAAATGGATGGAGCTGGAGAACATCATACTAAGTGAGGTAACCCAGACTCAAAAGATGAATCATGGTATGCACTCTCTAATAAGTGGATATTAACCTAGAAAACTGGAATACCCAAAACATAATCCACACATCAACTGAGGTACAAGAAGAATGGAGGAGTGGCCCCTTGTTCTGGAAAGACTCAGTGTAGCAATATAGGGCAAAACCAGAACAGGGAAGTGGGAAGGGTTGGGTGGGAAAACAGGGGGAGGGAAGGGGACTGATGGGACTTTCGGGGAGTGGGGGTCCAGAAAAGGGGAAATCATTTGAAATGTAAATAAATATAACAATAAATTTAAAAAAATTAATGCAAAAAAGAGTTCTTTACACTGCTTGATCCAATTTTTATTACATATGTAATTATCTAAGAATATATATATAATCGCTAAAGATTTTGTAGAAAATCTGAAGAAAATCTAATTTTCTTTAGTACATTTGGACAACTCTATATTTTTCTTTATTCTGTTTAGATTACTATATAAAATCTATTTCTGTTTTTCTTAAAATACAACCACTTCATTAATTATGCATATTTTATTTATCCAAATGAAAGCAGTGAACATTTTAATTATCTATGCGATTTCTTAATTTGTTTCTTATTTGTTTTCAAATAAACTTTTTTTTATTTGTTGGCTTTAATTTTTTTCACATGATATATTTTATCATAATCTTTCTTATTCTCCAGCTCTCCCAGGCTTCACTGATCTCCCTTATCAACTCGACTTCATATTCTTTCTCTCTCAAAAAATAAAAATTAAAAAAGTAGACAAATAAAATCAAGTAAGTAAACAATCAAAACACCCAAACAGAACAAAAAGCTCACAAGATATGTGGAGACCATTTTATGTTGGCCAACTACTCGTGGGCATGGGGCCTGACTTGGAATGTGGCTGATGAACCCAGTGACACCCCATGGGGGAAAACTGACTTCCCTTTCCTAGCAAATATCATTTGCAAATATCTTCTTGCAATTAGGGCACTTTGTATCCACTCCTCTAGTACATCTGTGAACCTTTGTAGGTCGAATGCATGCTGTCCTCAGTCTCTGTGTCTGCATACGTGCATTAGCACTGTTGGGTCTGGAAGCTGCTGTCAACTTGGAGTTATCCGTCATCTGTGTCTCTTACAACTTTTCAGTCTCCCCCTTTGAGTAGATCTCTGAGCTTTGAAGGGAGAACTTTTAGGGCTGAGTTCCACTGGACCCTGGTCAGTGGTGAGTCTGTTTTGCTGTAAGAAACAACTTCACTGATGAGGGCTGAATATTGCTAGGCTTTATGGGTACAGAAACATGTCATTAGGAGTCATTTCATTGCTGTGTTCCTTTAACAGAATAAAGATAGTAGGTTTTCCTCTATGCCTGTGGCTCATGTTGTCTCTGGTCCTTGGCCACTTTGGCAGTGCACTTTATTCTTATTTTTCTCATCTTTATCCTTTACATGTTTTCTAGATTAATTATTCCACCGTTTTCTTAGGTCAGGTATTAGTTTTTTTGTCAGTCCTTTGAGCAATAACCCGCAAGTTCATTAAGGTTTCTAAGCTAGTAATTCTTCATTTTATTCTCTTTATAATTCATTTTTAAATGTCTTTATGTTTCTACATCATGAGTGTATTTGGAAATCAGTTTTTGTGTTTCTTAAACTATGTATTATCATAAAATCTAATCTAAATTCAATTCTACATATTTGCCTCAGAAATATCTCACCACATTTTCTCCTGAGGGCATTTGCGTCAAATAATTTTTAAATTTTATCTGCTAATCAGACTTTACCTTTACTGCTTTATGAAGTCAGTATTAATATAGATGCACATAACTGCTAAATTTCTATCAAGTTTTCTTAGTCTCTAGCCTTCATTCTGTAGTTTTCTTATGGCTTTGGCTTTGAATATAGTGACAATCTGTTTTGAATAGAGTGACAATCTTTTACTTTGATCTTTCAGAGCACCACCATATTTTAATGCCACTCAACACAATTCTCTTATCCATCACTGTGAGTATTCCTTTTTTCTTATTTTCTTTCTTTCCATTGAGAAATAGTCCACTGATCACATTGCCTTTTCTTTTTTTTTTTTTTTTTCTACTAGGACCGTATGCATCTACGGAGATCCTCTCATAAATTTCAGTAATCCTGCCACTTAATAGAGACTATATTTATAGTTGTGACTTTATATACTACACTGATACTCAGTTGCTTTAGAATAAAGATCATCAGACTTTCTGGGAGGGATGAGATTGTACGTATCCTAGGTATTTCAAGACAGAGGATCTTGGCAGCTCCCCGAGGTTGCTATTAGAGTAAGAAAGTGACAAGACACAGTATGTAGATGTGTGAGTGCAAAGAGCATCTGTAAACTTGACCAAAGCAGGAGAAGGCCTGAATGTGTCTTTAGTTCCTGTCTATCAAGGTCTTCACTAGATAGTATCTTCTTTGTATCTTTGAGACATAATGATTAAATTAATATACTTTTTCTTTCTCTGCAGTTACTTTCCTCCACAACAAATGGGATTTGGTACTATTCTTCTTCGATATTTGAGTTCGCAGGACAGCAAGGGCCACACAGAGAAACCTTGTTTTGAAAAACTGCATGCTTGCAAGAGAAAGACAGAGACAGAGACAGACAAAGACAGACAGACAGAGACAGAGACACAATAGGGTGAGACTCCTCTAAGGGGCAGGTGCTTCACTCCTGAGGGTCAGTCAGAGGGAAGCAGTCGGCTGTAGTCAGTTGTGTAGTTGTGTTGTACTTGAGTGAAAACCCAGGGAAGCTGGTGTGTGTGGCAGATGAAAGAAGACCTTGAGAGCTATTCCGGATGCTTGAAAATCAGTTCACAAGAAACTGAGAAACCAAGTTTAAAATAAAAGATTTCATACTAAGTGAGGTAACCCAGACTCAAAAGGTGAATCATGGTATGCACTCACTAATAAGTGGATATTAACCTAGAAAACTGGAATACCCAAAACATAATCCACACATCAAATGAGGTACAAGAAGAAAGGAGGAGTGGCCCCTGGTTCTGGAAAGACTCAGTGAAACAGTATTCAGCAAAACCAGAACGGGGAAGTGGGAAGGGGTGGGTGGGAGGACAGGGGAAGAGAAGGGGGCGTACGGGACTTTCGGGGAGTGGGGGGGGGCTAGAAGAGGGGAAATCATTTGAAATGTAAATAAATTATATCGAATAAAAAAAAATTGTAAAAAAAAAAAAAATAAAAAAATAAAAGATTTGAGAGAAGAGAATGCTATGTAAAGAATGCAACACAGCCACCTTGCCAAGAGTCCTCAGCTTTCCTGGCTTTCCAGTAACCAACCTTTCTTAAAATGTTCTAGGTCAAAATTTTCCCATGATATTTCAAATCAACAGATAATTTGTGGAAGATTAAAGTTACACTTGACCGTCATGAGGGAAAAATACACATACACAGGGCAAAAACAACTCCAAAACTAATGTTTGATTTTCTTAGGAAAGAACCTTTGATGTCTTTCATGAGCTTCCAAAATGCTCTCAAATTACTAAAAGGAAAAAAATAGTTTATTATCAGGTTTATATTTTAAACACTATTTAATTTAATGAATTACATTAATGAAAGAAATAAATGGTTCAATTCACATAAAAAAGCAAATATGATATTATGCAATACTCTTAGTTCTTTATAAACAACACTAATTATGGTAATGGATAGAAGAGTGCTCATTAATAACTAACAAGATAAGTAGGTAAAAATCCGATGTAGAATTGTATAATGGATGGGACAAACTTACATCTATCAATGAACCCACTAGTCTTAACATCACAGAAAGACAGCCATATATGTATGTATGTATGAATGTATGTATGTATGTATGTATGTATACACACACACACAGTGCTTCCTTGTACAATATAGCTGCCTTCCTAAGGCTCTCATCTGTCTAAGCCTCTGGATATGCACTTTCATAGTTCTATGGAGAACTAAAGACTTTGTTCAAGAGCACCACAGGGTGTAATTAGCAAGACACATAGCAGAGAATACTTTAAGAAAAAACATGTATTTTCCCAGACACTATCAGCAAGAAAAACAGAGAATATATATAAAAGTATTTGATAGTCTTGGGGAAGTGTTCTTTTTTTATTTTTTTATTATTTTTTTCTTTAGGCAAGACAATAATATGGTGTTTTTGAAGCTTCCTAACCATAAAAAAGCCATGCACTGAAGACTTGGATAAAGCCACGCAGTGTCATAGATTTATTTTGTGCTAATGGAGTGGGCAAGAGCTTTGGGATGTAAGGAATAATAGAAGCCCCTGTCATCCTGTTTTGATCATGGCTAATGGTGCCACTCATGCTGATGGAGACATGTCACACTGTCCCTTCTAGTCTCTTTTACATTTGAAATACTCTGATAGAAAGTAGTGCAGATCACAACTGGAGGCACCTAGGATAGGAAAAAAAGCTTTTCCAAGATATCATAGTAAAGCTCTGTTGGTCTATTTTTGCATTATAATTCTGTCTTATTCACAGAAAGTTCATTCAGCAGTCCCATGGTACAAATCTTTAGGGTGTAGCTATATTCAGATTGCAAAAGTCATTTTATCATCAGGCCAAACTTAAAGTAGAATCCATAGAGGACACACCATAATTCTTGTTATAGTAACATAAGAATGTAACACTTATTTACATTGATTCTGTCTAAGGGTTATGCTTCTCTGGTAATGATTCCTAAGTCATTACTTTTAAGTTTGATTATTATATGTGATCCTAAAGTGGAGGAGATATGTAGGTTTTTGTGCTTCAAGATAATCACCTGGGGAACTGAGAATGCTAAACACTCAGGATTGACTCCTCAAAGAGAATGTGCATAACCCGTGTTTTACTCAGAAGGCTGACAACGTAAGAATAACCTGGTAAGCTTGACACTATAGTCAAGCCACACTGGCCCTCTCAGACCCTTATCATGAACTTGTCTATCTTGAGCCTGTTTCTAAAGATAATCTATAGAATCTATTATTATGAAAGATGTCACTTGTACTTAACACGAGTTTTCTGTGTAGTCACATCTGAAACTTCATTGTGCACACAGGAGAGAGTCAATAATCACCAGAATTTTTTCCCCAATTGTGGTGTACTTACCTATGCCTAACGTAAGCCGGCTACTGTCAGGCTCCTGAAGTTTGAACCAGCACTGGCTAGTGAACTGTGCTGAACAGAACTGTCTTCTTATTTCTGCTGTCCTGGGTGGTCACAGAGACCCCTCCCCCATTCTAGTGTAATTCATGCACAACAGCATTTACATTTCTTGAAATGTATTTTCATGTCCTTCTCACTTCATGGGTTACATTGCAAGGCAATGTTATTTAAATAATTATATTTAGTACTCAGTCTTCATGTAAATTAACTCGTATGCTTCTTTATACAGATAATTTGAGCTTTCTTCATATAAGCCTGGTTCCAAAATTACTCCCAGGTATGTTACAAATGTGATCCTCTGCAAAAACTAGTTATGGTTCCTGACTGGAGCTTATGAGCATGGCAAAGGATTTTGAATCTTGTATGTGGTTAGCACATTAGATCTATGCTAATTCTCATGTATTTATCCTGTGTATTTGGAACCTAAGCAGAGAACCTTTCGGTAACCAAGAAAATCAAGAAAAGTAATAATTTCCTCTGTATTGTTATAAGAAGACAATAATTCAATGAATGATTCTACGTATAGAGTGTGGTACGGACATTCCCAGATATTTAATATTTACTATACCTTTGATCTTTGTCATGAAAGGTACCACACTTCTCTTTAGCTACCACACTTCCCTTTAGCTAGCTCTTCATAATATTGGCCTTTGCTTCCTAGGCGAGACTTCATTTGATAAAAGCAGGTTTCTTATACTAAAAGAGCACTTGGATCAGAATTTTTGGAATTACCTAAAATCAGTGGTATATCGTTCAGAGAAGGCTCTTAGACACATGGTTAGTCCAATGAAGTAAGAGTTATTTGTTGATGACAGCCATCTAATGTGATCTCAATAGAGCCAAGATGAAAGGAACGATTTTGAGTGATGAGCCAGAATATTCTCATGGGATGAATCTAAGTTTCGGGTTTTTAAATTCATTTTATTTTATTTTATTTTTTTAAAGCAAATTAAAATGACAGGAGTACTTAAGGATAAAGCACTCCTACTGGACAGTAGCTGCCAGGACATTGAGAAAGAAAGTCCCACAGGAGTTTTGGTAGCCACATTGTGCAACTCCGTATGTGAGTAGAGAGAAAGGGAGAATGTGTACTTTTTCCATGCCTCCTTTAGAAGTATTCCTCTGAGGAAACTGCAGGGGTGTTGGAGGGAATAAGGGCATCTGGGTCTAGCTTCTGGTAATCCTTCTCAAAATCCAAAATAGTAACAGAGTAACTCCCTGTTGACTAAAAGGCATCTCTGGCCAGCTTGGACCTTTGATGTACCTTACCTAGTTTGTCATCCTTTGAAGATCAAGTAGCCTAAGTTGTTTAGAAAGGCAAACCATGTGTGCTTTGCATTTAATCCTGCGGACAGCGTCGCCTTTGGGCTGCAGACTGCAGGTGTGTTTAAAGCAGATACTAATTCTCTTGGATTTGGTTTCAGAAACATTCAGGATAAACCTTGAGTACCGCCTGCCTCATCTGAGAGCCAGCCATGAGTAAGCTTTCTTGCATCCAGAGTTTAAAGAGATGGAAAGGATACGACAGAGAGCAATGGGGGAGGGGAGCAATGGATGTAGCTGGCTATCAACTGCTCCCACTCGAGCTTTCTGTTACCCTACAGTGTCATCAAAACTCAGCTATCTTGCTTTTGTTGTCTCCAAGTATTGCTTTCCTTCCAGTTGGACTACAGCCACTCCACAGGGTCTGCGAATAGGCTGAATACACTGTAATAACTAGAAGGAAAGAGTAAGACGAAGACTAATGCACCCCTTCAGATAAACATTAGGAAAGGCATAGGAGTCAGTGGGGACAGTGTGCAATTAGAAGAGCAAAAGGTTAAAGAATCTCCCCTTCTTCCGACTTCTCTCTCTTCTCTTTTGATTGACCCTTGTTTTTAGAACTCCAGTGGGAGTGGTTGAATGAAAAGGGACTGAGGTCTGCTCTCAGGTAGAAGGATGGACTTCCTTCCTTCCAGAGATGCTCTAGCAAGCTTCAGTGAAACAGGGAAGGTGAGATGTAGTAATCAAACTATGTAGACCTGTCAGCAAGAGAAGCACATAGTGGAAAAGAAGTAAAGATGGTGGATAGAGGATACACTCACTATCTTAGATCTGAGACATTTTCTCTTACCAAAATCCATCTGATTGAGCAGATTAGAGAAAAGGGTTTTGAGTTGGGTTATAAAATTAGGATTTTATTGATCTTTTCCCTAAATACAAAGGGACTTTCTGGCATCCAAGAATCTTATTTACCCACTGCTGAGTGACAATTGTCCTTTCTCCCACTTTCCTTTACAACCATGCGACTTGGGCAGAAAGTCTCTCACTGCACCTCACCTCCTTTGCTTTGGTGATTCCAAAAGCTAGATCATGACTCCATCTAGGTCAGTCATAGAATCCATACATATTGTGTCAATGGTTTTCATGAAACCGACAAAATCTACTAAGAGCCTTTTGTCTTAGTTAGGGTTTTACTGCAGTGAACAGACACCATGACCAAGGCAACTCTTATAAGGACACCATTTTGTTGTTCCTCCTATGGTGCTGCAAAATCATAAACCAAAGAGTACACATGGAATTACCCACGGCTCCAGATGCATAGGCAGCAGAGGGTGGCCTTGTTAGACACCAAAGGGAGGAGAGGCCCTTGGTCCTGGAAAGGCATGATAACACAGTGTAGAGGAATACCAAGACAGGGAAGCAGGAGAAGGTTGACTATGGAACAGGGAGATGGCTTATGGGATTTTGGGGGGCTGGGGGACCAGGAAAGGGGACAACATTTGAAATGTAAATAAAGAATTATCTAATAAAAAATAAAAGCAATTCTCACTCAAAAAAGAAATCTATATATTATGTATAGATTTTAAAATACTATATATTAAAAGAAATAAGGACACCATTTAATTGGGGCTTGGTTACAGGTTCAGAGGTTCAGTTAATTATCATCAAAGTGGGAACATTGCTGCATCCAGGCAGGCATGGTACAAGAGGAGCTGAGAGTTCTACATCTTCATCTGAAGGCTACAAGCAGAATACTGGCTTCCAGGCAGCTAGGATGAGGGTCTTATAGCCCACATCCACAGTGACACACCTACTCCACAAGGCTACACCTACTCCAACAGGGCCACACCTTCTAATAGTGCCACTCCCTGGACTGAGCATATCCAAACCATCGCATTCCACTCCCTGACCCTCATAGGCTTGTTTAAACAATTGAGTCGGGGGGGGGGGGGGCATACCTAAACATAGGATAATGCAAAATACATTTAGTTCAACTTCAAAGGTCCCCCTAGTCTATAGCAGTCTCAACAATGTTAAAAGTCAAAAGTTCAAAGTCTCTTCTGAAATTCCTCCAATCACTTAACTGTAATTCCCAAAGCAGGACACAAAATCAACTGGGCAAACTCCAAACTCTTCATCTCTATGGCTGATGTCAAAACAATCTTCCAATTTCTAATTCCTTCTTCATCTTTGTTGACTGCAACAAACTTCTTTCCCTTGGGCTGATTCCACTCTCTGTTAGAAGCATTTCTCAGCAGATAGCCCACCGCTCTGGCATCCCAAACATCTTTGGGTCTCACGGCAACTTCAGTGTTACAGCATCATGATTCAATGTCTGGGATCTACACATGATCTTCTGGGCTCCTCCAAAGGACTGGTATCACATCTCAAACTTTGCCCTCTGCAGCACTCTAAGCTCATGTTGTTCCACTCCACTGCTGCTACTGTTTTTGGTGATATTGGTACTGGCATCTCCAATGCACTAGGGTCTTCCACTGCAACTAGACTTCACCAATAGCTTCTTATAGGCTGTCTTCATGGTGCCAAGCCTCAAATCCTTTGCATAACCCCTGCAGTTCTGGGCCATCAACTGCAACTGAGACTGCACCTTCACCAATGGCCTTCCATGGCTTCTCATAGTGATAAGCCTCATCTGTTCTTCATGACCTCTTCATGCATTCAAAACCAGTACCACCTTGGTGACTCTTACACATTACCCAGTACAGGTGCTACAGGAGATACAACCTTGACTATCTTTGGATACAGCTTCTTTGTGCTCTTAGAAAACACTTCCCAGAAGATTTAACCTCAGTGATACTGGTGTCTTCTTCATCACAACTAATGTCTTAGCTCCAGCTAACCAGAATCACTTGTCCCTATAGTGCCTTCTCTTCTGGACTCTAAAGCTAGAGCCACATGTCCAACGCTGCTGAGTTCTGCTACTTGCTGGGCCTGGAACATGGAACCCTTGTTCATTATCATCATTATTATCATTATCACTATTATCATAATCGCCAGCTTTCTGTTTTTCAACTCCTTCACTGCCTAAGCTTGGCTGTCCTGAAACCTGTTTTGTAGACTGACTTTGAACTCAGAGATCTGCATGTCTGTCTCCTAAACACTGTGGATTAAATGTATGGTCCACCAAGCATGGATTTAAGTTTTTCTTCACCTAGAATTTGCTGTGTTCTAGGCTGGCCTTGAACTCATAGATCTATGTGATTAAAGGCTTGTACTACTATGCCTGGACCTAAACTTAGCTGGGTAGAATCTTGCCTCAAGGTCACTACTCCCTTAACTCAATTTAATATTCTTGAAGACAAGATTGAGCTCCATTTTACCTCCTGGTATCCCTTAAATACTCAAACTATATATTTTGTATGCTTCCTTTCTCAGCTTGCTACATTTGTTCAAAATGCTCTTCATCAGACTTAACCAGAGAACAAAGTCTCTGTTGGGCTTTTTTGAGACTTCCTTTGTCAATGCAATTAATATAAATCTCTTTATCTTAGCCTCAGACATTGTCTTTAGACAATGGTAAAAAGAAGCCCCATTCTTCACTGAAACATCACAAAAACAGTCTCTCAGCCACATTTTAAAGTTCTTCTCCACTGAAACCTCTTGGGCTAGCAGGCCTGCAGAGTTCAAATGACTCTCAGCACCGCTGTTTTCCATATGCCAACTAGGCTGGCCCATCAAGCCCCACTTAAAGCATTCCATGGCTTTCCGAATCCAAAATCCCCAAATCCACATTCTTCCAAACAAAAGCATGGTCAGGCCTATCACAGCAATACTCCAGTCCCTAGTACCAACTTCTGTGTTATTTAGGGTTTTATTGATAAGTAAGACAGATACCATGACCAAGGCAACTCTTATAAGGACACCATTTAATTGGGGCTGGGTTACTGGTTCAAAGATTCAGTCCATTATCATCCAGGCAGGCATGGTGCAGGAGGACTAGAGAGTTCTACATCTTCATCTGAAGGTTACTAGAATAATACTGACTTCCAGGCAGCTAGAATGAGAGTCTTAAAGCCCACACCCACAGTGGCACACCTACTCCAACAGGGCCACACCTTCTAATAGTGCTACTCCCTGGGTTGAGCATATACAAACAATCACACTTTCCCTGGACATTTTTAGCTGAAGCCACAAATTAATGGTATTTTCTTTCTTGTTAACAAGCTAGGTGATAGACCAAGACCTTCAAGCACCAATTAAATTGTTTTACATTTATATAGAGATAAATATATGTATGACATGCAAATACAATTTGTTTAGTACATTTAATGTTACTTGTCTGTACATGATTTCATGGGTGACTAACTGGTATTGGATAAGCAGTTAGGGGATTCACTCGCAAGGAAGACTCTTAGTTCTATTCTCAGCATCCTTTGATTGCCTATGGTTCTTTGATTAGAGTTGGAATCCCATGCGATTTCCCCTTCCATGTTAGGATGTTGACTGGTGTTATATTTGTCTAGGTCATATTTAGGTAGCCATATTGTTGAAGTATCATGGATGAGGCTTCCAGCTGGGACTGAATACTACATGATCATTTATTCTCTTCATCTTGATCAGTTGCAGTTTTCTGTAATGGTCTCTTACTGTTGCAAAGAAAACTTTCTTTGACGAAAGGTGAGAACTACACTCATCTATGAGTATAAAGAGAAGTAATTAGAATACAGTTAGAGATTATGCTGGTTTGGTAAAATGACAATTGTAGGTTCTCCTTTAAGATCTATGTATAGTAGGCTGTTTCTAGACCCTCCTGTTGAGTGGGCCTTAAGTTCCATTAGCTAGCAGTTGGGTACCAGGAAGATATTTGTGCCACTATTATGCATTTAGGGATATCTTACCATGCTAGTCATTGTTGTGAATTATAGGCTCAGAGCTGGGTAGGACTATTGTTTGCTTTTCTCCATGGGAAACTTGCATAGCACTTTCCAGTGTTAAAATAAGGATTACTTGAACATAAATACTGTAACCAACACTGGCAATCAACACTCTTTTCAAGTGATTAAGGAACAAAAAGAATATACAGTGTAAGTGTGCTGGAGGAATGCGTGTTCCGTGTCTTGGGAAGGAAGAAACAGGAATGCATGACATTTCACTATGCTACTTTGAATGTGCATAATTTAAAACATATGAATTGTCTATCTACGGAATTTTGCATTTAATATTTTTGGACCATGAGTGACCACAAGTAACTAAAACCAAAAAAATAAATAAATAAATAAATAAATAAAACTATGGATGTAAATGCACACACCCTTCTTTCTGAGTCATTCACTCTAATCTCTCTTTTCTCTGCCTGTAATGACTACTAAATTTTGCTTGAAATTCACTTAAATTGTATTATTAGGTACAGTGTAAAATAGTGAAAGCACAAAATAAAAGAACCATGAAGAATGTAATTGGTCCACTGTGTGCTATCCACAGCTAGTGTTTGAAGAGGAAGACATTTTAATAAGGAGTACCAAAGCAGTCAAATCATCTAATAAGTAGGATGATTTATATTTCTTAAAAAGAAAGATATTTTAGACACTGTAGTCCTTCCCACTGGAGAGGTCCTACTCATCTATACAATTTTAGGATACAAGACCAGTTACAAATTGATAAGGTTCAGAATCCTACACCCACAGTTCAAATGCTCACATCATTGTGTGCTTGTTTCAAGTAATTTACAAATGATTGCGTATGTGTAATTAACATTGTTTAACATGGAGACTCCAACACTCTTCTAAACAAAAATAGTGTAGTGGGATAAGTGTTATAAAATAAAAATAAAATGTGAGAAATGATCGCAGAAATAAGTTGTGTCTTTACTGCAGGGTTTTGAAGAATTTTCCATATAGTAGTATATACTAAAACCTCCACTAGAGAAAGAACATGTGCCAGATGTGGTTTGTTAAGAAATTCCTTTTGAGTTCAGCATCTTGTGAAACTGAAATTTCCATACTTCTGTGCTCTGCATGCCCACACTCAAGAGAATTCCAATGGAAAATAAATGAGTCTGTATTGAATTTGTACAGCATAATCTTCTTGTCATGATTCCCTAAATACTGTATCACAACTACTATTTATACAGCATTGGCATTGTTGTATGTGCTAGTAGCATGCCTGAGAGGAGGTGTGCTTTGGTTCCAGACTACTACAATAGAGCAAGTACTACAATCAGGTGAGTTGTGTGTCTTGGTTTCTCAATGCATAGAAAAACTATTTCTTATAAGCTATGGTCTGTGAAATATGCATTATGTCTATATATTACACCAGTACATTTTAAAATACATGATGCAGAAAAAATTTCTAACAATTTTAGTTTTGAATGGGTTGGAAATATATTTCATAGTCAAAGGTCCACGTTGATAATTGCTGACTGATCATAGAGGAGACTACTGAAGATGAAGCTGGTTGTAGAGGTTTCTTAAAATAAGGCATCAGTGACATATTGCCTGACACAGGTTTATGAGTGATTTCTCTGTAACAAGCAGTGCTATTTCATAACATCTCACCCATTATATGACCATTCACACACACTGGAATTATATCTAATGCCGTTTTTTTCAACTGAGTTTATTCTTTGTTGCCATTTCAACAGTGTTGCCAGCAGCTTCACTAGCAGTAAACATTACTCCAAAATGGCTACCAGCTTCCATCCTCCATCCATTCTCCTCATCTGTTAATGTCTCATTAAAATCACTCCAATGTGGTCACATCTCCAGGCATCTCTTCCAGTTCTGCTTCTCACTATTCCTACATCTGCAGTTGTCATTTTAATGACGCCTTGAGATGCTGGGAACCACCCAAGACGATTGCAATCAACTTCATCCAAAATCCTACTGAGGTTATTTTGACCTCTCATGTCCTTAGGTCGGGGTTATTTTGACCTCCTCCTCACAAATGTCCTTAACTGTATCTAGGATGGTGAAACTTTCTTTCTCACAAGCTTTTCATTTTGTACAGGACTGTCAGATGTCTCAATGTCTATAGCAATGCGAGCTTCAGAAATGTTGCTTAAATGGTGATACTTAAGCATTAGAATTCTTCCTGAACCATGAATTGCAGGATGAATGATATGCTCGCAAGCACAAAGACAATCTTCGTGCATCTCACTATATACTATCATCACAGCACTTGGTGTGTTGACAGTGGGGAGTGGCGTTTCCATGGGAATTTTCATTTCTGAGAACTAGCTCTACAAGCTGAATTTAAGATGTTAGGTAAGTCATATTTCAAACAAATGTGCTGTTACCTAGGGTTCATTGGTCCATTTATGGAGTATAAGGCTCCAGGATTTTTCAGAATGGTAGGGGTGTATAGGTAAATGTTTCAATTTTAAGTCAACAGCTGCATTGCCCTCATAACAAGAGTATCATCTGTGCTTTGGAGTTTTTAAGATACTAGGTATCTTAACATAACTTAAGATAACATAAGATATTTAAGATAACTAGGTACTTAGTTCCCTTACCTCTACCTCATAAAATGTTAAATGGCATCTTCCCATATAAGTTTTGTTTTGTTTTGTCTAGATGGAAAATCTGTTGCTACTGTAATGCCTTACATCAGTTAGCTTCAGAGGTCTTTATGAGTTACTACTTCTTATATACCATTACTTTCTTGAACTTGTGCTTAGTGTTATAGAGACATCATCTACTCTTAAACCTCATAGGCCAACTATTGCTATCTACAAACTTTCCTTCTGTGGCTTCCCCAACTCTCTAGAGACTTAGAATTGACCTGAAGTTTCCTCTCTGAGAATTAGTTTTTATGGAGCAGAAGGCACCACACAAGCTTCCAAGGGAGGGGTGGGCATACTACCCAGCTATCATGGCTAGGAACTATAAGCACCATCATAGCATACTAACCTTAAGATAACTTGGCAGTAACCATCAGCTCCCACACAACAAGAAGGAAACCACTTCTGGTACTGGAAACCTAGCTAACTACTTGATGCTAATAAAGTCATGGATCTTGAAGAATCAAATCTGTCATTTTACCAAACCACCACATTTTTTTAAACTACCTGCCAAATATGTATCCTTATACCCATAGCTAAGTATAGTTCTTGCCCATAAAAGAGGAAACTTCTCTTTGCATCAGATGAAGACTATTATAGAAAACCACAACTGACCAAATGCAGAGAACAAGAGATCCTGTGGTTCCCAGTCCCAACTGATACATCTACAACACAATTTCTACAATACCAAAGGATCAGGGATCATTGTGGGAGAGTGATTGGGAAGACTGTAAGAACCAGAGGAAAAGGAAGTTTTCTTTAAGATTGTGTCTCCTAAAAACGTTAGAGATGCCACACCTATTAAGCTTTATCAACATGGTTGCCAAAACAAGAATTGAACAAGGTTGATACTGATGTATGTGCAAACATGGAAGGGGGAAGCTGGTGGAGTCCAAATCCTAGAGAAAGAGCTGCTGGGGAGAGAGTAGAGAAATGGTTGTCCACAGGGGAAAGCTACCAAACTGCTTAGCCAACACCAAGTGGTCAGCTCTGAGATTATATGCATATAGGTAACATCATATGGACTGAGAGGGTTGCACTTATATATTTAGGAGTGTGTGTGTGTGTATAACACTAACAATAATTGAAGAAAAAAAGACCATAAATTTAAGATAGGGTGAGGGATAGATTGGAAGATAGAAAGGGAAAGGAGAAATTATGTAGATATATTATAATTTCAAAAATAAAATTTACTATAAAGAAGGCATTTAAACAAGAATATCAGCCATATACATGGACAAAATGTTGTAACCAAAAATGAAATTCAGGGTTGTTTGTTTGTTTGTTTGTTTTTCTGTATTTTTTGTAGGTAACAGCAAACGAAAATGCTGAAATCATTTACTCAAGGCATATTTTATGTAATTGTGCAGCTACGGCAGATGATAAAACAGGGTGCGAGAAGGCACTAGAAAGCCTGTGTCTGAACATTTCAAGTCAAAGCTCCCCGAACAAGTTACAAGTGTGTTTACAAAAACACAATTCTGATAAAACAAACTGGGAGAAACTGAACTTTATTATGACAATTTAACACCAAATGACATGTCCCTTAGTATGAAGCAAGCAGTCATATATTAAATGTTTATGTCCCATGAGCTAAGCCTTAATCCATTTTTACATTCAAGTTAAGACAATTCAGCACCATTTAAACTTGAAGGCTAACAAAACATGTGTTCAAAAGTTGGCTAGAACTTTGGGTAGCTGGGAATAAAATTTAAACCACTGATTTTTTTTTTGTTTTAAAAAAAATATTGACTGTGTGAATTAAAAAATGAAACATACATACAGTGGGTAGTTTTATTACCTAATATACTGTTAGCAAATTTATTTCTAAAAAAAGTCCCCTGACTAAGAATTCAGTATTTTCATAACATCTGCTAAAGATTAAAGATCAATGGGGAGGAAATTTTAATGAATATAGGGAATGATGTCCTCACATGTGGACATTTAATATTTTAAAGAGCAACAATTACAAAGAGTGCTTAAGGAATAATTCTATTGAAATTGTAATTAAATTATTATATAAATGGTAAAGAAAAATTTCTGGAACTAGGAAAGCTATACCATGGTCCCACTGAAGATGGAGTCTGTGGTCTACATGTCATGATATTATTCAGAGGGCAAAGAGGAGACTTAACTATGCCGTCTTCCATTTCTTCACTGCCTTTGTTAGTGTAAAGACCAGCTTCTTTTCAATCTTTGATGATCTTAGTGTCATTCTCACTTAGCACTTTTAAGAATTTAGAGTTTGGTTAGGCTAATTTGGTATTTTTTTTGTCATTATTTTACACCAATTAAACAGAGAACAGATGCCCAAGGGGTAAAACTAGGAAACATTAAGTCAAAATTGGAAGTGTTTTTAAATCGTGGAAAGGAAAGAAATGTTTACAAATAAACAGCCACTTAAATGGGAAAAAAAATCAAACAAAAAGGCCAAATTACATTTAAAAGGCAGAGATCCCATGGATTTGAAAGGTATTTTAATCATTAGAAATACATACATGCATATAATTAATAACTTTTAACTTAATTTTTGGAAAACAAAATATGGTCATGACAAATAGTAGTGCTTAGGTTTTAAATTCTATTGGCATACTTTTAGCAGTTAAAAATGAATAAGATGAGCCTAAGTTTTATACTTACTAAGGTTGGGGACAGTTGTTTTACTTTCCGATGTGTAGCAGGTAAGTGCTTGGCTTATTCTGTCCCAACATAATGTTGAGTAAAGAGATATTGGTCTCATTGAAATGATTATCCTATATACCTAAAAGCCAAATTATTTTTATAGAGTTAAGAATCTTAGTAAGACAAGATGTTAAATCTACGTATGCCAGTCTGGCTCAGTATTCATACTGACAGTAGTTTTTGTTTTGTTTTTAAAAGCACGTATATTAAAATATCTCTATCAACATGATTATAATTTGAAAGGATCGCTCTACAGTATTAAAACGGAAACGCTAGCTAGGGCAAAAGGGGTACATCAAAGAAGCAATCCTATTAATCAGATGCCAGCTCAGTCAAAGTTCTATCTGATTTCGCTTAGGGGTAAGTGTGCTTTCAGGCGGAGGAGAATTAAGTGTACCGCACTATCTGCCCCTGGCGAATGCCCCTCCCTGCCCCCTCCCACTTGCTCTGCAGCATTGAGTACACAGCATGATGCTTAGTAACTGTTGCTCTTACAAGTCTACGACACATAAGACAGGATTCCAGCTCACTTAGAAAGGTCTACCTGACACGTCCTAGCACAGGAGATACCTTACTTGAGATTTTAATGCTGGCCAATGAAAGAAGATTTTGGCATAAGCACCAGGAGCTCAAAAGTCTAACATGACTTCTTTCTGCACCTTCTGAATTTAAGAGACTCCAAATCTCACTGCTGCACACAGTTTCACAGTTTTAAGCAAGGTCACAGCGGTCTCGTTGTGGTGCGCGATCCTTGTGTTTGCAGAAAGGACCTGCTTCCCTCTTGTTTGCCAACCTCTCAAGTATACAATGCTATGTGCTTTGATAATTTGGGCTGTATTTTGTAAATACACAAAAACGTGTACACCTAATTCCTGAAGAGTCTAGGATGATGGCCCTGCATTGCACTCAGTAGGTCATCTATTATGGATGACCTATATATATATTTCTCTCCAACATTTCGCTTAATAGCTGAACATTTCAGAAGTGTAGTAGAGTTGAAAAAAATCTAAAAAGGTTTTCCAGTATTTGAAAGATGGTTGTGATGTTAGAGACTCATTGTATAATTGCTGTGCCAGCAGTGACTTAATTCTGGCTAACAGTAAAATATGCTGCAGGCCATAATAGCTCTCCATTGATCACACCTGTCATCGGAATGATTTCCCTATGCTGTGAATCCTCACAATGGTGATGTGAAGATTGTCACATTAGACATTTCTGCCCACAGAAAAACTAAGCAGCGTGGGGGCACAGAGCAGCAAGTATCAAACAGGAATTTGGAATTACCTAATTCATTCCAAAACAAGTTGACTCACGTCAGAGTGGAATTAAGCAGTTAACAGAAAGAGACTTAACTAGTAACTCTAAAATGTAAACATAATTTTATATAGGGATCTAACTATCTGAATACATATATCGCCATCTCTCTGCTGTAGAACTATACTTCATGACAACAATAGTTAGTTGTTTGACCCTTCCTCAGCACCAAGTGTATCCATTTCTGTTTACACAATAGAAACACATTTTAAAAATTCAATCTAAGTTGAGGCAAATATAAGCTCATCATCATTGTTTAACTGGTTTCAGCACTTTAGAAAACAACCAATTCAAATTGTGTGTGGCTCACTCATTAAAATATCAGTTTCTTCTTTGCACTATAATTTCAAAAGAAGGTAAGAAATTCAGAGTTCTTTGAAAGAGCCTACTATGTACCCATAGAATTGAAACACTGTTAATTCATAAAACAACATGAGTAAGTATTTAAAATTCTCCAAATAATGCTGATTTAAACACTCAAGATCCAGTTATGTGAATTGTTGTGAAAGAATCCAAACTAAACCTCTGTTGTTTTCTGTTTGTCTTTTAAAATATGTTAAGTCCTTCCTACTTAAGCTAATCTATGGTTTTCATATGTCCAAACACCAGGTACTGCTTTATCCATTGAGAAGTGGACTTCTTTCTAATACCTAGGTTAAGAAAACACAATGAGACAGGTTATTAGCAGAATGATATCATGAGTGTGCACAACCAATAACATTTTAGTCAGCGTTTTCAGAACTTGATGTAGCAATTTCCACCTGCCTCAGCAACTCTCACCTTGTAAAATTACCATTAGAACATGATTTAATAGTGATCAGAGGGAAGGAATATGTCAATAATATGAAGAACATGCCTGATGTTCACAGTCTGAATGCTTAAATGGCAAAACATACAAATAAGTAAGTGAATGAATGAATAAAAACAAAATTGAAATGAGAAAAAGTCAACTAGGACTTATGGATCCAGCACCCAAACAGGTGAGCTCGTTCTATGGAACAAGAGCTATATGTCCACCAGGAAGCACAGTCATGCCCCCCCCCCCACCATCTTGCATTTACCCTTCTCTGTCTGCATGTTTTTTGGGTACAGAATGACACATTAATGGGCAGAGATAGGAACAGAGACCACGGAGTAGGTATCGTTATGTTGAAATGTTGATCACTGGTCATCATACAAGCAACAATCCGCTTGGGTCCAAATCCTAAACTGGTAAATTCTACATGACAAGTTCTGTGAGGAGAAAGCTCAGTCACAGCACTGCAGAACTGGAAAGGCCTAGACATCTGGGAAGACTGAGGGGAAGAGGCCCATGAATGGAGCACACCAAATTATTGGGTGGATTTTACATCCTACCAGAATGGTTTCAAATATCTGACTGGCATGAAAAACAACCAGTACTAAACTAACAGTGACATGTCATTAGAGTTTGGGAGGCAGGGGGCTGGTTTTGTGTCAACTTGACACAAGCTGGAGTTATCACAGAAAAAAGGAGCCTCCCTTGAGGAAATGCCTCCAAGAGATCCAGCTGTGGGGCATTTTCTCAATTAGTGATCAAGGGTGGGAGGGCCTACTGTGGGTGGTGCCATCCCTGGGCTGGTAGTATTGGGTTTTATAAGAAAGTAAGCTAAGCAAGCCAGTAAGAAACATCCCTCCATGGCCTCTGCATCAGCTCCTGCTTCCTGACCTGCTTGAGTTCCAGTCCTGACTTCCTTTAGTGATGAACAGCAATATGGAAAGTGTAAGCTGAATAAACCCTTTCCCCTCCAACTTGCTTCTTGGTCATGATGTTTATGCAGGAATAGAAACCCTGACTAAGGCACAGCATGAGGTCACACACCAGTGACCATCAGACCGTCCACATAGCTTCAGAAGCACAACAACCATCAAAAAATGTCAGATTTTTCTTTGCCTCCGGAGAGAAAGTTAAAATTCCTAACTTGCAATTCAGTTGTCTTGTTGACTGGAGCACAGCTGACAAACCCAGCTGCAAGTGGCCTTTGCAAACACTGCCTACAATTCACTCCTACCCTGCAGTTGCCCACTGCTCTGACCCCTACATGCATGCTCTTTCCTGTCTCTGCTTTTGTTCTTAAGAGATCTTAAGGCTGAACTCACAAGCTGTTCTTTTGTTTTGTTTTGTTATGTTTTTTGTTGGGTTTTTTTTTTTTTTTTTTGGATTTGTTTTTTTTTGAGACAGGGTTTCTATGTATAGCCCTGGCTGTGCCACCACTGCCCGGCAACTTCTCGTGGAAATCTCTCTTTCTTCTGAACTTGGAGGTGAAAGTCAGAGTAAGAGGCAAGGATGATTGCCCTCCAGGTGAGGGGTTTTCCTCTTCTGAGCATTTCTTATTTCTCACTCGTAGATTAAGTAGGATATTTATTTTATTAAGAATAATTAACTTTGGCTAACTTTATATTTCTGTCTGATCAATACTACTTGTTAAAATCAAGTATGAGTCTCCTTAAAAAAAAAATCTCTTGTCTTGTCAAATAATACTCACGGAGAAATTGTGCAGCCGGAGGCGTAGGCATGATGTCCTGTGTAGCGAATATCACAGCGTACAACATTGTTACTGTAGTCTGATTCAGGCACCAGGTAGCTGGGATTAACACTGACCTGAACAAGAAAAATAGCACGGGGTGAAAGATTTTATTCTTAATGTATACTGTCATTCCTTCCTATTTCTATAAAGCTTCAGTGAAATTACTAACAAGGGACTCAGCTACATCAAGCAAGAAAAAGAGTTTTAAGTTAAGAAGGTAGTTAAACATACTGGATGTATTACAAAAGGAAGTTGTGTAAATTTCACTAAGTTCTTTTTAAAAATTATAATGTGGATTGCTTATAAAATGTTCTGAAAGGTGGTTAAGTACTTTCAAGCACATGGTTATTTAATATTTGAATCCATAAAAGGGAGTGTATTGAATCATAATGGTAATTTACATGTATTCAAAGCCCCTACCTTTAGAATGTAGTTTCCAGGTTGTACATCTGTAATATCAATCCACTGGCAGTCTATGTCTGCAGCATAGGTATCATAACATCCAGGACTCAATCCCTGAAATCAGAAAACATTTTAAAATTAAAGTATAGGGTGTGGCCAGACTGCCTATGTGGATATTATCTATAAATGAAACCTTGAATGAAACAAGAACTGGATACAAAAACCATAACACACCTTAGCCAGTCTTATAATATCTAGTTCTTCAAAAGCTGCAAGGTTGGAACATGAAGTAATGCACCCTATTTCTAAAGTCACCAGTGGAAAAGAGTCCTAAGCCACAAAATAGGCCTCCAGCACAATTCAAAAGAAGCAAGCACAGCAGGAAGTAAGGTCTCATAGTAATTCAATTGCAGTGTCCTATCAGTGAGATTCCCTGAAATGAATGACCTTCCTATGTTCTGGATGTCCATGGTATTTTATCTTGCGTAGCTCTGTAGCAACCATCTTTCTCTACTTTAAATTAAAATCATATTATATAAACCCCTTAGGGGAGGTACAGTCTAACTGCATCCTTGAATTAGCTAAGGCATGCTAAGATCAAATAACTGGTTCGGGGCAAACAGCTGAGCAGCGTCTGAGCTTGTTTCAAGATTATATAAACAAGGTCCAGGGTACCTTTTCTCAACTATCACATTTCCTCTCTCAAATAATCAGTGAGATCTTTGTTGAGTCAGAAGGATAGAGATATATGCCCAAACCGGTCAAAGCCAGCCACATCAGTCCACTTGCTAAGACATTCCCTCCAGCAAGTCAAGAGGCAACTCACAAGGACACCAGGAGAAAAATTCCAAGAAAATATGCTGCTAGCTATCAGGATGCTGCAGAAATTTTCTTCTGTTGGGGCAAAGGGTATCTTCTTATTTCCACATGAGAACTTTGAACAATTGCATTTCCATTCTGATAATCCAAACCTGATTAAGAAGTGTATGTGACAATCATTTGAACTCAGCAGTGTCATTTAAAACTGTCACTTGAGTTTGCTTTGGTGCTTAAGGTCATCTTGGTCAACAAAGATAGCAACAACATCTCGATGTGCTTTAGTGATGTGGGGTTGGCTGCAGCTGGATTTGGGAAGAGTGAGAAATTTTGCTGTCCATAGTACAGGACAGCATAGACAGGCCGAATCAACATCACTCAAAACACAGGAGCAAGAGTCATAATCGCCTGGATCTTCAGCCTGCTCGGGTCTCATTTTATGTGTTGAACCAGAAATACAAAAGTAAGAACTTTAAGGTTCCACCACATCCTTCTCTGATTGTGTCACCTCAGCCGCTCAGTAAGTAGTACCCGCTGCTGTCACAACCATTACTGCTATTTCACATAGGACTCTACATTGTGCCCTGGATTAGATATCCATCGAAGACAGGTATAAGTAATGCCACTGGCAATTAAAATGTTTGGAAAATGGTGTTGTGGCCTATACCTATAGTCCCAATTGCAAGATGACAAGTTAGGTCCTTGACAGTGACAGCATCCTAGGTCACAGAATCTTAAAAGTACTAGTGTGTGTGTGTGTGTGTGTGTGTGTGTGTGTGTTACCTTATGATTCGCCAGCTGGCAGAACATGCTAGTTTTGAGCTTTGCTTATTTGAACTAACAAACAAATGTCCGAAGTTGCCATTAAGCAAGTAGACATTTCATGTATTCTAAGTCAAATGTGAAAATAAATTTAAAATATAACTTTATTCCAGATTATCTAAATGTGTTGTTTGGTTTCAGCAAAAAATACCTGTCTCCAACATTTGGTCATTGAGTGTGATGTAACTATTTTTAAATTGTGCATTAAATTTTTTATGTAAATTTGTGATCTTAGAACACATGGTTACATATATAGTATATGCTTAAGTTATACCTAGTTAGGTGTTTATATACATTTAAGGAAGTTGCTCCAGTATAGCAAAACGATTAAAAGTCAATATTAGGGACCTATATGAATGTTTTTTTTCTATAAATGAAGTCTATTCGAAAGACTATTAGAAAACATATACATAAATCACATACAATGCAAGACGTAGTGAAGAATTTTTAAGGCATGCACAGAGAAGGATAAACAAGAAGGCTACCACATTAAATTAAAAAGTGAGATTACACGAGTGAACAGGGATGCCTCTGCCTCTGAGGCATACAACTCCCCCGTGCAAGTGCTCTAACTTAAAGAGAGAGGATCAACGTGTGCCATTTTGAGAATAGTGGGAATACACGCTCCAGGCCCTCTCAGGGTGATCACCGAACGAGAAAGCAACCTCTGCATGGGTCCATGCTTAATATGTGGGTGTGTCACATCTGTCACTTAAAGCATATGTCCTGCCCCTCACCACCTATGTTAAATATAACTGTTTCCTTTTCTAACCACTTTGATGAGCTAAGCCCAGGGGAAAGAAGTATGGTCACCACATGTAGGTCACCAAAAAGCTTCCGGCCACAGTCCTGGAATCTGCTTCCCAAGGCGACGACCGCTGATGTCTTTGTGACCTGGCTAATGTACATTCAGGAACTACTTGCCAAGAGCTGGGCTGGAGTAAAATTATAATGTCCTTTTGCAAATTAGGGCTTTGGATGGAAATACTGACATAGTTTTTAACTGACACACATTTTCCAATTCTAAGACATACAATAGCGCTTAACTCAGCACTATTAAAAACAAATCCATCCAAAGGACATCTGACATTAATTACACGGGAGGTTTAAATACACATGCGTGGAGTAAGAAATGTATCTTTCTGCTCTTTTTTGCATTATTAAAAGTGATGCCATTTAAAGTATTTTTTAAGAAACCAGCTTCGGCTCTTTGTTCTAACTCTACGCACAATTCGATATTAAACATGAAAATGGAAAACAAAATGGTTTTGCAGGTGAGAAAACAGATGCATGTTGCCAATGGTTATAGCCAATGGAAGAACACAGGATGAAGGCAGATGTTGTAAGTCTTCATGTATATTTGGAAAGCTAACGACTTTTCATTGGGTTATGTAGCAAGGATCCACAGTGACCTCCTGGGATCTCCAGCAGGGGTTACATGGACAGCTGCAAACACTTTAAAAGCAATCTGCACCACCCAGCCACCTGCCTTTTCCCAGTCACTTTCCATGTTGATAAGGTAACCTTAAAATGAAACAAAATATTAGAGAGAGAGAGAGAGAGAGAGAGAGAGAGAGAGAGAGAGAGAGAGAAGAAGAAGAAGAAGAAGAAGAAGAAGAAGAAGAAGAGGAGGAGGAGGAGGAGGAGGGGGAAGGGGAGGAGGAGGGGGGGAAGGAGGAGGAGGAGGGGGAGGAGGAGGAGGAGGGGGAGGAGGAGGAGGGGGAGGAGGAGGAGGGGGGAGGAGGAGGAGGGGGAGGAGGAGGAAAGAAAACAGTAAAGTTGTCACTCTCCCTGGATATCTGTAGGCTCCTGTTATCAGGGTTCCAGCCTACCTGTGTGTGCGCAGTGCACGCAAAGCGCCTGTGGTACCCATAGTCACAGGATGTGTCCTCCAGACAGAAGCTTGCTTTGTGGCCTTCAGCCACTCTCCTCTGTGTGTTGGCATCCAGCAGGTCGTAGTGGCTGAATTCATCCATGCTGTGGTAATGTCTAATGTCCCGCACAACAAAGACACAGTAGTCAGTGGCCCGAAGAGAAAGCGACGAGGACGCTAAATAACTTCCTTGTCTCACAAATCAAATGGTGCTGTGCTCACACATTAAAACAGGATAAATCTATCTTCTTTTCTATTTATTTATATTTTAGATGTATGTATTTCATGTGTGTGAATGTCTTGCCTACAAGTTGTATGTGCACCATTTTCATGCCTGGTACCAGAACAAGTCAGAAGAGGGATTCTAATCCTTTGGAACTGAAGATTTGTGAACTATCATGTGGGTACAAGGAGTCGAACCTGGGTCCTCTCCAAGTGCTCTGGTAGGGCCATCTTTCCAGCCCAAATGTATATACATATATAATGTATATGAATTTTTATATATTTCCTCTTGAAACTGTGTCCACCCCTAATATATATATATATGTGTGTGTGTGTGTTTTGTGTGTATATATGTATATGTGTATATACATATGTGTATATGTATATGTGTATACATACACATACACACACATATATATACATACACATACACACACACACACACATACACACACACACACACACACACACATACCCCACACCCTCTTGAAATTTGGAGCTCTGACTGTCCTGCAACTTACTCTGTAGACTCTTGAACTCAGAGTTCTGCCTGCCTCTGCCACCCGAGTGCTGGAACTAAAGGCATGTACCACCATGCCTGGCTCCCAAGTTTATCTTCTTAAAGAGATATTTATGCCACACACTTTTAAAAGAACATTGCAATGTTTTAACTTTACCACGTGGTACAGTCACAGTGGCATCTATTTTCTTATACAGGTTTTGTGTTTGAACATTAAATATAGACAATTGCGTATCTGTGCTTGTAACCTGTGCAACTTCTAATGTATTTATCTGGCTGCCACCGCTGTTATTGGTGATGTACTGATGATTTTAAACAAGAACTATACTCTGGAGGGGTTGCTATGAGATTCTAAAAACTAGAGTTGCAACATTCATAAAATCTCTTTGGAAACGAGAGGGAGAAGCAACAGCATGACCTTCTATCACTATTATTTAAGTAACACAAACTTTTATTTCAAAATAAAATATTTCTATTTTAATAGGTAAATCATGTGGCTAAAGTCCACTTTTCTCTATTCCTTAAATAGAAGGCTCTGAGCTCTTCCTCTTCTAGTGTGTGTGTGTGGGGGGGGGGTGGAGCTACAAAGAGAACAGTTTGCATTTCTGTAAGTGGGAGACCACACATCAAGATTTCCTGGCATTGACTACTTGAGCACATTACCTAGGCAAGTGATGGCATAACCACATGCAATTTAAAAATTAAAACCGTTACATTTAGAAAGCACAGGGCAACCACTCTGGGGCTGACATGGGCCTTTCAAAAGATAGAAGTGAATTGGGTTCAGAAGTCTGTCTATCATTGAGAATGGTCTCTAAATCCTTTAGGTAAAAGATGCCATGCTCTTATTAACTGCCTTTTAAGGCTAACCAACTGCAGATGATCTTGCCCACAGCAGACGCTTGAACATAAGAATAAATTCTATTGGCAGCCATTCTCTGCCCTTTAGATAGTTTTAATGAGCCTAACTTACGGTTTCCTATTGAAAAGATAATGGGGTTTAATGGCAAAGGGACTATCTTAGGGTTTAACATCCTGGGATGACATCACACTGCACAGGAAAAGTTCTACATATAAATAAGATCAAATCTCTAGCATTAGGTGAGACGTATGCATAGTCATCTGAAACATTTAAGAGCGCCCCATCTACTTACTGGTGGCAGCTGTGCCACTCCCAGGAATACCGAGGGCGGCTTGGTAAGAAGTCAGATGTCCCTTGGTTTTTCACTCTTTGAGGAAATCGTAGCAGTACCCTGTGGTCATAGTCTCTGACATCCGCCCTATATGCTGAACTGTGAGTTTAGAAAAGAAACATTAGATCCACTGAACACAGATGGAGAAAAAAAAATAGAAAGAACAGCTCGCCATCACATGATCCTGGCACACCCCGCCCCGCACCTTCCCAGACCAGCCTCTCAACTCAAGGGATCACGAGCTTCTGTCCAGTCCTGGAGGAGAAACAGCGACTATGTGGCGAGTGGGCGAAGGAGCAAATGAACAATAACAGTAAAACAATAACAGTAAAAGCCCAGAGAGACTAAGATTAAGATTTACAGTCAAAAGGTTATAGAGAAGAGACTCTGCATCTAAATAAAAGCTAGAAGATTGTTATAGTAATGATCCCACGCCAAAAGATCCATAGGTATCTATTAATAACTATATATTTAAGATATAAAGTGGAGAAATACTCTAATTTTATACTCGTCAACTACCAAACTGAGGGTGCTTCATTAATATCTTTCGGCACTCGGTGGTGTGGGCCATGCCATAAGAAACTCAAATGAGTTTGAATTTCTTCCCTGAGCCCGACTGTTGTAAAAAGCCAACATGGAATAAACGTTCATATCAACATCCCTGGAACGCTACTATATTTTTTTATAGGTCTATCTGTGTTAGAATATGTTAGTGACCCATTTTCCTTAGCGGACTACCAGAACCACGCAAGCATCTTGTGCTCCCTCTACTGGTGGCCAGCTGCAGAATCAAAGAATTCCAAGACCAGAATAGCTGTTTTATTTTAGGACTGACGGAAAACAAAACTCTTGCCTGTGGTCTTATACCAAAACAACCCAGTTAATCACGGCCTGAAAGAAATGTGGAATGTGCTCTTTACCAATGGCGGAGTGTGTGTGGTGGGGCGGGGGAGGACAACGTGACGAATACACACACCCCTAGACCATTAAAGAATAATAAGTGCTTCCTTCATCCCCCGCCCCGCTTCACACCGTATTGTTGGTTGTTGAACTCCTGTTTTATATGAAGTTATTGGAGGAAATTGGCGTTAATGCCTAATAGGCATCTTGGGAAAGAACCTGAGACCTAGTCACCAGAATAAGGAAGGGTTTTCTTCCCCCTCCCCCGATATGCGACTCTCACTGAGGCGGTACCCATAAAAGCATTCCAAATTAACTCCCTCTCCAAGTCAGCATGCCCAGAAGGTCACGTCCCACTTCCCAGCCCTTGTCCCACTTCCTAGCCCTTGTCTGCGCTGAAAAGCAGTCAAAACTAAGCACCAGAGTGACCCTAGGATCAAACTCTGAAAGCGGGCTGTGGAAATCCATACCTGGCCAGGCAGTTTTCTTCCGCAGCGCATCTCAGGTTGTACATAGACATCTTCTGTACGTACGTGGAAGCCTGGATGTAGTAGGGGTCCGGCACCAGGTCCGGGAGACCTAAAGATAAGGCAAGCTGATGACCCCTGACTCCCGAACCCTGTTTGTCACCTTTCGCCCACCAAGTCTGAAGGGTGGGGGCTGAGTGTGTGGAAGAACAGGAAAAGTCCAGGCTAGGAAGGAAAGGGAAAAGGAAGCTACTAGGACCAGGATCGCGGTTTCCATCAGATTCCAGAGCTGGCGGGACAGGTTTGGGGAGGGGGGGCGTTGTTGAGTCTGCGGGACCGGATCCCGCCGCCGCGCCCAGACCGCCACGTCTAGACAGCACTGACCTGCAGCCAGGGTGGCGGGAACCTACCGTGGACCTAGGGGTGCTTACCCTAGGGGTGCTTACCGTACTGGAAGTAACCGGTGCCATATCCAGGTCGGTACCTGCTCCCGGGCCGGGGCCTCTCGTACGTGTCATAGTAGTTATAATAGGGGTTGTCGTCGGAGTACTTGTAGGGATTGTAGGGGTCGTCGCCCACCATGCGATCTACGTGGCTGGGTGGCCTCAGATTACTGAGCTGCGGAGGTTGTGGCGACTCAGTCCGGTTCGTCGCACGCCGTGAGGCTCCATCGCGAGCCCCCGACGGCGAGAAACCAGCTTGGAACCAGTGGCGGGCGGCGGGCCGGGGCCGAGCCGCGGCGACCCCAGACGGGCTTGGCGTCCTCGCACGGGCAGAATGCGAGGTGCGGTTGTCGCGCAGCAGCAGAATGGGCGTGCGTGGCTGCGAGGCGGTGTCGCCGTCGGGCCTCGGGGCAGCGGCGCTGGGGTCGCGGCGTCGCTGAGGCTGGTACTGCGCCCCGAGGCTCAGCAGACTGAACACCTGCCCGTTGTTCTCCCATTGGATCGTCTGGCGCCAGGCACCCGGGGCGGCCGGTGGCTCGCGCGGGGCCTGCGGGGCACAGCGGAGAAGGGGACAGAGCTGCAGTGGCCCCAGAAGGAGCACGGTCCAGGCGAAACGCATGGTGCTCCCGGCTCGTCCCTTCTTGGGGAGGACGTGGCTTGGAGAAAAATGAAGACGGGACTCAGATCCCGCGAAGGAGGGAGACCTCTTCGAGCAGGGAGGAGGAGGGCGAGGCGCGGGGATGGGTCGCAGGGAGTCGTGCCAAGGGCGAACGGCAGACCCTGCCCCCAGCCCAGGCGGCCGTCGGACGTGGCACCGTCCTCCTCTCTCCTGGAAGGTCCGGGAGAGCACACAGTGTCTGGAATAGAAAGAGGAGAGATTTTAAACTTTCTGACAAGTTTGCAGTTACACAAGCCGTTCTGGCCCCGCTGCCCCTCCGCTATTTGTTCACGTAATGCGATTGGAAACGTGCAAGGCGGACAGCTCCTCCACGCTGCTCCTCCCTCCCCCTCCCCTCTCCTCCCCGCCCCCTCCCCTCCTCCCCAGACACGTTGCACAGGGAGAGTTAGGGCAAAGAACAAAACGGAACACACATCCTGAGACACACTCGACTTAATCTGGGCCGAACATGCAGGAATTTCAAAAGACTCAGACAGACGAAGGCAGCCAGGCCATGGGCCCAAGCCAAAATATGCATGAAGAAAAATGCTATTAGGTCACCAGCCCTGGAGAGGCGGGAAGCAGGAGGTGGGGAAAGCGATGGGGGCCAAAATGTGTGCTTTGGGATGGGGGAGGTTGTGACTAACGCTGATCCATAAAGGAGTTAACCAGACAAATTTCCCAATACACACTCACCCCACTTTTATGGGAAGCGCCCTCAGCGAATAAACCCCAGGATATCAAATTTTGTTTTTCTGGCTGTAGGTAATATGAGAAATGGGTTACAAATCTGTTTCCTACAGTGAATATTTTAATAACCAATGTGAAAATTTATAGGGAACAAAGCTTGCTACGTTGAAAAAGTGAATAAACCCGACTCCCTTTTTTGTTTTAAAAGGACCAGCCCAATTTGCACTTTAAGTGACAAGAATTCTTTCATCCCTACTGTGCACCAGAGGGCCAGAAGTGCAGGGCAGTGCTCAGAGGCCCCTTCAAGGAGATCTTTTAATCTGACTTCTTGCCTCCTCTTGTGTCTAATAAGGAGGTCTGACTTCACGTTTTAAAATCAAATTACCGGTGTTAAATATTGAAATTCAATAAAGCATTCAGCAGCTTTTAATACATCTTCCAATCTAAACAAAGATGTTGCAAGAGAAAAAGCCTTAGAGTTCAGAGTTTAGTACAAAGAAGGCAGCGGGTGTGACCAGGAGCCTGAGTAGGAGGGTGATCTGCAACAGGAGAGAGATGCTTAATAGAGCAGCTGTTCACATCCTTTCTGCTCAGGGTCTGGGAAGTTCTGGACCTAATTCAAAGAAGCAAATGCTGCTAAGTGCTCTGACTTAAACTAGTAGGCAATGCCAGATTTTAGTATCCATTTTATTGGATCCATCATTGAGCTGTGGTCTAGACACACTTAATACTCACCTCTTAGCCTCTGTCTTTCCATAGCTGATCACCACAGGAGGTGGGGTGGTGGCATCTGCTGGTTTGACTGCTTCCTATCCTTTCCCCTTTTATTGTGTGTGTGTGTGTGTGTGTGTGTGTGTGTGTGTGTTTAATTCTACCTGGAATCTCCAAACCCTAGTAGTGTGGTTGGACTGGCAAGGCTCTTGTGTGATTTCTTCACTTCAACAACTGGTCATGAGACCAACTATCTTCCTAGAATCTGAATGTTAAGGTGGTCCCATGGCCAAAAAATATTCCTCCTCCCACTGCTAGAAATAATGACAAGTCTTGGGTCTTTAGATTTTCCTTCAGGCTTTCTAGTGCATTCTTTTGTGGATTCATATTGTCAGTTTCTGCCTTCTGCCACAGAAGAATCCTGTTTGACATAGAGGGTGGGGCTGCTTTCTCAGCTAGTTAAATCATGTGATGAGATTCCAGGGTAAGGAGCCTGGCTTTTGGAGTCAAGTTAGATGGAGCCTGCATATAACCACATGCCTTCCTTGACACAGAATTTTGCTCACATGTGTCAAATCTATTGCTTATATGATGAAGATAAGTTTTAAGAACAAATTCCCTCATGCAAGTCCACAGTGAATTCTTTTCTGAACAAAGCTATGTCTAAAGTGACACTAGTTGACATTCTATTGAATATCTACAAAGCTTACAGTCACGCCTGGATTTCTCCAGGCATGCATGGTAAGGGAGCTAGAGTTATTTTTACAGAAGGAGGAGGAGGAGGAGAAGGAGGAGGAGGAGGAGGAGGAGGAAGAAGAAGAAAACAGATGTATATAATTTGGATAGACAAAAGAAATTATAAGGAGAAACAGGAAGAGACTGATTATAATTATCTCCCATCTGAAAAGGGCTCTACATCTGCCCATGAGCAGTTTATCTCCAGAAGGGAATGGCTGGGATGGTTATTACTTGACCACAGGTTTCTGGGGGAAGACCTCTGCTATGGAACTCAACATATAACACAAGAACAAAGCCGCTCCGGTGGGGAGGATAGAAAGTTTGTATTGAATCTCAGTAAACTTGCCTTTGTTTCCAGTTCTGGTACTTGGGGAGAGAAGGAAAAATAGTGAGAGCGAGGGGAACAGGAAGTGGGGAGGGAGAACTGCTTCTCTGTATGTGTATTTTATTTTCTTTGGTTCTCAGTTCTTGGTAAGAATTAACAATTAACGCAAATCATCTTCAAAGTATTTTTCCAAGTTTCAAAAATCTTTGATTTTCTTGAATACCCAACCTATTCTATTTTCAATTCATTCACTGCAAGATTTCATTAATATTGAATAGATAATTCCTTGAGTTTGGCTTTAAAATATTGGTTAACGTTTTGTGTCTCTACAAGGTGAAGCCTATAAAAAACAAGTTTTACTTTTTAATTATTCACCATCAGTGAAATTCCATTGCACATTCACTCAGTATCCCATGAACACATCTATACTTTACAAGATAGTGTACTATACAAGATAGTGTACTATACAAATGAGTTGTATACATGATCCTTTATAGTAGATGAGGCTGGTCATTTTCTCCCAGTTTGCTTCAAAGGATTTAAAACTGTTTCATGAAAACAAAACTAACTAGTCAGAACAGTAACAATGTGTTTTGTTTATTTTCTTTATTGAACACACACATGCTCACATATACACACAACTTCCGCTCACTGGCACATGCTCTAAAGGCCATAAGAGAAGAGAAAATAGTTCATCTTGTGCCTCTTTCATTTCCTCCAAATTCTCTTGCTTAAGACTTAGCTAGCTGGGAGAAGAGAGAGGAAACATGTGGCCACCACATTGAGGACAATAGAAAGTGTTTGCAACCCTGGGGTGAGACCATGTAGCGACACATTGTGTTCTTTTCTCAGTGACAAACTTCTCTTTTCAGAATTAGACCAACCAGTCTCTTCCCACTCAGCACCAACGTTAATACAAATAATACTAGTAGTGATTATAATGATGGTAGTAACTGCAGCTGTGTCGAGATGCTCCCAGCTCTTTAAATTTAGTGAGGTGCACAGCTGAGGCCAATTTGAGACTAGCTTTCTGCAGGCAGATCGATTATCTTTTATATACCATCAAAGAGGGAATTATCCAAATTCTTTTTTTTTTTTAAAGCAAGGTTCTATTTTCCACTAAGAAATAAAAGTTAGTCCTGCCTTGCTTCCCCTAAGTTCTTTTGAGAGTTGCCTGTACTTTCCACACTGGCTTTCTGAGCAGCACCATGGTGGTCGCAAGAACACATGCCCATGCCCGGTGAAAGGCAGATAGAAGGGAGCTAAGAGAGTGCTTGATCCATTTTCTAAGAAAGACTGGTATGATGAAAGCTCTGGCCGGGCGGTGGTGGCTCACGCTTTTAATCCCAGCACTAGGAAGGCAGAGACAGGCAGATCTCTGAGTTCAAGGCTAGCCTGGTCTACAGAGTGAGTTCCAGGACAGCTAGGGCTATACAGAGAAACCCTGTCTCAAAAAATCAAACACACACACACACACAAACACACACACTCTCTGATGATGTCTAATGTCAGACACATTGGAGAAACACTAGGCACATAGACTGAAGGAACCAAAGCTGCATCTGGTGGCCTCAAGGGTCACTTTTTGTGGTAAGCCTTGCTGATCTACAAAATAACAAAGTTGCATTTAGAAAATTCAAGCTAGTTACCGAGGCAAAAAACTGTCTGGCTAACTTCCATGGTGTGGATCATACCCAAGATAAATTTTGTTCCATAGTCAAAAAAGCAGCTGACTGGACCATGATTCAAGCTTGCGGTGATGTCACAACAACCGATGGTGCTTCCCTCCATCCACTCTGGCTTGGTTCCACTAAAATGATGTCCTGTGTGCAGCACCAGCAGGTCCTTCAGACCCGGAAGAAGATGATGGAGATCATGACTTGAGACAGTGCAGACAAATAACTTGAAGGAAGTGGTGAATAAATCAGTCATAGAAAGCAATGGGAAAGGCAGAGAAAATTTGCAAGTCCATTTACTTTCTCCATGATGTCTTCATCAGAAAAGTAAAAATGCTGAAGAAGCACAAGTCTGAGTTGAGATAACTCATGAAGAGGCACGCTGAAGGCTCCGGGAAAGGTTCTCCTCAGGGTGTGGGCGTGAACTGAGTCCAAGAATCGCTTAAAATCCAGATTTTTAATAGTGGCAAATATAAAGTCCTATTTGTGAAAAAGAAAGAAAAGGTAAAAGGTTGTGTCTCCAGAATTTGCTAGATAACTTTATAATCACGGGATGTGGAATTAATTCAGAAAGTTAAAACTGCAGAGCAGGACCTCTGAATTATCAGAAACAGAACAATAACTCTGTAAACAAGGAAACAGTGTGAGCACATCTCTCTCTCTCTCTTTCTCTCTCTCTCTCTCTCTGTCTCTGTCTCTTTGGTTTGGGGGGTGAAGACATGGCTCAGAGGTTTAGCATACATCCTATTCCTCTAGAGAATCCAAATTAGTTTTCCTGCACCAACCAGGCTGCTCATAAGTACCTGCAATATCAACTCCAGGGAATCTGACTCTCTCTTCTGCCTTATGGGGACAGCTTCACACACACACACACACACACAGAAATTGAAAAGTATGTGTCTGAGGAAGCATCTATGAGTCTTGTTCTTCAGTAAAGGTGATGGTATGCGTGTGAAGTTTGTCACCCTGTGGTTGACACTGAAGTTCCGGAATCAAAGCAAAAGAGGTGGAAAGTTTAAGTGTAAAAGACAACATTCAGAAAAGAAGCAAATGGGACAGCTAACATTAGAGGAATGGGCCGAGAGCCGAATGGGGGCATTAATTACACTTGTTGAGATAATCAGAAAAAGTAACAGTGTGAGACACAGAACCCAGTGCTTTCCAGAGGGAGCAGAGGGAGACGGTCCGGCGGACTTGAAAGCTAGCCCCAAGTTTACACTCCTTTCCCAGCATCCTAGCTTTTTGCCACATGCCGCTTCCAGGTATTCACCCAAATATAAAAAGTAGACAGTTGGTACACATTTGTCTGTGTGTCAAGACTGAACTAAAAAAGAAAATCAGTAAACAAACTGGCTCAAAATAGCACAGAAATAATGAATTTTAAGTCTATCTGGCTTGGTTACCTATCCCTTCAGGCCTCCTAAAGAAGGTGTAATTTAAGTCTGGGGAATAGAAAAGTGTTTTATCCTGCTGCCTTTAATAGTTATCCATACGTGATTAAGTAAAGAAAGTTAGTCAGACCAGCAAAATGGAAAATTGGGACGAGAGGGCCCCATGAGAGGTGAACCGATCTTTGAAACATAGCAAGTCAGGCAAAGTAGTTTGTTTATATTGACCACAAAAATAGTCAGCCAGCTGGCAAAACCACTCCTAAGTGCAGTCCAAGTAACTTGATTGGACTGGGTGACAGTCCAGTGACTGAAAAAGGGCAATTGTAGGTGGTGTGGATCAGGGCTTCAATAGGTGAGGGTGCACAGTGAGGTCTGCGTCCTGGCTTCTTTGCCTCTCAATTCCCCCACCCCACCCCCACTGCTCATTACCCTAACAGTTATTTATTCGCACACTGTATGTCTTCTGCTATGTAGGAATGTGTATCAGGAAGACACGTGTGCTCATCCCAGGCATTTCCATCACCGATGATCTCCCCAGCAGGCATCTCTCTTCTTTAAACTGATCTGTGTGCACACCTCTCCTTTGCAGCCCAAGAGGAACATGAGGACAAATTGTGAATGCTGTAATGGGAGTTCCAGGGAACTTGTTCTATACAGTGGTGTTATAAGAACATTTGAAAGTGGTCTGTGTGTGTCTGGGGTGGAGGCAGAGAAGAACGATTTGATATAGCCATGAAAGAGAACACCTTTATGAAAGTACACTCTTACAAGTCTTACAAGTGGTTAAGTTGCTAAGTTCTTTTATTAATGCATGTTTTATGATTATTTCCTTCTTCTACTAAAAGGCCACCAGTTCAGTTATACATTTCATATTTGTGCTCGAGAGAAACCATGAAGCCTTCTTAGTGTCAGGTTGAAGTCAGAACCTTGCACATGCACATTCTGAGCCAAACCTATAAATGAAGATCTTTCAAAGAAGGCCAATTAACACTGCAACTGGATTACAGCAAGCATGGGTTTCTCTGCCCCATTTTTATTTTTATTCTACATTTCAGTTGTCTTCAGGAATTATGGTTATCACTTCTAGAAGGTCCAGGGACAAAACACAAAGCAGAGCTGAAGATCCAGGTCACCGTCCTGAAGATCTAGGTCACTGTCCTAGACTAGTTATGGGCGTAAGACATACGACTTAAACCTGATTTCACAGTACTTTCCATGTTCTTCTGGAGATCGCCTAGTGCAAGGGCCTGTAACAATGGAATGGTAGAAAAGAATTGAATATGTTGATTATAAATTAAAATTGGGTGACAGTTTCATTTATACACATTCAAAATGATCTGTGTCTAAGAAACATCTGATGCCTGTATAACTGAGCTGGTGGCCTTTTAGTAGAGGAGGGGAATAATCATAAAACAGGCAATAATGAGAGAACTTAGCTTAATTGTCTACTTATAAGACTGTCCTTATGCTTTCATTAATAATAATGATTTCTAGTTCTTGCCACTCATTACGTCCGTGGCAGCATGCATTCTGCTTTAATACACTGCCCGTTTCACCCTCATAGCAATCTTGTGACATGGTCATTTACATTTTTTTGTTTTATGGAAAAGAAACCAAAGTTTTAGTAAGGTTAAGCAACATGCTTACTAAATATTGGCAGCACTGACTTTTGAACCCAGGTCTATGCTGTCATAAACCACAACATTAAATCCTACCATGGGGTGTAGAGAGAAGAGAGACAATTGCTTCTTTCATTTTATTTCTTTTTGTTTAATTGTTGGAAGAAATACGCTGAGTGATTCACTAAAGGCTACATGGCAGGGATATTGGGGCCAGGGCGATTAAATTACAAGACTGGCAGTGACTAGTGACTATCATCCTGTGCCTATGGCTTTGGGATCTGATATGCAAATTGGCTGAAAAGAGACTTTGAGTAGAAAGAAGATGTGTGCAGGAGACAGACAGTCCCTGCGCTGTATAACAGCGAGTCCTTGAACAAATTACTTAACTATTCTGAGTCTTGGATTTCTCCACCAAAAATAAAGATAATAAAACCAATCTTGAAGGACTCTGTTGCTAGCATGCAATGTTTATAAGTGCATGACAGAGAATCTAGCTCTTATTAGGCACCGAATAGAGGGAAATTGGCATTACTGCTTGGCATTTAAATGGTAGAATTTAAACGGAGACAAAGGTTCTTTGTACATAGACACTCATGTTGAAAGAAGTTTTTTATAAACATGAGGAAGGGAGCCATTATTTGTTTTTTCAAATATTTTTATTCTTTGACAATTTTATACACATATATTTTGAATTTTGGTCATTATCCTCTCTTAGTTTCCTTTTCCTCCTGCTGAATCCCTGCTTTTTCCAAAGAAGTTCACGGTCCCTCCTGCTACTCTGATGATGATGATGACGACGAAGATGATGACGATGAAGTCGAAGACGATGCGATGGTGATGATGATAGTGATGATGATGATGGTGATGATGATAGTGATGATGATGCTGATGCTGATGATGATGATGTGTGTGTATGTGTCCATGTCCCACTGAATTTAATTACAGTTGCTTGTATGAGCATAAGTGGGATTATCTACTTATCATTGGCTCCACCATTAAAGAAAAGAGTACCTCAGACACCCATTTCTGACCACAGACCCTCAGTGAGGGGTGAGGTCTTGTGAGCTCCTTCCTCATGAATGAGGAAATAGTAATATGGCCAATCTTGCAAGGGCCATCTGTAACTAAGCACAGAGCTGTAGGGAGCGCGTGACTGCAATGGCTCTGACATGTCCAGAAGATGCTGCTTCAAGGCCCTTCTCCCTAACCTCTGACTCATACATCCTGCTGCCTCCTCTTCTGTGCCTTCTCTGAGACTTGGGAGTGATAAATAGGTGCCCTGTTTGTGGACAAACACTCCTCTGCCATTTATTCTTACCCTGCATTAACCCCCACCCACTACAAAACGAAGCTTTCTGAAGCAGTTAAGAGCAGTCTATTTATTTATCTGGCAAGAAGATTAACATACATATCTTTGTTTTTTGTTTGTTTTTAATTGGATATTTTATTTATTCACATTTCACATGTTATCCCCTTTCCTGGTTTCCCCTCTGCAAACTCCCTATCCCATCTCCCTCCCCCTGATTCTATGAGGGTGCTCTCCCCCCTCCCCCCCCCCCCACCTCACTGCCCTGGCATCAAGTCTTCACAGAACCAAAATCCTCTCCTCTCATTGACATCTGACAAGGTCATCCTATGCTACATGTGTAGCCAGGGGTCCCTCCATGTGTACTCTTTGGTTGGTGGTTTAGTGCCTGGGAGCTCTGGAGGGTCTGGCTGTTGTCATATTGTTGTTCTTCCTATGGGGTTGCAAACCCTTCAGCTCCTTCAGTCCTTTTCCTAACTCCTCCATCAGGGACCCCATGCTCAGTCCCATGGTTGGCTGTGAGCATCCGCATCTGTCTTTGTCAAATCATTGTTTTTAATCTGAATTCACGTAAAATAATATGTACAAGTCTCAACCTTATAGCTTGATGAATTTTAGCAATATGGATGTTAATATATCCGATGTTGCAAGCAAGGCATTGGATAATCCCATAAACTCCCCCAGAGCTCACTTCATTCCAACACACTAAACCACAGTTCTGATTCTTTTTCAACCTGTCTTAATTTTATGCAGTCTGGAAGTTTTCACAAGTGGAAATCCCACAGAAAATCCCTCTCAGGTATGCCCTTCTGCTCAGGAGTATGTCTGTGAACTTCATTCATCCTGTTGGTCTATGTGCAGCTCCTGCATTTCCTTCACAGCAGTTCATACTATGCACATGTTATCATTTGCAGTTTTTATACTCAGTTTATGGATAGGGCTGCTGAGGGTGCTCATCATTAAGATACATATCTTTGTTTTTTTGTTTGTTTTTAATTGGATATTTTATTTATTCACATTTCACATGTTATCCCCTTCTTTTTCTTCTTTAAATGACATTTTTAAAAGAAACAGATGCTTATAATTATGATAAGATTGAATTAATTTTACTTTATTTTGTGACTAGTGTTTTTGAAATTCTAAGACATTTTATTTCATCTCAAAGTCACAAAGGCCATTGTTGTTCATGTTTTTGTCTGAGAGTGCACAAATTATTCTGTGCGTGGACTTGCAATCCTTTTGGGGTAAACATTTAGACATAGAACTGCCACATCTGTAGAACATTTACGTATTTAACTTTGCGAGGACCTGTCGAATGTTTTAAATACATTTTTTTAAAAAAATTCTGCACTTATAGCACTAAGAAATCAGCTGCACTTCTTGTATTATTATTGCCTTAATATAATTTTCACATTTATTTAATTATTTTTGTGAGTGTGTGTTGGGGGCGTACACAGATGTTGTGCTGTGTATGAGGAGGTCAGAGGTCAGCTTTCTGGATTTGGTTCTTGCCCATCATGTGGGTTCATCGGGCTCCCTGGCAAGTGTTTTCTATTGCTAAGCCACATTCCCAGTTCCTCTTATTGTCATTTAATTTGAATTTTCTTGATGATTTTGAGTATTTTAAATGCACTGCTTTACATGTGCTATGTATTTGTGAAGTATCTATACAAATTTACTTCAGATCAACTGAATCATGTGGATTTTCTCTCTCCAAGTTTATTGGTTATAGGAAGGCTTTTAAAAATATGGTTTAGCCAAACTCTACAAGACTCATGAGACATGCATTGTAAATATTACTCACATCTGTAAGATTACTATTTTCTTCTTTAAATGACATTTTTAAAAGAAACAGATGCTTATAATTATGATAAGATTGAATTAATTTTACTTTATTTTGTGACTAGTGTTTTTGAAATTCTAAGACATTTTATTTCATCTCAAAGTCACAAAGGCCATTGTTGTTCATGTTTTTGTCTGAGAGTTTTCAAATTTAATTTTATGTTTAGGATTATAATTCTTTCAAAACCCTTTTTATATATAATATGAGGTAAGAGTTAAAGCGCACAGTTGAGCCAGTACTATTTATTGTGAAGATTAATCTTTCTCTAGATACATTTTGCCAAAAATCAATATGCCTGTTCTAGTTTCATCCTCTTGCTGTGAAAAAACACTGACCAAAAACTTACTTAAGATTAAAAAGAGAAATATCTCACCTGGCTTATAATTGCACGTCCAACAATCACTGAGGAAAGTCGGGACAGGAGCCCAGAGGAGGAGCTTGAAGCAGACACCTTGGAAGGACACTGCTTGCTGTCTCACCTCTGCGTCCTCCACTCCTAGCCTCACGCTTAGCTCACTTTCCAACATAGCTGAGGATTCTCGGGTCCACAACCTAGACCCCCTATGAGCAACCAAGGCAATCTCCTAGTCTGGTGGTTTCAATGGGAATGTTCCCTATACCATTGGCTGTTTCTTTTCTTTCTTTCTTTTTTTAATATGGCTTAGCATGGCATTTATTTATTTATTTATTTATTTATGTTTTATTCGATATATTTTTTATTTACATTTCAAATGATTTCCCCTTTTCTGGTCCCCCACCCCCCGAAAGTCACATCAGCCCCCTTCCCTCCCCCTGTTCTCCCACCTACCCCTTCCCACTTCCCTGTTCTGGTTTTGCCTTATACTGCTACACTGAGTCTTTCCAGAACCAGGGGCCACTCCTCTGTTCTTCTTGTACCTCATTTGATGTGTGGATTATGTTCATTGGCTGTTTCAATAATGGTCTCTATATGGTGGCTGTGTTTGGGCAGTGTGGTTAGTTTGCGTTAGAATGGCCCCCATAGCGCATATATTTGAACATTTGGCTTATAGTTATTGGATTGTTTAGGAAGGATTAGGAGGTGTGGACCTTTGGAGATCTGTCACAAAGTTTTGAAATGTTGAGGTTTCAAAAGCCTATACTAGGACCAATTTACCTCCCCCTTAAGCTAGTGCTCTTCCTCTCTCTCTCTCTCTCTCTCTCTCTCTCTCTCTCTCTCTCTCTCTCTCTCTCTCTCTCCCTCCCTCCCTCCTGTCCTCCATAGCTCTCTCCCTCTCTCCCTCCCTCCATATATCTTTCTCTCCCTCCCTTTCTATCTTTTCCTCCCTTCCTCCTTCCCTCCCTCTCTCCTTCCCCCCTCTCCTGTCTTTCTGCAATCAAAACTCTCAGTTACTGCTCCAGCACCATGTCTGCCTGCTGCCATGCTTCCTGCCAAGACGATGGTGGACTAACCCTCTGAAAACGTAAGCAAGGTCCCCGTTAAATTTTTCATTTTGTTCTCCAGCTCCATCCATTTGTCTACAAATTTCATGAATTCATTGTTTCTAATGGCTGAATAGTACTCCATTGTGTAAATATACCATATTTTTTGTATCCATTCCTCCGTTGAGGGACACCTGGGTTCTTTCCAGCTTCTGGCTATTATAAATAGGGCTGCTATGAACATAGTGGAGCATACTAAGTGAGGTAACCCAGTCTCAAAAGATAAATCATGGTATGCACTCACTGATAAGTGGATATTAACCTAGAAACTTGGAATACCCAAGAAACAATCCACATATTAAATGATGTCTAAAAAGAACAGAGTGGCCCTTGGTTCTGGAAAGACTCAATGCAACAGTATAGGGGAATACCAGAACAGGGAAGTGGGAAGGAGTAGATGGAGGAACAGGGGGAGGGAAGAGGGCTTATGGGACTTGCAGGGAGTGGGGACCCAGAAAAGGGGAAATCATTTGAAATGTAAATAAAGAATACATCGAATAAAAAAATTAAAAAAAAATGTTTCATTTTATGCATGGCTGATCATGGCATCTCTTCAGAGCAATAGAGCAGTAGCTAAGAGAGGTAGTTTTAGGAGGTGTGGCCTTGCTAGAAGCATACTCGGGGCAGACTTTGAGATTTCAAAGTCACATGTCATTTCCAAGCTGCTTCTCTTCTTTGCCTTGTGGTTTGAAGATGGGAGCCCTCAGCATCCTGAGCCAGCCTCCATAGCTTAGCTACAGGCTGGCCCTGTGCGCTCTTATCCCAATGGAACTTAAGCCCAAATAAATTGTTTCTTCCATAGGTTGCCTTGGTCCTAGTATTTTATTACAGTAGCAGAAAAGCAGCTAGTATTCCCACAAACATGGCCAAAGGCCAATCTGATCTAGATAAGTCCTTCATTTGAGGTTCCCCAGGTGATTCCAGGTGTGTCAAGCTGATGAGAAAATCAACAGAATAGTGCCTTATGTGTGTAGATAAATTTCTGGTCCCTGTACTCTGTTTACAAATGTGTTTATATGTTCTTACACCCAAACCATACTGTCCTGATTACTGTATCTTACTGTGAGTCTTGAGATCTTGTAGTGGAAATATTCCATCACTTTTTCAGTAGTGTTCTGTTTTAGGTCCTGTGTATTTATTTACACACACATATATACACACACACTTAGAAACAATCTGATGATTTCCATTTTAAAAAGTAACTAAAATTGAGACTGACTTGAATCTATGGAACATGTGCATTTAAGCCATATGGAAATTTGCATTTAAGCCACATAAATATGTTAATTAATATATAAATAATATATAATATATACAAATAATATAATAATAATATAATAAATAATAATAATAAATAATATAATAAATAATATCATATAATATAATATATAATAAATAATATAATATATAAATAATATAACATATAAATATGTTAATTAAGCCACATGGAAATTTGCATTTAAGCCATATAAATATGTTAATCCAAGAGAATGGCATGTTATTTGATTTACTTGAGTCCTCTTAAACTTCTCTTAGTCATTTTTTTAGTACCTAGAATAAAATGCTTACATTTTTTTCATGCTAGTATCATTCCTTAGATGTGCAAAAGCACTCACTTCCTCTTCTGTTGCTGTAATATACATCATGACTGAAAATAATTCCAGGAGGAAAGAATTTACTTGCTGTTCACATTCCAATCACAGCCCATCATGGAGAGAAGCCAATACATGATCTCAAGGCAGTAACCTGGAGGCAAAAACTGAAGCAGGGGCCACAGAGGAATGCTGCTTACTGGTTTTCTCTCCATGAATACCTTACAATTCCAGAGGTGGCACTGTCCACAGTAGAATGAACCCAAATACAACAAGCGTTAATTAAGATAAAGGTTCCCTGTTCTCAGACTACTCTAGTGTGCACCCTGTTGACTAAAGTATAACCATTACAATTGGCCCCTTGTCAATTTGACATATGAATACATCTCTGAAACCACAACATTTGCTTTTTTGTTTATTCCCAAGATTTCATGTTAATATTATAACATAGAACACAGTGTAAATGTTACAGTCCTTTAAAAATCTGAACACTTAAAACATTCAGTCTCTTTAAAATATCTAATATCTCATTAGAAGTCCAAAGATTTTTTTTTAACCAGGGGGTCCTGTAAAAGTAAAAACAAAAAACAAAACAAAACTGAAATATTTTCTTACTCCAAAAGAGAAGAACTGGGCCCCAGTCACAATCAAATTAAAAAAAAAAAAAAAGCAACACTAAGCCCTTACAGTATCAATAACTCAATATCCAATGTCTTGGACTCACTCATGATCTCCTGGGTTCCAGTTGACTTGGGCAGTTGAACAGAGCACTTCTCTGCCTCTGCCATCTGCAACACACACAGCTGTCTTATAGGCTCAGGCCAGCTCTCTTCCACACCTGCTCTGTCCTTGGTGTCTCATGGTCCCAGTGTCTCCATCGTGCTGGGGTCTCTACTGCAAGTAAGGCTGCCCCTTTATCACTAGCCTCTCCTGGCCTCTCTCTACAGAATCTAATGCAGCGATGTGTTGGAAAGTTTCAGTTTCTTCTTTCCGTGACCTGACCCTTTCAATCCTTGGTCTTCACTGCAATGGAGGCTTCCTCTTCACTAACAGCCTCTCCTGGCTTCTTACAGTGCTCACTCAGCCTCAGATGTTCTCCATGAGCCCTTCAATTATGAAGCTTTTATTTTGCTAGCCTGGGTTGCATGGTGAATTCTACTCTAGCTACACAGTAAGACTCTGTCTTTTCTTTTTAAAGACAATCTAGAAGTACTCTACTGTCTTTAGGGTAAAGTTTTAAAGTCCAGATGTTAATCTGATGGACTCTGGCTTTGCCTACCTTTTCAGGCCCCAACATTGTCACTCTTCCCACATGTATCTTCCCACAACCTGAACTCTTTTGTGCTGAGGACACTCCTTTACAGTTACATTTACACAAACCATTCCTCCTTTTATTTTGTCTAGCCAACTTTGTCTCATTCCTTATGACTCAGCTTCAATGTCATTTCTTCCTGGGAAAGCTTAACTTCAGAAAAATTTTCTTTTGCAAGTCTCTCTCTCTCTCTCTCTCTCTCTCTCTCTCTCTCTCTCTCCCCCTCTCCCTCTCTCTCTCTCTCTCTCTCTCTCTGTGTGTGTGTGATACTATATTGCTTTGAAAAGCTGGACTCATTTGCAATTATGTGTTCAATATTTTATTTTCCCAGTGAAAGTGTAATTTCTATGAGAACTCAGACTTTATTACTAATATATTCACTGGGCTATTTATTTTCATCTGTCAGAAATATGCCTTTACATATTATCTGAGTAGCAGGTATAATAACTGTTTTTAATACATGTTTGTAAGCATTAATCAAAAAGCCTTTGTTCTGGCCCAGCATGGTTCCAATAAACATGTATTACACTCTCTGAATTAGTGCTAAGTCCCTTCAGCTGTCTCCTCATGGAAATTTAAGCACTTAATCACTTGGGAGTGAAAAAGACAAAATTTAACCAGAATACCAGAGTGCCTACTCCAGAGAGGTTTGGGGCTCAAGCAAACTGAACCTTAATCTCATTAACATGACAAGGTCTCTGCAGTGGTAAATGGGGAATCTCTTCCAAAGTTTGATCCCACCAATTTGGAATGAGTTACACCTTCACATTTACATATACCAAAAATATACATGTTTCTTAATGTAAAAGAAGATGAATACAACATTATTATAGAAATAATTTTATGGTAAATAGATCAAGGGCACAACTTGAAACAAAAAAGGCCACTTCAATATCACTTGTGAATTAAACAACTCTTTAACTGAGTAGGTTTTCCCATATTTGTAGGACCCTGGTTATTGCTTCGACTATATTACAACACTGTTTGGGAATTTCAGCATTGACAGTGGAGTGAACTGTGAATTAAAGGAGATAATTTGTGTTGATCTAACAGTAAAATATAAGGCCTCCTAGAGAGAAGGCATTTGTCAGCATTGAGAAATGGCTCAAACCTTCTGGGGCCCATTCTTCAAGGCAGCAGAGCCATGCTAAGATCACCCCCAGCTGTCACCCACAGGGTGATATTTTCATATGTAAGATGCTGAGTGATTATTTATTGATGGTTCAAGCCAATTCCAGAGAAAATCTACACGTGACTGCCTCAGATGGTGTTTACTTTGACAATTGTCTCCTCAATTGAATAAGCGTCTTTCCCAATGTGTGTTCATTAAAGCATTTCAAGGAAAAAGTGAAAGAAACTCCAATAACTAGCTTTAGAAACAAAAAGTAAGCAGAAAGTCAATTACTGAGGCTGGAAAGATTGTTCTGCTCTTGCAGAGGACCTGGTCGATTTCCAGCACCTACATGGTGGCTCACAGCCATTTATAACTCTGATCCTAGGGATTCTGATGTCCTCTTCTGACTTCCATAGGCACCAGCCATGTGCCTGGTGCACAAACATACATGCAGGCAAAACATTCCTGCAAACAAAATTAATAAATCAAAAGAAGGTTTAAAAAGATGATTCATGTATTTTTGGTATCACTCTGTATCAAAGAAGTGAGTAATGAAAAAACAGACACAATTTACTCATTTCCTTATTAGTACTGGATTTTATCAAAGTTAACATTACAACGTTGATTAGAAGAAATATAAATTCTGGAGATGCTAATGGATCATCATATAAAATACTACTTTGATTAGAGAGATCACTCAATAGTTAAAAGCTTCAGATGCTCTTCCAGAAGACGCAGGTTCAATTCCCAGCATTTACATATCAGCTAACAACTTTGTCTAACTCCAGTTCCAGAAGATCCAACAACCTCTCTGGCCTCCTCTGCTAATGCATGTAAGTGGTGCCCAAGCACATATGCAGGCAAAACACCTATCCACATCAAAGTTTTTTAAAAATTCTCTTAAAAAGTAAGTTAGTGTATATTATGATTTTACTCAAAAAAAGGTAGGTCCTAACACTATAACAAAAATGGAGGTCTCTTCTGAACATTTAATGTTTATTTCACATTAACTAGAAAGGCATGATACCAAAGGTCATGCCTAGATATTGTTTGAAATCTTGCTGTGTGTTAGGTATGTGCTCACTATTTTGACATTATTCTTGGAGAGTTCATAATTTCTGTTAATAAATTACCTCTGGGATGATTTTTTTTACTGAATTAATGTTCCATTTGTTTCATTTGAGATTGAAAGTTATATCTGAGTTATATTTGAGGGACTACTTTTTGAGATTTGGGAGTCCAAAGCATTGTAATGTCTAGAACTAAATACCTTCATCCCTTCGAGATTATCCCTACAATAGTTTTAAAAGGAAAAATGGCCCCAACACAAAAGACAATGATTTGGGGAACAATACACAAAGCCAGTGAAGTATTACAGAGACAGATGAAGGTGATTTTACTTTAGAGAATAGAAGGCCCATGTTTATACAACATGATGTGAGTTTTCCCCCTCAAAGAATTCTGAAAATGCTACTGCTAATGTTGGGTGCTGAGGCTGATTTTTAACCTGTTCACAGGATTGTCATTTTTTTTTTGATATTTTTTTTTCATAACCTACAGTCAGAACTTCTGAGAGAAGGAACGGTACACTACATATTCTTGCAATGGAGTAATTCAAGCAATTCTTTGTTGAAACGCTAAATGGCTTTGGAACATAGCTCTCACTGGAAGACTTGAAATCAAACCAGTTTTGGATTTTTCTGACTCAGGCTCCTTGCCACTAGGAGATAAATTTGCGGTAGGTGCCTCATGAGGAGCCCAAGAAATGCTGTTCTAGGTGTGGTTAGTGAGTGACTTGCAGGCAGAAAAATGTTCTTGTAGGTCTAGTGGAATGATAGTCATGAAAAGGCTTTCCTTTCCGGGGTGGAGTTCCGCAGACTGTTAGAATGAGCATGTGGCAGGATGGAGGCTCCCTGGGACGCTGTTGTCTGGTTTCTTATAGTGAGTAGGAGAAACCTTAGTATTTCTACAGAAAAACCACCAAAGTGAATCATCCTCTAGGGGGCAACAAAGTGTGACTCAGGCTCAGAACTGCAGGAACTGAGGAGGGGTTGACCCTGAAGTCTGGAACAGTCTGAAACTCAAGAAAACAGTAGGCAAGCTTCCATTGTATTGTTGTCCTCAAGAATATCTAATGCTCTGCAGTAATGATAAGTGATGCTGAGGTGGACAGAAGGACCGAGAGCTGGAACAGTTGAGTGGGATCCAATCCTCAGGTTCTGAGCAAGCCTTGAGGAACAAGTAGTGAGACCAAAACCCTTTGTAGTGGAATTTTCTTCCCTCTCCAAGGGCTTATGTTAGGCACAATCCCATATAGAACTCTAGTAGCATCGTTTCGTGTTCAGCCTCCCCTGCATTTGCCATACCTGGCTTGTGTAGACAATCTTTGTGAGCTACCGATGAGTCCCTCACACTTTAGTACTTTGAATTGCCATACAGCTGTGTTGCTATAGTCTAGTGTTCACTGCTCCCCTTTCTACAATTTTTCTCTACCTCCTTGCTGCAGAAATAAGAATCTTGGGTGGGTGGGATTAAAATCCTCATGCTGAAGTCTTATATTCCTGGTTTTCTAGGAGAAAATCTCACAGATATAGGCATAGTGTAATTTCCATGTTTCTGGTAAGACTCAGTCCTGGTCTGACTCAGGTGAAAAAGGAAAGCCAAAGAAGAAAAATGGAGAGAGGTGAGTATTGGTGTGGGTTGTACAAAGACATGTGGCATATTCCTAGTAAATGTGTAAAAAATCTAGTGGAGATGAAGGGTAACAGAAGGAATAGTATTGACTTTCAAAAACCCATACTCTTTCTTACCTCTGTTTCTTTCCAAGAAGAAAAGTCCTTACTAGCTGGATTTTCTATGTAGACTTTGAATGATGGGATAATAGTTCTGTAAAACCCCAGGTATAGGTTGAGAATGAATTTGACATGGGGCTAAATGCAAGAAGGAAAGTCACTGTGAGTAGCTAGAGGGGCTGGCTTTTTAAAAGGTTAATTTTTAAAATGATGTATATGTGTGTGTGTATGTGCATGTATATGTGTGTCTGTGTGTGTGTGCATGTATGTCCATGTGCACAGGCTCCTGCAGAGTCTAGAAGAGTGTGTCCAAGCCCTAGGAGCTGTAGTTATAGCTGTTGTGAGCTACAGAATGTGGGTGTTGGGAATTGAACTCAGGTCTTCTGTGTGCTCTTAGTTGCACCCACAAAGGGTGGGTCTTAGCAGGAAGACAGGCAGGCCTGGAAGCAAGACGATGAGATATAAAGTGGGAGTGGAAGGATCATTTGAAAGGTCTGTGTTAGCTATTATAAAGAGATGAAGAATAACAAAAGTATGTAAAAACGAATCCTAAGTCATGTGGCTTGTATTCACAGTACACTATGTGACTTTGGGAACTTTCCCTACCAAGAGACCTGCCAAGGGTCCAGTGGTTTTACTATTTGAGAATAGTCCACTTAGAGACAAGGACCCACTTACATTTAAGTTATAATTCCACAGTATATTGATCTGTAATATAGTTATCTACTTGCCTTATTTATTTTGTTTAGCTTTCTCTTCACTTTAAATTTGGTAATATACTGTCTCCCAGAGCAATAAACATAAAAAGAACATTAGAAATGTATTTTAAGTCAACAAAAAATACCCCCTCTAAGCTTTAACTTAGTAGGAATAGTTTTTCTGCCAAGCACGGTAATTGTTACTTGTGGAATTTCCTTAGAATGGCCAAGGCTTTGACTCGATAGCTATAGTGCTGGAATGAGCATCTGGGTGGAGGCGCCAGTCTGTTGGAAAACCAACCGATAGTTCAACTCCATATGTTGCAAGAGATTTCTTGATAGATCCACTCAGCAGATCCAAAAAACACAGGGTGTGTTTGGTTCAAATTGAACACAGAATTCCCTTCATAGTTGATGTCTGTATTTTTTTTTTCTTTTAACCATTTTTTTCTAGTTTCATTTTTTCTCTTTTGATCTCGTTGACAATGCTTATTAAATTACAATTTTAGAATTTACATGCAAGAATCACACTCAGATCATGTTAGGAAGGTTATAAGAGAGTCAGTTACTTAAACACACACTTGTCCTGGAAATAACCCTAATGCCCTGGACTCATCCAAGCAACACAGCAGGCATAGTTCTGAGGCACAGGACCAAGATCTGGGCTCCAAAACTCCTCTTTTAGAGATTTAGAATTGAAATGGACTTTCCTTGCCTTGCTTTTTTAAGATGTCAGAGTGTATAGACACATAGACTATGGATACAAGCCAATCAATCACCAGGGGTATATTCTAAATGTAAGAGTTAACTTAGGTGTATTTGTATTATTTTTCCACTAATTTATTCATTTTACATCCTGATCACAGCACCCCTTCTTTTCCCAGTCCCTCGTCAAAAGACACATGCCCCCCCTTCATGGCTCTGAGCCCTTCATCTCTGAGAAGGGTGAGGTTCCTCCTGGGTACCAACCTAGCCTGATACATCAAGTCACTGCAGGAGTGGGTACATCCTCTCCCACTGAGGCCAAACAAGGCAGTCCAGTTAGGAGGACAGGATTCACAGGCAGGCAACAGAATCAGCGTAAGCTTCTGCTCCAGGTTTTGAAGGGATCAGCATGAAAACCAAACTACACATCTGCTGCTTATGAGGGGGGCTGGGAAGGGAACTAGGTCTAGGCCTTGTATGCTCTTTGGTTGGTGGTTCAGTCTTGGAGCCCCCAAGGGTTCAGGTTAGTTGATTCTGTTGGTCTTCTTCTGGAGTCCCTATCTGCTCTGTGGTCCTCAATTCTTCCCCCAACTCTGTCTAATGTTTGGCTGTGGGTCTCTTCATCAGTTTCAGCCAACTGCTGGGTGGAACCTCTCAGAGAACAGTTATGCTAGGCGTCTGTCTGCATGCATAAGAGAATATATTAATAGTGTCTTGGTTTAAATGGTCCTTGCCCATGGGATGGATCTCAAGTTGGGCCAGTTATTGATTGGCCATTCCCTTAGTTTCTGCTTCATCTGTTTCCCTGCACTTGTTATAGGCAGGGCAAGTTTTGACTAGAAGGTTTTGTCGATGGGGTGTTGTGCTGTCTTCATCCCTCCACTGGGAGTCCTGCATGGCAACCAGAAGTGGCCTCCTTAGGCTCCAAATCTCTCACTGGGAGTCTCAGCTGGAGTCACTCTCATAGACTCTCTCCCACCCCAAGGTCTCTGGCATGTCCTAGAGATGCCCCAGCCCACTCCACTCCACTTCCCACCCCACTCCCTATTGCCATTCACTCTCCAAGCTCTCTCCCCAGCTCTCCTTGTATCTGATCCTCCTACTTCCACTCTCTGTTCCCTCTATCCAACTTCAATGACAATTCTATTTCTCATTCTGATTGAGATTCAAGCATCTTCCCTTGGGCACTCCTTATTTAGTTTCTTTGGGTCTATTAATTGTAGCATGAGTATCCTGTAGTTTATGGCTAATACACACTTATGAGTACATATCATGCATGTCCTTTTGGGTCTGGGTTACTTCACTCAGATGATACTTTCAAGTTCCATCCATTTGCCTGGAAATTTCATGATGACCTTGTTTTTAATAGTTGAGTAGTATTCCATTGTGTAAATGAACCACATTTTCTTTATTCTTCAGTTGAGGGGCATCTGGGTTGTTTCCAGTTTCTGACTATCAGAGATAAGGCTGCTATGAACACTGTGGAGCAAGTGTACTTGTGATATGGTGGGCCATCTTCATTTGTGACTGTGTGTGTGTGTGTGTGTGAGTGCACGTGTGTACACAAGTACCTTTCATCCGTTCCGTCTGAGTATTCATAAGCTGTCATAGGAGGTTGTACAGACCTGATCTGATGCCTGTATTTAAATTGATCCAGTTGCATATATAGGCCATGTGTCTTTAGAATCTCACTCCTCTATTTTCTTCTTGTACATATTAAGGTACTTTAGTCTTGTTATTTTGGAGAATAATTGTATCAAACCAGAATGCCTTCCTTTTCAGCCAATATAAATAAAAATATTCAGGCAAACAAAACAAAATTTAAAACATTAGTCAAACAGATGTTTTTTTCATCTATAGCATTTAAAATCGGGCCCAAATTCTGTAAGCAGGCAGTTGCCCAAAACCACATTTATTACAAATTCAAGAATAAGTGAGATCATTCTTTTTCAACCTTGTTTGAATTTTGTCTTGAGATTTTTGGGTGGATGTGGCAACCATGCAAATGTTCCTGAACCACAGGCAGGAAGGGAATGCTACAACCTATTCCTCTTGGACTTGGCCCGACACTAGAACTGGGCACTGTAATCATGTCAAGGGCACAGGATTCGCCAGTGAAGCAAGGCAGCGGTTGCCATCCAGGCTCTGCTGACTTTGCTGATTCACGGGAGGAGTGGGGTTTCCACCAAAGGAGTGGTCTTGGGAGATATCTGATAATTCATTGCATCTAGAGCAAAGCCAGTTGTAGACTGACTCGGGAACTCAGGGGTGTATCTTCCAGGACTGCAGTTAAACACACAGAACAGGGCAACAGTCCCAAAAACAGCTTTCAGAGTCCACCCTCCCCCAGCTGTGGTCAAAGCAGCAACTTCCTCTACGGGCCAACATTACAGAATCTCTCTGGAGTTATTCTGGGGGTATAAACTAGACTCCAGTCCCTCATGGCTTTTAGTGTCTCTTATAAAAATCTTATTCTTTGATTTAAATCATCTTCTGTTTAAAATACCTGATTCTTCTGTTATCTGTAATTGAATCCAGACTGACAGAAAGGTTTTGAGAGACTCTGAGGATCTGCATCCTAGATTTGCGTCCTACTAAACAATAGGTGATAGTGATCATTGGCAGCAGGAAGGGAAGTACTTAAGCCATTACCAGCATTTACCTGGAATGGAATGCCCATGGAAAACACAGATGGGGTGAAAAGTACCGTGTCACAGTGGGAGGACATGGTGAGCCCATTGAACAAAACTTCAGACTCTGATCATCCGCCTTTCTGAGTCACAGTGCAGGTTGGATGTTGGCAGGCACAGTCTTTTCCATGCTTGGTGATGAGACTCACCTTTCTTTAGTGAAGGGATCTTTGCTGATTTCTCTTGGTTTTACCCTATACAGCACTCTTCCACACTCATAAGTAAAATCCCAGATGACAGAGCTACAGCTAGAAATAAAATGATTTACCCTTTAAAACACCCGGAGGTTTTCTAAAAGAAATAGAGATGCTCTAAAGGAAAAGAAATTCCTGTGTGGATCTTCAGATTACAGATATTACCACATGCCTCAATGTGGTAGCATCTTGTATCCTAGAAGAATGGAATGGCTGGTGTGTGTGTGTGTGTGTGTGTGTGTGTGTGTGTGTGTGTGTCTACCTGTCTGTCTGTCTGTTTCTCTTTGTGTGTGTGTCTGTCTGTCTCTCTTTCTCTGTGTATATGTAGTGTGAGTCTGTCTGTCTGTCAGTCATGCTGACATTAAACCCTAGGCCTTATATCTGCTAGGCAAATGCTCTAGCACTGAACTACATCAGAATCAATTTAGACTTGGAGATGATATTTATGAGATGAGTACAAATCAACTCTCTGTAAGCATTTGTCACTTTTCTACTGCTCGGGTGAAACACTGTGACCAACACAACTTATAGAATAAGGAGGGGTTTTTTTGGTCCCAGAGAGATGAGTCCATCATGTCAGGAAAGCAAAACAGCAACCAGCAGGCATAGGGACCAGAGCAGGAAGCAGGAGCTCACATCCTCAATGGTGAGCCGGAAGCATAGAGAATGGACTGGACATGGTGTGAGAGCTTTAAACAAGCAGTTCTCAGCCTGTGGGTAGCAACTCTTTGAGGGTCAAATAGTCCTTTCACAGAGTCATGTATCAGACATCCTGCATATCGCATATTTACATTATGAACCATACGAGTAGCAAAATTACAGTTATAAATAACTTTGTGGTGGGGGCTCAACACTACGTGAGGCGCTAGAGTAAAGGGTGGCAGCATTACGAAGGCTGAGAACCACTATCTATAACTCCCAAAATGACATACTTTCTCCAGCAAGGCCACACTCCCTAAAATTCCCTAAATAATACCAGGAACTGAGGACCAAGCTTCATTCAAGTCACCACACTGTGAGTTGATATCTCAATGGGAAATAAAATCTTAGTCTTTTTTTTTTTTTTTTTCTTGAGACAGGGTTTCTCTGTATTGCCCTGTCTGTTCTGGAACTCACTCTATTGACAAGGCTGACCTCGAACTCAGAAATCTGCCTGCCTCTGCCTCCCAAGTGCTATTAAAGGCGTGAGCCACCGCTGCCTGACTATGAAACCTTGCTGACCTACTTATACATGGGTCTGGATTGGATTCCATTTGGATGAGTACATTTTCTAAACTGATGTTCCTTCTTTGAAAATGACTCTTGCTTGTGTCAAGTTATCAAAAACCACCTACCCAACCAACTAACCAACAACAACAGCAACAGCAACAACAAAACTAACCAACACAAATCCTCATTACAAAGAGGAGTGATGAATTAGTTTATTTAGGGTTGTAGACAGAAGTGTAGAGGGGCAAAGCTTACTCATTAAAAATGTACTATACATATAGCATAACATTGAAAAGGTACAACAAAGGAATATATAGTGAAAGAGTTTTTCTTTTCCCACTGCCCATCAGACTCAGATACTAGGGAGTCCTGGAAGGCTGTTACCACTATCTTGTATATCATTTTATATATGTATATACAACACATATAAGCACATATAATTATCCTAAAAATAATTAAGTCTTGGTTTCCTAATATCTCTTTTCTTTTAACATATCTATTTCCTAATCTTTACAATCATTATATATTAGTAAAAATCAAGAACCTTTGTAGTTTTTGCTAACTCCTACTGTGTCCACGAACTATATTAAGTCCCATCTATAAAAGAAGCCCTATTTACATAGTCCCACGTTCTTTCCCATGTTTTGCAGGCAACACCTCAAAGTATGTCCTCATCTACATAGTTTTGACCTCATGCTCAGAGATGCAAGATAAAATCTTAGAAATGGCATTTTAGTAAAAAGACACGCATATTTTAAACTTGCTACCCACTATCAAACTACCTTTCCAAAAGGGTGATTTCTGGCTCTTGTTCACATCAACCACTCTTGCTTTCTGAATGTTCCTTGTCTCAAGGTGTCCACAGATATTTTAATCTCTAGCAGCCTGATAGAGGGCCTTTTATTGTGGGCACCTTTTCATATGTACAGAAGGAATCTGTGTTTCCCTGCTGGTGAGTGTTCAGAGCTCTGCCTCCCGATATTTTACTTCTTTCTATTTGATTGAAGGAAGCAAGGTTGTGGATCAGGATTTTCTTTTTGTTCGTGTATGGTGCTTTTGTTCTGGGAAAAAATTAAATTCCATTTATCTGTTTTTAGTGAGCATCTTTATCTTTTAAACAATTCTTTCCTTTGTTTATAGACTTTAGAAAGCCAGAGCTATTTTGAAAGTAGAAAACTTTCTTCCATAATTTCTTTTCAGCCTGTTTATGGGCTTTTTGCTGCATCAAAAATCTGGCAGGATTTTCAATATGAAAAGAAAATTGAGACTTTCTGCCTCTTCCAGATTATAAAATGCCTTTAATGACTGTTTTCTAGTTACCTTTTTGATGCTGTGATAAAATTCCATGCAAAAAAGCAACTTAAAGGAAAAGGGATTTATTTTGACTTAAGATCTAGAGTAGTAGCGTCCACCATGGTGGGTCAATTAACATGGCCATCAGTAAAGGGAGTCAGAGTAGGAGACTGTCAGCAGCTGGTGTTCTGATATCATCAGCAGAATAGCCAGTCACATTGTTTTATCCACTTATAGGATGGGAGAGGAGAGGGGAGAGGAGGGGAGGAGATGGGAAGGGAGGGGATGGGAGAGGGGAGGGGAGGGGAGAGGAGATGGGAGGAGAGGGGAGGGGAGAGGGGAGGAGAGGAGAGGAGGAGGGAGGAGGAAAGAGAGGAAAGAGACAAAGGAGGAGAAAGAAAAAGACAGAGACACAGAAAGAGTGATTAGATTTTCAAAACAACCAGCACTTGGGAGGCAGAGGCAGGCAGATTTCTGAGTTCGAGGACAACCTGGTCTACAGAATGAGTTCCAGGACAGCCAGGGTTACACACAGAAACCCTGTCTCGAAAAAAACAAAAAACAAAACAAAACAAAACAAAAAAACCCCAAAAAACCTGAATCATTAGGTTTATCTGTGTTTATGACATCTTTAGCAACACCTGCTGAGGGCTAAAATCTTACTGGTTTTCATTTCATAGCTCTGGGCAATCTGGTTGATGCAATATCCATGATGATGTGAAGACAATGTGTATAGATAGTCATTGGGAAAAGCCTATGTGGACATCTATATAAAGGAAATAATAGGAAGTGGTTCATTCAAAACCTCAGCGCCATGCTAAGTGCTAGATGTGTAATACTCCATGAAATAAGAAAAAAAAATTGGGGAAAAAAAACACCCCACACAAAACAGAGTGAGAGAAAATAAAACAAAAGAAACAAAAACAAAATAAAACAAAATCCAAACACGATTGTAATCTTCTTATGTACATAAGTAAATTGGCCTCAGAGGAGTGAAGTGATTTTCAATCCCAGAGCCCCCGAATGCTACTTTGGGCTGAGACAATGCTACCAAGTAGAGCAAAAGAAAGTTTGAAGGCTAGGGGCCTCAGAGGTCTGGAGCCTGAGAGCTAAGCATGCTTGGAAGCAATGAATATGATAGAACTGGGAAATGTGCCCCTCGAGTGACCTGGGCTGTATCTTCCCTGGACCCATCTCTTAGTAGCCCCACTCCCTCACTGCCTCTTTGGGGCTGGAAATAGCAGAACAAGAAAGATGCAGTAGCTTCCTCTCTGAGGGCACAGAGGTTGGTCACCTGAGATCCAGTGGAGTGACTGATCAAAGGGGATGCAAGTTCTCACCATCCCAACCAGCTGGACCCCTCTTGGACTTTATCCTGACTGACAAGGAAATGAGGAGACATCCAGAGATGCCCACCCTCTGCATGTGACTGGCATGCTGACATCTAGGTGCACATGGAGGTGAGAGAGAGAGAGAAACCCAGGGAGTGTCTGCCCTCTATAACAGCCGGGCACATTCACACACTGACCACAGAGCTACCCCTGCTGAGACTTACAAAGATTGTAGATTAGGCTGTAGTTTTTTGCTGCAAACTGGAAGGAGGGAAGGATCCCAGAGGACCACTCTGACTTGGTGTGGCTCTCCAGAACGCCGTCTTATATATCTGTTCATTTTTAGGTGTTTTTCCCAAAAGTTCTTCTAGTCTGGAAGCCTGCCAGGTATGGATGGCTCAAGAAGCCAGTGACACATGGAAAAACCTTGTCTGTTATTGTGGCACTGACGGCTCTCAGAACGTTGGCAAATAGTCAAAATGAATTTGTGTGTTTCTGATATTTTTGGATACCTAACTCTTTTAAAATAAGCTCCCATGTATTTTGCGTGACTTTGAACTTAAAGTTTAGGAAAACACTTTAAAATGGTGTGAGAAGGTATCTGATTGTGGTACATAGATATTTTAGAGAAAATTGAATTCATCTTTCTGTAATGTGTTGTTTTTTTTATTGTAGATAAATGTATATTATTGTTTTAGGAACTTGATTATTTGATCAAGTGTTTTACCCAGCAGTGAGGTCCTAATTGTGGATTGCCATCTAAATGCAGATGAGGGCAGGCACAAGATAAGGTGAGAGTCTGTGATTGGGCAGTGGAAAAGGAAGATGGGCTGAGAAGTTTAAAGACAAAGACCGAGAGACAGAGAGAGGAAGAAGGGAAGGAGAGGAGGAGACAAGATGGAACCTATAAGAGAGGAAGAGGAGCCAGAACCACACAGTCCTGGGGGCCATAAGTATTGGGGATTTCTTAGATAGATGATTAAATAATAGTAGGGTACGTTTGCCTCGTCTAGGGGTGTAGCTTGTGTTTATATCAATTGTGTTTTGAGTTCATCGTGCGGGCGATTTGTGGGTTGAGAATTCACTAATATATATCTGACTGATAAATTACAAGCATCTAGAGTTTAGATTTTACTGGGTTACAATCTGCAGCAGGAGAACTGCAGGGTGGGCGGTTCTTGCCCGGGGCTAACTGTGGCAGAGGCAAGCCCACAGGGGCCAGAGAGTTATAGCAGGTATTAGCATGGGATGGTGCCTTTTAAAAAATATGTCCTGCTACAAATATTTTATTAATTACGAGGTCTTACAAAAAACATATGCTATAATGTATCCTCAACCTAGTATATATTAGTATAGCTTGCCATTTACAGTTCCTTCTTAAGGAATCCTAAGTAATCGATTTACTTTTAGTCCCTTTCTGATCCAAAATGAAAAAGAGAACAGGAAGGTAGTTATGGTGACTATGTAATATAATAAACTCCTCTGCGTTCACGTTGGTAAAATAATTTATGCAATTAAGTAATGGTGGACATGGCACGGGCTTAGGGGCAGTTACCACCACGGACGTGAATTCTGCTTTGTTATGAATCTCTGTATTTGTGGATAAAAGAACCTCTCGGAGCTCTCTCGCATCTTTTCTTCCGTGGGATGGTGATGATAAAATCCATCTTGGAAGACCTTGAAGAGAACAAAAGCGTCATCTAGCCATTGCTTATTGGTGAAGAGAACAAAAGCATCTAGCCGTAACTTATTGGTTATGACTGATAGAGATGTGGAATGCAAATTGTCAGCCAATAGCAATGAATGTGAAATCAGTTCCTTGACTGCCACTGACTAGAGTTACTGTGATGCAAATCAAACCGCAATCTCTTCAGACTGTAGGGATTGTTTTTCATCCTTAGTGGAAGCCTGAAGTCCTTTCTTCAATGAACAGCTTGTGTCACTGGAGTGGGGTAAGGCCCCAGAGCGAAAGCCGTCCATGCCCTCCCAAGGGTGGCTCAGCCACTCTCTGCTACAGTTTCATTATTTCTAAACTCCTGGATCTGGGAAGCCACTTTGGGCTGAAATGGAAGATTTGATGTTTTTGTTTGGGCACATCATTCATCGATATATATTTTTTAATTTTGTCCTCCATGGCTATAAAAAGTATTTGAAAATGAAACGAAATCAAAGAGTAAGAACTCTCGGTATATATTTCTCTCTTGGATAATGAGGCGCTCAGTCAGACTCCTTGGAAAAGATTATTTTCTGCTCTGGTCAAAGTGGCCTACTTTCCTTTTGTGTCGAAGGGCTTTGAAATGAGAAGTTATTTGTATTTTCCCAGGGAGTGTCCACTTTAGGAAGAAAGAAAATTATATGCCTGAAGAACATGGTTGGCCACTGTATTGTTTATGTCTACCTTGGGCTTGCAAGGAAGTACATAGGACTTGACTTTACTCTTTTCTGGAAACTATAAAACATAATGTCTCATTCCATTTCATAATGGTATAATATGACTCTCCTTATTTAGTGATACTTAGGGGTGACCTCTCTGAGTATGAGGCTAGAAATTATACCAGACCAGACATGCAGAGGAATGGAATAAAGAAAAAAAAAATTAAAACAACATCCTTAACTAAGAAAAAGTGTTTCAATTATTTAAGTATATTTGACCCCACCTCTACCATGTCGATTTTAGCGAACTTGATAAAATCAATTCTGGAATTATTTCATATAAGGAACATCATCATTAAATGTACCTGGGACATCAGGGGCATCTCATGAAGAGTAGAACACACAGAAAATAAATTAATTAGCGAAGTGTGGAGAGTACTGGAGAGGAGTCTCGGAAGCTGGCACTGGGGATGACCTCATTCACTTGTGCTAGGTGCCCTCTCCTGGTCACTGGGAGTAACGATTGCTGCCTTACTCTGTCTTACTATGAAGCACACGTGCAATTGCCCATGAACTAACTACGTGCTGGGCTTCACCTTCTAAAAATAGAGAATATTTAATTTACTGGACTTGGACTCACTCACCCACCTCAGCCCAGAACTTTTGTTCACCAAGCAGTGCCTGGCTAGCCCGACGTGGCAGAGGTGGCCTTTTGTGAACTGGAGAACTTACTCATCTTTTTGGCTTTACTTTCAGCCCCGGGAATCATACTTAATGGCCTGTTTATATAACAGAAAGTGACAGACTTGTGGGACAGAAAAGCCATTTCCAATGCTAGCAGGCCCAGAAGTGAGCAATTTCCCAACTTTGCCCTGACAGTGCCGTGAGCACAACACTGTTCTCACGCCCAGGGAAGGGGCACCCACTGAGACTGAGCATTCAGTCTGAAATGTCCCTGAACCCACTGGCTCACACACTTTACCATATGTTTTGGGAATCAAAACTGGGGTTACGCAAAGCCTGAAGCCTATTACTGAGAAGCTGTGCCTTGGTATGTCTACCAAGAAATTATGATCATATAGGGGTTTTCGGAAAAGACACGGTCAAAAGGACAAAATGATTTTAGCTTATAAGCTATAAACCCTCAGAGTGAGAGTGGCTGTAAATGTCTCTAGCTCAATTTCCAGTCCAGGATATACATGAACTGTCAACTTGTTCTGAGAGATGTGGTAGGTATTTTCTCTTACACAAGTGATTACCCACCAACCCACCAACCAACCAGGCAAACAGCCATCCTACTGCTAGGCCTGCTTGCTGTTTGTTATATATCATTCAGTGTTCTATAGCTCTCATGCAAATCTCTCTGTCAAACCTACTCACACATGTTGAGTCACAGCAGAGAAAAGGAACATGTAACTGCTGCTTCTCAGGCTGCTTCCTACGCTGCAGGCAAAAGTGGCCTATATCTAGGTTCTTAGGAGTCCCTGGTTTTGGTCAACAAAACTTGCAAGTTTATACCTTTCACACAGTTAAAACTTAGAACTGGCAATACCCTCTCACTAAGTTATAGTTTCTACTGTATCCTCTAAGTTTCTACTTCCTTTCTTTATGAGTGAGATGCTAGACCAACATCAGTAGCTAATTAATTTCCTATTCCAGTACATTTAGAATACTCAGAATATGTAAACACACAAACAATATGTTTCTGGTCAGAAATCAAAATTCAGAAACCATTTCACAAATGTTTATGCCTTGATATTTCAAACAATAGAATAACTCAAGCAAGTAGTAGAACCAATTTAAACTCATCTCCAGCTGACTCAAAAATAAATGAAGCTCAGATCATGGTTATTATATTTGGCTTCAACAATTATTGGGGGTAACGCCTAATCTACTTTTTTTAACTGCTAACCTGGCTATCTCCCTAGTGGTATGCTCCAGATACTTCCTATTTCTCCTGGCCATGTGCTAATGGTCCATCTCCCCTCAGGGTGGCTTCCTCCTCTCCTTCCTTTAGTCTTCCTTCTCCTCCAGTCCTGAGGCCTCAGGTGGGAGCCTTCTGGTCTCTGTTTCGGGGATCAGGAACAGCCTGGGCCTCCGCACCCTGTCTCCAGGAAGTGCAAGAGGCCAGCTGTGCAGTAGGAGGCCGGCTGGGAAGAAGCAGTGTGCTCTGTGAGTCCCACCCTGCAGAGCTGAGGATCCAGTCCTGAGGCCTCTGGCAGGAGCTTTCCTGCCATACCAACTCCAGTGTCATCTGTGTGACATGACAGTACGTCATTAAGGTAGACAGGAGAAAAATGCCCTTCGGGGGTAGGCTCCCTGGAGGTCCCTGGCAGTGTGCCCACCTCTGGCCTTAGAAAGGGCCTTAATGTTCTCTAAGGATGTTGAGCTTCCTGGATTATGGGTTCTTCACTGTGTCTTTCTTCTTCCTATTCTTAATTCTTTATACAGCACGATCCCAGTCTACAAGCTGGTTAATTGATAAAGGAGAACTTGGTATTCCGGTGGAAAGAAAAAGAGGATGTGGAGATTACACCTACTGTTTCCAGTCCTAAACTCAATGAACTCATGTTGAAGCTTAGTGAAAGTCTTGGAATGCTTTTCAACAGGGTCCGTCTTTATCACTAGCCTTAGCAAAGGTAATGATGAATAGTTTATAGCAGGAAGAAAACAATATGAAAAAGTATAGGACTACTGATGGGCTATTGCTTTATAAGGTACTTATGATAAAAAGGTAATAGATGGATAAAAACATTGAAGGTTAGAAGGTCCTATAATTTTCTTGAGATTATGGACATAGATTAGCTTGAGCCAGACCACCTTGATGTTTGCTGTCCAGGGCAGTATAGAGGGCTCTTGTAATGAATATGTGCTCATTTTTAAAGCATTTTGACCTTTGATGACAGAAGAAGGTTTTAAGCATACAAATCTGAAGGCCCACGTTCTCCTGTTGATTATTAACACAACTTTAATAAGTAACCACAAGTTAGATCTAACACTATATGTCTGAGGTTCATGATCATAGTTTGCTTTTGATCATGGTTCACAGAGTAAGAGTTCCTGTGGGCCTCATGTCATGTCTACTTGCTGTTCTAATTAAAAATGTACCTTGTTTAGCAATTGTTTAAGTGTTTCTGGAGGTGTGCCAACCTCGATCTGTTCCTCAATATATTATAAATATGCCTGCCTAAATAGTAAAGCTGCCTAAATAGTAAAGATTCTCTGGTGTGCCTGTCTGTCATTATCTCACTGCACCTGTGCCTTCCTGAATACCAAAGCCCTGATTTTCCCTCAGTCATGACTCCCTCCCCCCGCTGGGTCAGTCTGTGGCACCTTCCAGCCTCTGCTTCAGATCAGGAACAGTCTGGGCCACAGGATCCAGTCCTGAGGCCTCTGGCGGGGGAGCCTTGCAGTCTCTGCTTTGGGATTAGGAACAGCCTGGGCCTCCGCACCCTGTAGTCTCCAGGAAGAAGCAGTGTGCTCTGGTGAGTCTGGCCCTGCAGAGCAGAGGATCCAGTCCTGAGGCCTCTGGCAGAAGCCTTCCAGTCTCTGCCTCGGGGTCAGGAACAGCCTGGACCAGAGGATTCAGTCCTGAGGCCTCTGGCAGGAGCCTTCCAGTCTCCGCTTCAGGATCGATTGGGAACAGCCTGGGCCTCCTCACCCCTTCTCCAGGAAGTGCAGGAGGCCAGCTGTGCACCCAGAGGCCAGCTGGGAAGAGGCAGCTTGCACTGGTGAGTCCAGCATTGACAACAAGACCACCTAACACCAGTGAGAACTAGATGACAAAAGGCAAACATAGGAACATTACTAACAAAATCAAGACAATATGGCAGCATCTGAACCCAATTCTCCATTAACAGCATGTCCTGGATACCCCAACACACCAGAAAACAAGATTTGGATTTAAAATCACTGGTCATGATGATGTTACAGGATCACATGAAGGACATAAATAAATCTCTTAAAGAAATTCAGGAGAAAATGGATCAAAAGTTAGAAGCCCTTACAAGTGAAACACAAAAATCATTGAAAGAAATTCAGGAGAATACAGAAGCCAATAAGGAGGAAACGCAAAAAAAAAAAAAAAAAAAAAACACTTAAAGAAATACAGGAGAACTTTGGTCAACAGGCTGAGGTCATGAAAGAGGAAACACAAAAATCTCTTAAAGAATTACAGGAAAACACAAACAAGCAAGTGAAGGAGCTAAGCAAAACCATCCAGGATCTAAAAACAGAAGTAGAAACAACTAAGAAAGCACAAAGGGAGACAACTTTGGAGATAGAAAATCTTGGGAAGAAATCAGGGGCCATAGATTCAAACATAAACAACAGAATACAAGAAATAGAAGAAAGAATCTCAGATGCTGAAGATACCATAGAAACCATGGACTCAACAGTTAAAAAAAAATGCAAAATGCAAAAAGCTTGTAACCCAAAACATCCAGGAAATCCAGGACACAATGAGAAGACCAAACCTAAGGATTATAGGCATAGATGAGAGTGAAGATTTACAACTTAAAGGGCCAGCAAATATCTTCAACAAAATTATGGAAGAAAACTTCCCTCACCTAAAGAGAGAGATGCCCATGAATATACAAGAAGCCTACACAACTCCAAACAGACTGGACCAGAACAGAAATACCTCCCATCACATAATAATCAAAACCTCAAATGTACTAAACGAAGAAAGAATATTAAAGGCAGTAAGAGAAAAAGACCAAGTAACATATAAAGGAAGACCTATCAGAATCACACTAGACTCCTCACCAGAGACTATGAAAGCTAGAAGATCCTGGGCAGATCTCATGCAGACTCTAAGAGAACACAAATGCCAGTCAAAACTACTATACCCAGCAAAACTCTCAATCACCATAGATGGAGAAACTAAGATATTCCATGACGAAACCAAGTTTACCCAATATCTTTCCACAAACCCAGCCTTACAATAGATAATAGGAGGAAAGCACCAATACAAGGAGGGAAACCTCACACTGGAAAAAGCAAGATAGTAACCTTCTTTCATCAAACACAAAAGAAGATAACCAATCAAATTTAAAAAAATAACATCAAAAATAACAGGAAGTAATAATCACTATTCCTTAATATCTCTTAACATCAATGGACTCAATGCCCCAATAAAAAGACATAGGCTAATAGACTGGACATGTAAACAGGACCCTACATTTTGCTGCATACAGGAAACACACCTCAGTGTGAAAGACAAACACTACCTTAGAGTAAAAGGTTGGAAGACAATTTTAAAAGCAAATGGTCTCAGGAAACAACCTGGAGTAGCCATTCTAATATCAGATAAAATTGACTTTCAACCCAAAGTCATCAAAAGAGACTCTGAGGGACACTTCTTGCTGGTCAAAGGGAAAATACACCATGAAGAACTCTCAATCCTGAACATCTATGCTCCAAATGCAAGGGCACCCTCATTCATAAAAGAAACTTTACTAAAACTCAAAGCACAGATTACACCTAACACAATAATTGTGGGTGACTTCAGCACTGCACTTTCCTCAATGAACCAATCAGGAAAACAGAAACTGAACTGGGACATAGTGAAACTAATTGAAGCTTTGGACCAATTAGATTTAACAGATATATAGAGAACATATTATCCTAAAGCAAAAGAATATACCTTTTTCTCAGCACCTCATGGTACCTTTTCAAAATTCATCATATAATTGGTCACAAGGCAGACATCAACAAATATAAAAAGATTGAAATAATCCCATGCCTCCTATCAGATCACTTTGGAGTAAAAGTGGTCTTCAATAGCAACAAAAACAACAGAAAGCCCACATACACATGGAAACTGAACAATATTCTACTCAATGATACCTTGGTCAAGGAAGAAATAAAGAACGAAATCAAAGACTTTTTAGAATTTAATGAAAATGAAGACATAACATACCCAAACCTATGAAACACAATGAAAGCAGTGCTAAAAGGAAAACTCATAGCCCTTTTTGAGTGCCTCAAAAAGAAAAAAAAAAAAAAAATGGAGAGAGCAAACACTAGCAGCTTAATGACACACCTGAAAGCCCTGGAACAAAAAGAAGCTATTTCACCCAGGAGGAGTAGAAGGCAGGAAATCATCAAACTCAGGGCTGAAATCAATCAAGCAGAAACAAAGAGAACCATACAAAGAATCAACAAAACCAGGATCTAGTTCTTTGAGAAAATCAACAAGATAGATAAACCCTTAGCCAGACTAACCAAAGGGCACAGAGACAGTATCGAGATTAACAAAATTAGAAATGAAAAGGGAGATATAACAACAGAAACTGAGGAAATACAAAAAATCATCAGATCCTACTACAAAAACCTATACTCAACACAACTGGAGAATCTGGAGGAAATGGACAGTTTCCTAGACAGATATTAAACACCAAAATTAAATCAGGACCAAATAGATCAACTAAACAGTCCCATAACCCCTAAAGAAATAAAAGGGGTCATAGAAAGTCTCCCAATTTGCAACCCCACCAGCAGTGGAGGAGTGTTCCTCTTTCTCCACACCCTCTCCAACACCTGCTATCTCCTGAATTTTTAATCTTAGCCATTCTGACTGGTGTAAGGTGAAATCTCAGGGTTGTTTTGATTTGCATTTCCTTAATGACTAATGATGTTGAGCATTTTTTAAGATGCTTCTCCGCCATCCGAAGTTCTTCAGGTGAGAATTCTTTGTTTAACTCTGTACCCCATTTTTTAATAGGGTTGTTTGGTTTTCTGGAATCTAACTTCTTGAGTTCTTTATATATATTGGATATTAGCCCTCTATCTGATGTAGGATTGGTGAAGATCTTTTCCCAATTTGTTGGTTGCCGATTTGTCCTCTTGATGGTGTCCTTTGCCTTACAGAAACTTTGTAATTTTATGAGGTCCCATTTGTCAATTCTTGCTCTTAGAGCATACGCTATTGGTGTTCTGTTCAGAAACTTTCTCCCTGTACCGATGTCCTCAAGGGTCTTCCCCAGTTTCTTTTCTATTAGCTTCAGAGTGTCTGGCTTTATGTGGAGGTCCTTGATCCATTTGGATTTGAGCTTAGTACAAGGAGACAAGGATGGATCAATTCGCATTTTTCTGCATGCGGACCTCCAGTTGAACCAGCACCATTTGTTGAAAAGGCTATCTTTTTTCCATTGGATGTTTTCAGCCTCTTTGTCGAGGATCAAGTGGCCATAGATGTGTGGGTTCATTTCTGGATCTTCAATCCTGTTCCATTGATCCTCCTGCCTGTCACTGTACCAATACCATGCAGTTTTTAACACTATTGCTCTGTAGTATTGCTTGAGGTCAGGGATACTGATTCCCCCAGAATTTCTTTTGTTGCTGAGAATAGTTTTAGCTATCCTGGGTTTTTTGTTATTCCAGATGAATTTGATAATTGCTCTTTCTAACTCTGTGGGAACCACTCTGGAAATCAGTCTGGCGGTTCCTCTGAAAACTGGGCACCTCACTTCCAGAAGATCCTGCTATACCACTCCTGGGCATATACCCAGAGGATTCCCCACCATGTAATAAGGATACATGCTCTACTATGTTCATAGCAGCCCTATTTATAATTGCCAGGTGTTGGAAAGAACCCAGGTATCCCTCAACAGAAGAGTGGATGCAAAAAATGTGGTATATCTACACAATGGAGTACTATTCAGCCATTAGAAACAACGAATTCATGAAATTCTTAGGTAAATGGATGGAGCTAGAGAACATCATACTGAGTGAGGTAACCCAGACTCAAAAGGTGAATCATGGTATGCACTCACTAATAAGTGGATATTAACCTAGAAACCTAGATTACCCAAAACATAATCCACACATCAAATGAGGTACAAGAAGAAAGGAAGAGTGGCCCCTTGTTCTGGAAAGACTCAATGAAGCAGTATTCAGCAAAACCAGAACGGGGAAGTGGGAAGGGGTGGGTGGGAGGACAGGGGGAGAGAAGGGGGCTTACGGGACTCTTTGGGAGTGGGGAAATCATTTGAAATGTAAATAAAAAATATATCGAATAAAAAAAAGATTCCAAAAAAAAAAAAAAAAAAAAAAAAAAAAGAAAAGAAAGTCTCCCAACCAAAAAAAGCACGGGACCAGATGGTTTCAGGGCAGAATTCTATCAGACCTTCAAAGAAGACCTAACACCAATACTCTTCAAACTATTCCACAAAATAGAAACAGAAGGAAAATTACCCAACTCGTTCTATGAAGCCACAATTATGCTGATACCAAAACCACACAAAGATCCAACAAAGAAAGAGAACTTCAGGCCAATTTCCCTTATGAATATCAATACAAAAATACTTAACAAAATTCTTGCCAACTGAATCCAAGAACACATCAAAACGATCATCCACCATGATCAAGTAGGCTCCATCCCAGGGATGCAGGGATGGTTCAATATAAGCAAATTCATCAATGCTATCCACTACATAAACAAACTCAAAGAAAAAAAAACATATGATCATTTCCTTAGATGCTGAAAAAGCATTTGACAAAATTCAGCATCCTTTCATGCTAAAAGTCTTGGAAAGAACAGGAATTCAAGGCCCATACCTAAACATAGTTAAAGCAATATACAACAAACCAGTAGCCAACATCAAACTAAATGGAGAGAGACTTGAAGCAATCCCACTAAAATCAGGGACTAGACAAGGCTGTCCTCTCTCTCCATATCTTTTCAATATTGTACTTGAAGTTCTAGCTAGAGCAATTAGACAACATAAGGAAGTCAAAGGGATTCAAATTGGAAAGGAGGAATTCAAATTATCACTATTTGCAGAAGACATGATAGTCTACCTAAATGACCAGAAGACCTCCCCCAGAGAACTCCTACAGCTGATAAACAACTTCAGCAAAGTGGCTGGGTATAAAATCAACTCAAGCAAATCAATTGCCTTCCTATACTCAAATGATAAGCCAGCTGAGAATGAAGTCAGGGAAATGACACCCTTCACAATAGCCACAAACAATATAAAGTATCTTGTTGTGACTAACCAAACAAGTGAAAGTTCTATACGAAAGAACTTCAGGTCTCTGAAGAAGGAAATCGAAGATGACCTCAGAAAATTGAAAAATCTTCCATGCTCGTGGATTGGCAGGATTAATATAGTTAAAATGGTTATCTTGCCAAAAGCAATCTACAGATTCAACGCAATCCCCATCAAAATCCCAACTCAGTTCTTCACAGAGTTAGAAAAAGCAATTCTCAAATTCATCTGGAATAACAACAACAACAACAACAACAACAACAAAAAAAAACAACCCAGGATAGCTAAAACTATTCTCAACAGTAAAAGAACTTCAGGGGGATTAACTATCCCAGACCTCAAGCAATACTACAGAGCAATAGTGTTAAAAACTGCTTGGTATTGGCACAGTGACAGGCAAGTGGACCAATGGAATAGAATTGAAGATCCAGAAATGAATCCACACACCTATGGTAACTTGATCTTTGACAAAGGATCAAAAAACATCCAGTGGAAAAAAGATAGCTTTTTCAATAAATGGTGCTGGTTCAACTGGAGGTCAGCATGCAGAAGAATGTGAATTGATCCATTCTTTTATCCTTGTACTAAACTCAACTCCAAGTGGATCAGGGACCTCCACGTAAAACCAGACACACTGAAACCAATAGAAAAGAAAGTGGAGAAAACCCTTGAGTACATGGTCACAGGGGAAAAGTTCCTGAACAGAACTCCAATAGCTTATGCTCTTAGATCAAGAATTGACAAAAGGGACCTCATAAAATTACAAAGTTTCTCTAAGGCAAAGGACACTGTCAAAAGGACAAAATGGCAACCAAAAAATTGGGAAAAAATCCTCACCAACCCTACATCTGATAGAGGGCTAATATCCAATAGATACAAAGAACTCAAGAAGTTAGACCCCAGGGAACCAAATAACCCTATTAAAAAATGGGGTATAGATCTAAACAAAGAATTTTCACCTGAAGAAATTCGGATGGCCAAGAAGCACCTTAAGAAATGTTCAACATCATTAGTAATTAGGGAAATGCAAATCAAAACAACTCTTGAGATTTCACCTCACACCAGTCAGCATAGCTAAGGTTAAAAACTCAGGAGACAGCAGGTGTTGGCGAGGATGTGGAGAAAGAGGAACACTCCTCCACTGCTGGTGGGGTTGTAAGATGGTACAACCACTTTGGAATTCAATCTGGTGGTTCCTCAGAAAACTGGACATGACACTTCTGGAGGACCCTGCCATACCTCTCCTGGGCATATACTCAAAGGATTCCCTGGCATGCAATAAAGACACATGCTCCATTATGTTCATAGCAGCCTTATTTATAATAGCCAGAAGCTGGAAAGAGCCCAGATGTCCCTCAATGGAGGAATGGATACAGAAAATGTGGTATATTTACACAATGGAATACTACTCAGCAATAAAAAACAATGAATTCATGAAATTTTTAGGCAAATGGTTGGATCTGGAAAATATCATCCTAAGTGAGGTAACCCAATCACAAAAGAATACACATGGAATGCAATCTCTGATAAGTGGATATTAATTTGTCCAGAAGCTCTGAATACCCAAAACACAATTAGCATAAGAAATGACTCCCATGAAGAAGTAAGGAGAGGGTCCTGATACTGGAAAGGCTTGATCTAGCATTGGAAGGGAGTATCAGGACAGAGAAAAAGGAGGGAGGTGATTGAAGAATGGGTGGAGAGAAGAAGGTTTATGAGACATATGGGGAGGGGGGAACTGGGAAAGGGAAAATCATTTGGAATGTAAACAAAGATTATAGAAAATAAAAATATATAATAAAAAAACAAATCTAAAAAAAAAAAGCAATACATAGCAGCAGACCAAACCTCAACACAAGCCCATCACCACAACAAGATAAGAGAGACCTGCGCTAAAAATGGAAACCTCTAGCCCTTACCCCAGCTAAGATGAAGGAAATGAATTCATTTAACACAGACAACCCTAGACCACACCACTGTTTCAATAGTCAAGAGTTAATAGTGTTGATATTTTTTATAGTGAGTCAACAGAAAGTTTGTTAACTCTGTGAGGGTGAGCCCTGTGGAGGTTCTGCCCTGACCTGCATAGCAGGAGTTGCTGCATCAGCTACTTTTGCTATCACAGTACTTGATGGAAATTCCCTGCCCTAGTTGGGAGTTCTGATTTTGGCCTGATATGTTGCTATATTTTCTAACCCAATTACCCAGTAAAAGAAATCTCATCTCAATCGGTAATAATACAAGCTATAAGCCTAGATTGGGCAGATCTCCCACTACACTACTCTATTCCCATCTATATTATCCCATGTAACTTGCAGTCTCTCAGGCTTAGAGTTTCTCTCCATCCTCTCCATAGTAGATCCTCCATAGCTCCTCCCTCTGACCCATCAAGCCTTTTCTCCTCCACTAATCATTGGCTCCTTCTTCTTACTCCTGCCCAATCATTGGCTCAAGCCTTTATTTGAAAAATTAAGGTGGGAAGGTTAGCAAGGCAACTCCTTGTCTGCAGCCCCTCTCAGGAGTGGAATTAGCATCAAAATACAAGCGCATGGCTACCCACAACAAGATAAGAGAGACCTGCGCTAAAAATGGAAACCTATGCCATTGGCTGCCAGCATGAGGTGATTTACATCATCAGCCCAACCTAGGGTTTGGGCTTGTGGTTTTTGCCTTTATAAGCCTGCTGCTTTGCAATAAAGTTGAGCCTTAATCAGAACTTTGTCTTGGCTCCATTCTTCTCTCATCCTTGTTCTTTAAATTCCAGACTCCCATTCAAGGTACCAACGTTGACTGATGGTCTCAGGTGGACTACAGAGCCAAACATTGCTTCTCGCGTCCTCATATAGAGGATAATGATGGGTACATAAAAAGTGATTCCTGGACGGATAAGAAGAAAGAGGTCATTAGTTAAGATTGGTGTTATTTTCATTGAAGGCATACTGTTCCGATTATTTTCTATTTTCTCTTTCAAAAATTGAGTAAGAAAGCTACATTCCCATTTAACATCTGGACTTAGGTGATATCACTAATTTTGCTAGGTTCATCCTTCTCTTTATTGCTCTTTCTAACATTTTACATTACATGCAGACCCTGCTTAATCTTAACACATAAAGCAAAGTTTAGAATCAAGTGTTTTTTAAGATCCACTTCAATGAGCTCTGAGTTTATTTTTCTTTTTATTATTTATTGAAAAGGGAAATAATAAAACTTTATGGTAAAATTAAAGATTTACATGGAAAATATTTCAGATAAACACATTAAAATTGACAATTCTCATGGAAAACTAAAGAGTAAAGTGGTGGACATGTAAAACATTGCTAATTTAATTGAAATATGGGATAGAAACATTTTATGATAGAATTGAAAATTTATGTGGAAAATATTTCTTATAAAATTATAAAAGATGTAGAAAAACATGTTAGAATTGAAGATTATCATGGAAAATTTTATATAGATATAATAATGGTAGGTATAAAAGTATTCATAAGTTGATTGAATGTGGAATTATAAACATTTTCTGTTATTCCAGATGAATTTGAGAATTGCTTTTTCTAACTCTGTGAAGAACTGAGTTGGGATTTTGATGGGGATTGCATTGAATCTGTAGATTGCTTTTGGCAAGATGGCCATTTTAACTATATTAATACTGCCAATCCACGAGCATGGCAGATTTTTCCATTTTCTGAGGTCTTCTTTGATTTCCTTCTTCAGAGACCTGAAGTTCTTGTCATATAGATCTTTCACTTGATTGGTTAGAGTCACACCAAGATACTTTATATTGTTTGTGGCTATTGTGAAGGGTGTAATTTCCCTAACTTCTTTCTCAGCCTGCTTATCCTTTGAGTATAGGAAGGTAACTGATTTGTTTGAATTGATTTTATAACCAGCCACTTTGTTGAAGTTGTTTATCAGCTGTAGGAGTTCTCTGGAGGAGGTTTTCGGGTCACTTAAATAGACTATCATGTCATCTGCAAATAGAGATAATTTAACTTCTTCCTTTCCAATTTGTATCCCCTTGACCTCCTTATGTTGTCTACTTGCTCTAGCTAGAACTTCAAGTACTATATTGAAAAGATATGGAGAGAGAGGACAGCCTTGTCTAGTCCCTGATTTTAGTGGGATTGCTTCAAGTTTCTCTCCGTTTAGTTTGATGTTGGCTACCGGTTTGCTGTATATTGCTTTAACTATGTTTAGGTATGGGCCTTGAATTCCTGTTCTTTCCAAGACTTTTAGCATGAAAGGATGCTGAATTTTGTCAAATGCTTTTTCTGCATCTAATGAGATGATCATATGGTTTTTTTCTTTGAGTTTGTTTATGTAGTGGATAGCATTGATGGATTTTCTTTTATTGAACCATCCCTGCATCCCTGGGATGAAGCCCACTTGATCGTGGTGGATGATCATTTTGATGTGTTCTTGGATTTGGTTGGCAAGAATTTTATTAAGTATTTTTGCATCAATATTCATAAGAGAAATTGGCCTGAAGTTCTCTTTCTTTGTTGGATCTTTGTGTGGTTTTGGTATCAGCGTAATTGTGGCTTCATAGAACGAGTTGGGTAGAGTTCCTTCTGTTTCTATTTTGTGGAATAGTTTGAAGAGTATTGGTCTTCTATGAAGGTCTGATAGAATTCTGCACTGAAGCCATCTGGTCCCGTGCTTTTTTTGGTTGGGAGACTTTCTATGACCCTTTTGATTTCTTCAGGTGTTATGGGACTGTTTAGATGATCTATTTGATCCTGATTTAGTTTTGGTGTCGGATATCTGTCTAGGAAACTGGAATAACAAAAAACCCAGGATAGCTAAAACTATTCTCAACAACAAAAGAAATTCTGGGGGAATCAGTCACTGACTTCAAGCAATACTACAGAGCAATAGTGTTAAAAACTGCATGGTATTGGTACAGTGACAGACAAGTAGACCAATGGAATAGAATTGAAGATCCAGAAATGAATCCACACACCTATGGTCACTTGATCTTCGAAAAAGGAGTCAAAAACATCCAGTGGAAAAAAGATAGCCTTTTCAACAAATGGCGCTGGTTCAATTGGAGGTCAGCATGCAGAAGAATGCGAATTGATCCATTCTTATCTCCATGTACTAAACTTCACTCCAAGTGGATCAAGGACCTCCATGTAAAACCAGACACACTGAAACTAATAGAAAAGGAACTGGGGAAGACCCTAGAGGACATGGGCATGGGGGAAAAGTTCCTGAACAGATCACCAATAGCTTATGCTCTAAGATCAAGAATTGACAAATGGGACCTCATAAAATTACAAAGTTTCTGTAAGGCAAAGGACACTGTTAAAAGGACAAAACGGCAACCATCAAATTGTGAAAGGATATTCACCAACCCTACATCTGATAGAGGGCTAATATCCAATATATACAAAGAACTCAAGAAGTTAGAGCCCAGGGAACCAAATAACCCTATTAAAAATGGGGTACAGATCTAAACAAAGAATTTTCACCTGAAAAAATCCGGATGGCCGAGAGGCATCTTAAGAAGTGCTCAACATCATTAGTCATTAGGGAAATGCAAATCAAAACAACCCTGAGATTTCACCTTACACCACTCAGAATGGCTAAGTCAAAAACTCAGGAGACAGCAGGTGTTGGCGAGGATGTGGAGAAAGAGGAACACTCCTCCACTGCTGGTGGGGCTGTAAGATGGTACAACCACTTTTGAAATCAGTCTGGCAGTTCCTCAGAAAACTGGACATGGCACTTCCAGAGGACCCTGCTATACCTCTCCTGGGCATATACCCAAAGGATTCCCCGGCATGCAATAAAGACACATGCTCCATTATGTTCATAGCAGCCTTATTTATAATAGCCAGAAGCTGGAAAGAACCCAGATGCCCCTCAATGGAGGAATGGATACAGATACTATTCAGCAATTAGAAACAATAAATTCACAAAATTTTTAGGCAAATGGTTTGATACGGAAAATATCATCCTAAGTGAGGTAACCCAATCACAAAAGAATACACATGGAATGCAATCTCTGATAAGTGGATATTAATTAGCCCAGAAGTCCTGAATACCCAAGGCACAAATTGCATAACAAATGACTCCCATGGAGAAGTATGGAGAGGGTCCTGATCCTGGAAAGGATTGATCTAGCATTGGAGGGGAATATAAAGTCAGAGAAAAAAAAGGAGGGAGGTCAATGGAGAATGGATGGAGAGAAGAAGGTTTGTGGGACATATGGGGAGGGGGGATCCGGGAAAGCGGAAATCATGTGGAATGTAAACAAAGAATATAGAAAATAAAAAATAAAAAAATAAAAAATAATACTATTATTAAATAGTATTATTTAAAAAAATAAACATTTTCTGATAAGCTTGAAGATTTACTTGGAAAAAATTTCTGATAAAATTGAAGAAATATATAGAAAAACATGTTAAAATTAAAGATTATCATGGAAATTATATAGATACAATGATAGGCATAAAGATAATTCTAAGTTGATTGAAGGTGGAATTTTAAACATTTTCAGATAACATTGACGATTAACATGGAAAATACTTCTGGTAAAATTCAAGAAATATATAGATAAACACATTAAAATTGACTACTTCATGGAAAATTTTACATATAAAATGGTAGATATAAAAACTCTTCCTAAATTAATTGAATGTGGAATTAGAAATATTTGAGATAAAATCAAAGATTTACATTGAAAACATTTCTGATAAAATAGAGGAAGTATATAAAAAGACATATTAAAATTTAAGACTATCATGAAAAATAATGCAGATAAAATGGTAGACATAAAAACCATTACTAAATTAATTAAAAGGAAAAATATAAATATATTTCTGATAAAATTGAAGATTTATAAGAGAAATATTTCATTAGTCTATGTCTTTTTATTGGGGAGTTGAGTACATTGTTGTTAAGAGATATTAAGAAATAGTGATGGTTGCTTCTTGTTATTTTTGATGTTATTTTTATGATTGTGTGGGCATTTTTATGCTTGTATGCTTCTTTTGGGTTTGTTGGAAGAAGATTACTTTCTTGCTTTTTCTAGGGTGTATTTTCCCTCCTTGTGTTCACATTTTCCATCAATTATCTTTTGTAGGACTGGATTTGTGGACAGATATTGTGTAAATTTGGTTTTATCATGGAATATCTTGGTTTCTCCATCTATGATGATTGAGAGTTTTGCTGAGTATGGTAGCCTGGGCTGGTATTTGTGTTCTCTTAGGGTCTGTATGAGGTCTACCCAGGATCTTCTAGCTTTCATTATCTCTATTGAGAAGTCTGGTGTGATTCTGATAGGTCTGCCTTTATAAGTTACTTGCCCTTTTCCCCCTTACTGCTTTTAATATTCTTTCTTTGTTTAGTGAATTTGGTGTTTTGATTATTATGTGCAGGGAAGACTTTCTGTTCTGGTCCAGTCTGTTTGGAGTTCTGAAGGATTCTTGTATCTTCATGGGCCTCTTTCTCTAGGTTAAGTAATTTTTCTTCTACAATTTTGTTGAAGATATTTACTGGACCTTTAAGATGTAAATCCTCACTCTTGTCTATACTTATAATCCTTAGGGTTGGGTCTTCTCATTGTATCGTGGAGTTCTTGGATGTTTTGGGTTACCAGCTTTATGCATTTTGCATTTTCTTTTACTGTTGAGTCAATGTCTTCAATGGTATCTTCAGCACCTGAGGTTCTTTCTTCTATCTCTTGTATTCTGTTGTTGATGTTTGCATGACTCCTAAATTCTTTCCAAGGTTTTCTATCTCCAGAGATGTCTCACTTTGTGATTTCTTTATTATTTCTACTTCTACTTTTAGATCCTGGATGGTTTTGTTCAGTTCCTTCACTTGATTGTTTGTGTTTTCCTGTAATTCTTTAAGGGATTTTTGTGTCTCTTCTTTAAGGGCTTCTGCCTATTGACCCATGATCTCCTGTATTTCCTTAAGGGATTTTTGTGCTTTTACCTGTTGACTGATGTTCTCCTGTATTTCTTTAAGGGAGTTATTTAAGTCTTTCTTGAAGCCCTCTATCAGCATCATGAGATACAATTTTAAATCCAACTCTTGCTTTTCCGGTGTGTTGGGTTATCTGGGACTTGCTGTGGTGGGAGAACTGGGTTCTGATGTTGCCATGTGGCCTTGATTTCTGTTGGTTGGATTCTTGTTCTTGCCTTTTGCCATCTGGCTATCTCTGGTACTAGTTGGTATTGTTGTCTCTGGCTAGAGTTTGTTCCTCCTGTTGGCCTGTAAGTCTGTGTCCTTACTCCTTTGAGCTCAAAATTGACAGCACTGCTGTGAGATCACTCTCTCCTGGCAGGCTATGCACAGAAGACTGTGAAGTCTCCCAGCTCTCTGGTGCAAATGGTGGCAGGAAGACTTCCTTCCCAGCTGCTCCACTGATCTTAGGCCCTGTGTGCTCCTAGCTGGTCCCTTCTGAAGAGAAGATGGAGATCTCACCTCTGCGCTCAGAAGTGAAAGCTCTGTTGGGAGATTTCTCTCTTCTTGAGCTGTGAGTTTAAATACAAGTTTTTCACAAGGAAATTTTTAAGGCAGACCTTTAGATTCAAGCCTGAGCAATTAAATTTATCAACAGAATGTCTTTCAACCACTTCCCCCCCCATGGGAAGGTGAAAGTCTAGAACTAGGTTTAATTCTGAGGAGCAATAGAGGAAACTGGCTAACCATGTCGTAACACTTTAAACACCAAAAATCCCATTAGCTATATTCAGCTTGGTGCAATGCAACCCCTGGCTACTTCATGCTGTGATATGTCTATTTGGTTTATGTACTTGCACATTGGCATAGTTTTTTTTTCTTTTTTTGTGATCCAAAGCATAACACCAAAAGATCTCAGGAAAAGGGGGCCCCCTAAATGAGACAAATGAGCACTGACAATTTGGGAAAACAAATAAGAAAGTGGGAACTACAGATATTTGATGGACTCTGAAAGAGACAGCATTCACTTACGTCTTCTTGTCTAAGACTTGAAAGGCAAAAGATTTTGCCTTTGGTCCTTGAATCTCACCCATATAAGTCCCTTTGGCCTCTTTTGCCCATTTCATTACTGACATGAAGAAAACAACTCCACAGACAGGTGTTTCCTCACATAGTAGAACAGCCTTTTATTTGTGTCCTTACTAAGGATGGATTGGCAGAGCCCTGGTAAGCCAGAATGCCTGTAACTGCAGAACCACAAGCCCACAGGATGATGAGTGACTTCCATGTTCACAGTGCCCAAAGCTAACAGTCATGGCTCTCAAAACATTATCATTTCTTTCTGATTCCTTTTTTATTGCTTCTTGGGTTGAATCCTCCGTGGACCTAATGGCTAATGTCGCCATATATTCACTGTTAAAGATGCAACTTGAGGCTCTGCCAGATAGCTGAGGAGATAACGGCACTGGCCATCAAGCTTGACCACCTGACCATGATCCTAATGGTGGAAGGATGGAACCACATTCTGTAAATTAGTAAATTAGGGTCTGTGCTCACAGAAACACAAAAATAAATGTCAAGAAAACAAAAAGGTTGCTGTTTAAAATAAGGCAGGAATGTTTTCCCCAAGGTTGCATGTGAGTATTTGACTCAAATGTCAAAAAGAACAAAACAAGTATTCCTGTGTGTGTGTGTGTGTGTGTGTGTGTGTGCACGCGCGTGCGCGTTGTGTATGTGTGAAGTAAACGGAGTAAGAAGTAAATAAAACTCACAGGGAAATACAAGAGTATAGACTGTTCTCAAGGCGCCGGGCGGTGGTGGTGCACGCTTTTAATCCCAGCACTTGGGAGGCAGAGGCAGGCAGATTTCTAAGTTGGAGGCCACCCTGATCTATAGAATGAGTTCCAGGACAGCCAGAGCTACACAGAGAAACCCTGTCTCAAAAAAAATTGTTCTCAAGGTTTTTCCTCTAAGCTGATACCTAAGCTGATACCTTTCCTCTAAGCTACAGGGTCTACAATTGTGCACATATGTGATTCCACTGGTGGGAAGACCAGCCTCTTTTCTGTGGCAAAGTCAGACCTGTCCATCAGAACAAATGCTCTCATTTTAGCTGACTCTTTTAACAGGAATATCAAGTGGTTGTGAAAACTTTCTTAAAGAAATTTAGTGACCAGTCTTAGAGTCTTGAAGACAGCATAGCTTTAATTGCTTTTGTTTATCTTGCTTTGGGGACTCTATCTAAGCAGTATACTGTTAAGCCATGGCCTCACATCGGTCTTTCAGGAAGTTCACATTTGCAGTAGTTATTCATCCAGAGCATTTTTACTTTTAGATTCATCATTATGATCTGACTAATTTAACTTATGTCTGAAAGATCTAAAAACAACTATTTACATTGTAAGTCAACAATCTTAATGTATTCAATAAAAGGATTTGTTAAAATGAAGATTAGCACAAGAATTGACCTTAGTTTATATGAGAATTGAACTGAATATTTTGATAAAAGACAATAAAGGACTTAAAATTTCTTAGGCTAATAGAATGTATAATAATAAATTTAATTTTTAGCCTAGGAATGAAGGGGACAATTTAATCATTAGTTCAGTATGCCAAATATTAACAAAATAGAAAAAAATGGTTTTCCCAATGGTAGCACAAAAGTTAGACTCTCTCAAACAGTTGCTACCTGCAAGAAAAGTCAGTTGATTTTATACATGGGTTCTCCCATTGATGGACATTGCATGCTCCTTTTTCAGATATTTTCTCAGTCAGGAAACAAGGCCATATTTGAGACAAAGAAGAATCAAGCTAGGTATAGTGGTACATGCCTTTAATTCCAGCACTTGGGAGGCAGAAGGAGGCAAATCTCTGAGGCCATCTTGGTCTGCAGAGAGAGTTCCAGGATTGCTGAAACTACACAGAAACCCTATTAAAAAAAAAAACCCACAAAAAACAAAACACAAAACAAAAAGCACACAGAAAAAAAGCTTAAAACATGGGAATCAGGGAAATAGAAACAATGATTAAAAGTCTACAGAGAAGAAGAAATGAAATATATAAGGTGAGAATGAAAGACCTCTGGGAAATTGTCCAGTTGCTTCATTTATGTAAGTGTAGCCTTTCAAAGAAAAGAAAGATGATCAAAAATAACAACCCAAACTCTCCAAACTTATGGAGATGTCAAAATTTACACACTCAATAAGAGTAGTCCTAGCTCAAGAAACACCATTCAAAGATTAATCACAACTAAGTTTAGCAAAAACTATAATAAGAATAAAAGTTTCAACGTGAGCTAGAAAGGAACACAAATAAAGGTAGTTCTCATCACATTTTTCAAAGAAATAATTCAAATAATAAAACAATGAAATATAGTTTTGAAGAACTATAGGTAGAAACTCAAAATTTAGAAACCTGTGTCTAATTGGTTTTCAAAACATGAAATGTAATTTTTTGAGCTATTCAAAAGCTGAGAGAATTTGTCAGCAGATCTGAACTAAATATAAGTTAATCCTTCTGAGAGGAAAATGATAGAAAAAGGGGCAGACAGTCATAAAAACAGGGCATCAGGAAAAGTGTAAGTGCACAATGGTTTATGTAAAGGTAAAAATTTATTTTCTGACATCCAGAAGATAAACTGTGTTGGAGAGATGGCTCAGAGGTTGAGTGCTTGCTTCTTTTCCAGAGAACCTGAGTTTGGTTCCCAGCACCCACATGGTAGCTTACAACTACCTACTACTCAAGCTCCAGGGGATCTGGAGTCCTTTTCTGGCCTCTGAGCACACATGCACACATATATGCACATACAAACACAAAATATTTTACAGTGATAATCACTATTTAAGATAATAGTGATGCATTATATAACTTAAAACAATAAATATATGAAAATGATAATAAAAATCCAGAGGAAGGAAATGAGTAAAGTCCCACAAGAACACTAAACTTTGTAAGAAGTGGCCAAACAACCCAGGCTATTGCAAAGACAATGGGCTGCTCTTCAAAAACTGACAGTGGGCCCCATGGCTAAAGACAGCACCCACACAACTCATTGAGATGGAGAAGTTGAGATGGTGCCTATAGGAGGCTTTCAACCCTATGATCTATTGTCTTTACTGAAAGAAGAAACTATGCTACCAAAAGAAACACAAACACCAACCCAGCCACAAAACCTTTGACCTACAGTCTGTCCTGTCTGCAAAATATGCTAGGTCAATGGTGGCTCAGAACTTGTGAGAGTAGCAAGCTAATGTCTGATTTGACTTAAGGCTGACACTAACAAATGGAGCCCATACCTGACCAAGAACCAGAGAATGGGTAGCCCAGAGACCAGTGGTAAAACCAAACACTATTGGTCTAAAAAAAGATATTAGTAAAATGATTCCTAATGGTATTCAGTTACACTCATAGATCAGTACCTTATTCAGTCATCATCATAGAAGCTTCCTTCTGCAGCAGATGGCAAGAGATGCAGGGGCAGGGACCCACAGCCGGATATTATGCAGAGAGAGAGAGAAAGTGAGTGAGAGAGGTGAGTGTATGTGTGAGACACACACACACACACACACACACACACAGAGAGAGAGAGAGAGAGAGAGAGAGAGAGAGAGAGAGAGAGAGAGAACCTTGGAATACATAGCTCTACTTGGGATGTTCCCTTCCCTCAGAACTTAGTGAACTCCACAGTAGAGGAGACAAAAAGGGTATTAAGATCCAGAGGAGAACTAAAATCAAGGACTAGACAAGGCTGCCCCCTCTCTCCATATCTTTTCAATATAGTTCTTGAAGTCCTAACTAGAGGAATTAGACAACATAAGAAGGTCAAAGGAATACAAATTGGAAAGGAAGAAGTCAAACTATCACTATTTGCAGATGATATGATAGTATACTTAAGTGACCCAAAAAACTCCCCCAGAGAACTCCTACAGCTGATGAACAACTTCAGCAAAGTGGCTGGTTACAAAATCAACTCAAGCAAATCAGTAGCCTTTCTGTACTAAAAGGATAAGCAGATTGAGAAAGAAATTAGGGAAATGACACCCTTCACAATAGCCACAAACAGCATAAAGTATCTTGGGGTGACTCTAACCAAACAAGTGAAAGACCTATACAACAAGAACTTCAGATCTCTGAAGAAGGAAATCGAAGAAGACCTCAGAAAATGGAAAAATCTCCCATGCTCATGGATTGGCAGGATTAATATAGTTAAAATGGCCATCTTGTCAAAAGCAGTCTACAGATTCAGCACAATCCCCATCAAAATTCCAACTCAATTCTTCATAGAGTTAGAAAGAGCAATTCTCAAATTCATCTGGAATAACAAAAAACCTAGAATAGCTAAAACTATTCTCAACAGTAAAAGAACTTCTGGGGGAATCAGTATCCCAGACCTCAAACATTACTATAGAGCAATAGTGATAAAAACTGCATGGCATTGGTACAATGACAGGCAAGTGGATCAATGGAATAGGGTTGAAGACCCAGAAATGAATCCACACACCTATGGTCACTTGATCTTCGACAAAGGAGCAGAAAACATCTAGTGGAAAAAAGATAGCCTTTTCAGCAAATGGTGCTGGTTCAACTGGAGGTCAGCATGCAGAAGATTGCATATTGGTCCATTCTTATCTCCTTGTACTAAGCTCAACTCCACGTTGATCAAGGACCTCCACATAAAACCTGACACACTGAAACTAATAGAAAAGAAACTGGGGAAGACCCTTGAGGACATGGGCACAGGGGAAAAGTTCCTGAACAGAACACCAATAGCTTACACTCTAAGATCAAGAAATAACAAATGGGACCTCATAAAATTACAAAGTTTCTGTAAGGCAAAGGACACTGTCTAAAGGGCAAAACGGCAACCAACATATTGGGAAAGGATCTTTACCAACCCTAAATCTGACAGAGAGCTAATATCCAATATATACAAAGAACTTATGAAGGTAGACCCCAGAAAACCATTTAACCTTATTAAAAAGTGGGGTACAGATCTAAACAAAGAATTTTCACATGAAGAACTTCAGATGGCTGAGAAGCACCTTAAGAAATGTTCAACATCATTAATCATTAGGGAAATGTAAATCAAAACAACCCTGAGGTTTCACCTCACACCAGTCAGAATGGCTAAGGTTAAAAACTCAGGAGACAGCAGGTGTTGGCAAGGATGTGGAGAAAAAGGAACAGTTCTCCACTGCTGGTAGGATTGCAAGATGGTACAACCACTTTGGAAATCAGTCTGGCGGTTCCTCAGAAATCTGGGCATGATACTCCCGGAGGACCCTGCTATACCTCTCCTGGGCATATATACCCAGAGGATTCCCCGGATGCAATAAGGACACATGCCCCACTATGTTCATAGCAGCCTTATTTATAATAGCCAGAAGCTGGAAAGAACCCAGATGTCCCCCCATGGAGGAATGGATACAGAAAATGTGGTATATTTACACAATGGAATACTACTCAGCAATTAAAAACAATGAATTCATGAAATTCTTAGGCAAATGGTTGGAACTGGAAAATATCATCCCAAGTGAGGTAACCCAATCACAAAAGAATACACATGGAATGCAATCATTGATAAGTGGATATTAATTAGCCCTGAAGCTCTGAATACTGAAGACACAATTAGCATATCAAATGATTCCCATGAAGAAGGAAGAAGAGGGTCCTAATCCTGGAAAGGTTTGATCCAGCATTGTAGGGGAGTACCAGGACAGAGAAAAGGGAGGGGAATCATTAGAAAATAGGTGAAGGGAAGAGGGCTTATGAGACCAATGGGGAGGGGAGAACTGGGAAAGGGGAAAGCATTCGGAATGTAAACAAAGAATATAGAAAATAAATTAAAAAAAAAAGATCCAGAGGAGAGGAGACAGAAGATATCAAGATTCTCAGAATCAATTGATGCTAAAACAAATGGATATCCAAACACAAACAAGTAGATTTTGATCCTATCAGAGAACACTATGTACAAAAGTTAATTCAAATTTAAAACCTAAAATTAAAAAAATTATCAAGAAAAAATGGGGGAAAATCTTTTCAATTTTAGATGGTCTTCAGAAACAAGCACCAGCATAACTGACATTAAAAAATTGATAAAGTATAGCTCATTGAAATTAAAAATGCCCATTTTCAAAAAGATCTTTTTGACAGAATGAAGACATAGTAAAATGGCTTTAAGGAACTCTTGAGCTAATATCCATTTATCAGCTAGTAAATATCAAAAGCTCGGAATACCCAAGGTACAACTCACAAACCACATGAAGCTCAAGACTAAGGAAGACCAAAGTGTAGATACCTTGATCCTTCTTAGAAGGGGGATCAAAATAGTCATGGCTCACAGCCAACCAATAGACTGAGCATAGGGTCCCCCATGGAGGGGGTAGAGAAAGGACCCAAGGAGCTGAAGAGGTTTGCAGCCCCATAGGAAGAACAAAAATATATTCCAACCAGTACCCCCAGAACTCTCAGGGACCAAACCACCAACCAAAGAGTACACATGGAGGGACCCATGGCTCCAAAACATATGAAGAAGAGGATGGCTTTGTTGGACATCAATGAGAGGAAAGGCCCTTGGTCCTGTGAAGGCTCAATGCCCCAGTGTAGGGGAATGCCAGGGCGGGGAGGCAGGATTTGGTAGGGGGGGGGGGAGTTGGTGAGCAGGGAGAGGGGGAGGGGATAAGGGATTTTCAGAGGGGAAATGAGGAAAAGGATACCATTTGAAATGCAAATAAAGCAAATACTAATAAAAAAATTTTTAAAAAGAAAGAAAAAATGAGACATAAAAAAAAAAAAACTTTTGAAAGTTATTTACACCACCATGGGTGGCTGTACCAAAACTTAAAAAAGGCACTCAGAATTCAACAACATGTAAACCATTAAAGTATTTTAAGTGGGAACAAGATGTCAGCCATCTGTTAACCAAGGATATATTAAAAATAACAAGTATGTAAGTGAGCTGGTGTTTAACATTAGTCACTATTAGTCAAATTACAGTGAAAAATTGCAAAATATCTACTAGAATAATCAGGGCTCAAGATTCAATCATGTCAGCCCCTGGCAAAGGCAGAGGATTCCTAACTCCCGTGAACTGTGGTTGACAACACAAAATAATACAACTACTTTGAAAACCAATTTGGTGCTTTCCTACAAAGATAAGGAGATACCTGCCAGATGGTGCAGCCATCCTTCCTAGACATTCACAGAAGATGAAAACTAGATCCACCTCAAGACTAAAATGCAAATACCCCTAGCGGCTTTATTAGTAATATCGAAAAGTTAGAATGGCTCAATGTGAGAACGTAGTAATACAGTTCAACACACCATTCAGCAGGAAAGTGGCAATCAAGGAACACAGCCATGCAGATGAAATAGAACCATTTTTCCAAGTGGAAGAAGTCACAAAAGGATAAGTATGGCAGGGCAGTGGTAGTACTGGAGCAGTGTGGCCTCCACCTTTAATCCCACCAGGGAGGCAGAGGCAGAGGCAGGGGCAGGGGCAGGGGCAGGGGAAGGGGCAGGGGCAGGGGCAGGGGCAGGGGCAGGGGCAGGGGCAGGGGCAGGGGCAGGGGCAGGGGCAGGGGCAGGGGCAGGGGCAGGGGCAAGGGCAGAGGCAGAGGCAGAGGCAGAGGCAGAGGCAGGGGCAGGGGCAGAGGCAGAGGCAGAGGCAGAGGCAGAAGATGGTCTCTGTGAGTTTGAGACTAGCCTGATCTACAAAGTGAGTTCCAGGACAGCTACTGCTGTTACACAGAGAAACCCTGTCTCAAAGGAAAAAAAAAAAGCAATAAGTACTATGTGGTTCTAGTTGTGTGAAATTCTAGAAAAATAAACTATACTATGAGAGGTTATTAAGGTTGATCTGGGCTGGTGGATTCAGATGGAAAGCGCAGGAGATAACAAAGCCTACAAAAGCTTGAACAGATGGTGGACATGTTTACTTTCTTCATCTTAGTGGCGATTTCATGCACACACACACACACACACACTCAAACACTCACATACACACACACACAAACACGCATACATACAAACACACACATACACAAACACACACACACACACACACACCATTTGAATTTCCCTCACCCCCCCCCCCATGTCTTGTCTTTCCCATATGTTCCTTTCTCATGATGTCTTGTTTTGTGATCCGCTGAGTATAATCAGGGCTCTCTGGCCATACATTTCCCAGAAGAGCCTGGTGCTTTCATCAGTGGGTATACAGCTCAAGATACTGACTCACCATTCAAAATCCTTTGGTCGAGACTAATTCTGCACTGAGGGCCAGAACCCCACGAGTCCCCACCCATTCCATGACTGACTGTTTTTACGTTTAGTCTTATCGAAACCTAGAACACGAAGTCAGAGCTGCTGGGAATTCCTGATTGCAAGGTTTGCAGCAAGCAGAGAAGATGACATTTCATAGCTCCTCTCCCACCTCTTAAAATCCTTCCCATTCCTTCTACAACAGGCCCAGAGCCTTTGAGGAAGTAGTGTAACTACCTTTAGGACTAAGCACCCAAATGCCTCCCTTTCTCAGCACTCCCAACAGCCAACAACTTCTGTATCCACCCGGACTCACAGAAAAGAAAAGCTTTACAATTACACCTGAGAGTAGGGTTTACCTATGATTGTAAATGTAGGTGCTTAGAAGGCAATCTGATGCAATGTCCATTTAGCTGAACAACAGCTGTAAGGCTGGTGTGTGTGTGTGTGTGTGTGTGTGTGTGTGTGTGTGTGTGTGTATGCATATATGTGTGCTAGGGCCTATGGTATCCCCCAGCCTTGAAGTTTTGACCATGTTTATAGCACAAAGCTTGAATTCTCTCCCTTGGAGCACACCTCTAATCCAACTAGAAGCAGGTGGTTGCCTCCTAACACTATTGGTGCAGTGGTCATATTTTGCCTGGTGGGTTGGTATTGTATTTCATAGAGTTCACAGCTGGGAAACACTACTGGTCTTTCTTCTTCCTCAACAGCCTTCATAGTGCTTTACGTATAAGTTACTGTTCGGTTTCAGACCCTGGGACAAGGGACTGAGGTGCATATTTTACATATCAAAGTAGACTTGGCCTCCAGGTCCTCCCAGCATATGGGGGAGAGTGGGCGGAACTCTAAACTTTCCAGGTCAGAGGCAGGGCTGCCATGCCCCTAGAGGCTTTTCCCCATATAATTATTTTGGGTTTTCTCTGCCCTCTCCTCCTTCTCTTCTCTCTCTGCCTGCACAGCACACCCTTTCTCCCCTCCTCCCCTCCCCATGTCCCCCACGGCGACTCCCCTGACCTCAATCCTTAGGGCCAGTGAACTTGCCCAAGAACACCTTCCCAGTAAACCTGCCATTCACATATTCTAATTGGCTCCTTTCACTGGTGGGGAAATAACCTATCAATTACCATGTTTAAAAGTTTGACGTTAATAACAATATAATAAAGCCTGTTTCATATAAATAAGAAACAAATGGGTCCTTCAGCCCTTCTATAAAATTGGATCTATCATGATGGATATTTGACAGTATCACAAGGAGGAAACTGAGCCCGTATTAAAACAAAATACAAAATATGTACACTTGAGAATTTGGGAAGTATCTTTTCAGTTGTCCAAGATAACCAAATCAAGTCAATGTCAAATTCTACCTTGAGCTTTAATGATTTCTTAGCCCCACAGTTCTCGGGTAGCTCATGTTTAAAGCATTGTCACTGTTCTGAGGTCCTTATCTTATGGTTAGTTATCACAGTATTTTTATTGATAGTATGATTGATTCTAGGAGTAGAGATGACTATCAGATAATGATTCTTTCATCTCCAGGCCACGCTTTACTCCTGGGTACCTGAGATCAAGCAAGTTGAGATTGTCATCCCTGGATAGTCAGGATGTTATTCAGCCTAGTTTTCAGAAAATAGAACTTCAGTCATTACCGCTTATTTGAAGTCTTAGAGAGATTAAAATACCATCCCCCAGCAAGAGAACACAACAGAGAAACTTAAGGAGATATGAAGAGGAAAAGAATTTCCATCCCTCCCCTCCCCCCTCCACCTCTACCCCCTCTCTGCTACCCTAGAATCTGGCTGGCTGAGACCAAAATTCATGCAAACAGCTAGTTTCTTTTCTGGCACAATCTCACAATCTGATGAAGAATGTGATGTCCACATAGTGACTTGACTTCTGACCTTTGCTGACCTATATTTTTGCCTTATCGGCTTGTGACTCTACAAAATGCATGTGCTTCATAAACCATCTTCCAATCTTGCTTATTGAAGAAATTTCCTTAGGTAAAAATCATTATGTGTAAGCATTTTTTTAATTAATATTTTAAATCATTTGAACAATGGGGATTTTGAAATCACCCAAATCCTGTAGTAGAGCTATTGTTAAGACACTTAACTGAGAAACCTAACACACCCTTCTTAAGTGTGTACGGCTCTCCTTTTCCTCCCCCTCCCCCAGCCTGTGCTTAAAAGTCTATTAAACTATATTAAAGCTTCTAAATAAGCTTTGAAAATGAACTAATTGGAAAATAGCCATTCTTGCCCTGAAAAAGTGTAAAAAAATGGTTGTAGCTAAACGAAAAGCATTATTATTACAGAGAACAAAGCTTAACTATGGACTCATTGGGAATGGCAAAAGTACATTTCACAAGGTGGTGCATGGTTAAGTATCCAAGGAACATTCCAGAGAAGGGTCACTGTGGGATCTCAGAGGTTTGTTATAAACTGGGCGTGTGGGCAACAGCTTTGCTTAAAGGGAGCAAGCCTGGAGCTCGGTCCTGGAGAGTTGTGTAACAGACCAAATGTTTGGCTAGACAGAGGAGACACACAATTGCTTTTAATAAGCTGTGGGCCCGTGTTCTGTGTTTAGAGAGTCAATATGTTCAGGGAATGCGTTCTGCCAGTAAAGTCAGTCCCTGTGGATGATGCGGCTGGCTCTGCTGCCAATGAGTCTCTTCTCCCAGGCCAAATGCACAGTGTGACTGGGAGTCTCAAGGGGTCACTTAGAAATAGCCCACTTGTTGGGACTGGGGTGTGGTTGTGGGGCCAGTGAAGCACCTGTGCCCTCCCGGGGCTGGACTTAGTTATTAGCTTCTCATTTTTCCAAGTGGCAAACTTGTTCTCAGATGTTCCTGCAGGGGAAGAAAGTGCTCAGAGTTTATGTGGCGAATCTGTCCTGAGGAAATCATTATACTCCTTGAGGAAATACCATCGTTATTTTGGTATTCCATTAATGTTGGAAATTTTTATTATTTGAAAGGCTGACCAAAGGCTTTTTTTTTTAAATCCACAAATAAACATCACATTCTTGTTTAATATGGTGAACGTTATTGGCCTTTGAAAAATAAGGAACAGGCAGGTCATTCTTGTCCCCACCCAGCAGCTTAGAGACCTTTCCGGTATCAACAAGTTTGACACATCCCCTTCTATCCTGTCCTCCATGGAATGTCTTCTTCAAAACGTGGAGTCTGTGGGAAGGTCCCTGCTACTCCTTACATGGCTGAAATGGTAGCAAGGAATTGGCAGTGACCAAATATTACTAAGGGACATTTCACAATCTCTCTCTCAAGACATTCCTGCTTTATGAAAACTATCACTGGTTCTCTTAAGTCGAAGCCTTTTTTGAGATGGATACATATAGCTTTATGCTTCTTGCCTGAGGAAATATTTATCTCTCAGGATATCAGGACAACCGAATGTAAGTCAGTTGGCTTCTTCTTTGTTTTGCTGTTTCCTACACGTGAAGACACGTGGAAGACTGGGCACATTAGGCATAACTGGGGGCTTTCAATTTATTGTTTTAGATAAAAATTGCCTCAAGTACCTTTGTGGTAATTTCTCTTTTGGGGTATGAGGGGCTGATGGGGTGACTCTCAGATTCTGTTCCTACCTACCTTCTATTAAAAATTCTAATCTGCATTCTTCTTTATGCCTACTGAGCATGACAATGGCATATGCTACCCAAGATGTCCTGGACCAAAACTGTGTGACATTGTGAACAAGACTGTAGACCAGATAGATAGAATGGAGTCATTCCCCCTGTACATGAGCTATTTGGGTTTGAAAACATTCTCAGCATTTCTGTACCGGCTGAGCCTTGCTCTAGCTCTTCATGCTGCAACCTGATGCTCTATGTTTAGTTCTTGTTACTACTTTAAAATTTTATTGCTCCTGAAATCAAAGATGACTGCAGTGTCTTTATGTCCTAAACTTGTCCCACACCAGTTCTATCTAATAGAATTTGCCATGAAAATGGAAATCTCCTGCAAGGCACTGAATAATACCATAGCCACTAGTCATGTGTGTATATTGAACATTTGAAATGAAGTGTGATATTTAGTTTTAATCAACTTATATTTATACTGCAATAGCTGGCTGTGGCTAATGCTTATTAGGTTGGAGAGAATAACTTCCAAAAATAGTGTTCACTGAAAGGCAACATATTCTCAGTTGCACAGACCTATTAATATGTGGTTATTATCTGCACAGATACAGATTTCTTTCTCTGGCATCTAAAACATTTCTACTTGTTTATATCTTATATACTCTGTGTCTACATGTGTGAGTCTTACTATATAAACTAAGGCTGTCAGTTTTGTATTTCTCAACCATATTTCTTTAAACATATGTGTATACATTATTAAATGCCAGTATTAGCAAATCACAGCTCTATGTTTAAGCATCTGATGAATTTATAAAGTAGTCAGACAGTTTTGTTTGTCTAAATCAGCGGTTTCCATCCTTCTTAATGCTGCAAGCCTATAATGCAGCTCCTCATACTGCAGTGATCCCAAATAAAAAAATAATCATTTGCTTGCTACTTTATAATTATAATTTTGCTAATGTTATGAATCATAATGTAAATACCTGACATGCAGGGTGTTGTATTTTATAAAAAAGAAAAGGAAGCAGGCATGTGTTTGTTAAGGCACAGTATGGTGCAGAGGAAGAGGGTGCCTCTGTGGGCCCATGCTGAGGTATCCCACCCCCTGAGGTATCAGTCATAACTCTCTTCCATACCATATTCCATATAGTAAGGAATAGAGTTTATTTAGGGCATGGGAAGGGGAGCTGGGAAGGGAGTAGAGACAGGAAGAGGGTGAGATAGATGGAGAGGGAATGGAGGAAGGAGGAGAAGGGGAGGGGGAGAGAGGAGTGGGAGAGTCAGTATAGGAGCAGATGCCAGCTATGAACACATGGGGGAGAGGGGAATGGGGAGAGAAGGGGTGGGGTGGGAAGAGGCTAAGAGCATAAGAAAGAAAGAGAGCAAAAGAGCAAGAGAGAGCAGAGGGGGCAAGCAGCCCTGTTATAAGAAGTCAGGCAGGCATACCTGCCAGTTGCCAGGTAACTGTGGGGCAGAGCCTAGAAGAAATGCCAACACAGGATATTTGATATGGGACCCTCAGATGGGTAGCAGCCCAGTGGTTGAGTACCACATTTCTAAATCATGTTTAAATTAATTTTGATTATGACAATGTAGGGTACTCCATAAGTATATACACTTTCTTCAGTCAGTTTTATTCAGGAGAAATTAGCATTTTATCTATGGGATGGCAGGCTTTTTTTTCCCCAGGCAGAATATGCCTATATTATTAGGGTCTCGTGCTTCTCCATGGGCCCCTGTGGTACAGAGAGCAAGCCCCATCCCTTGATCCCATTCTCTCAGAAGAACTCTTCTTCTCCTAAGAGCACAGGCTTTGTTTCACAAGGTATATTTGCCTTCAGCATTCCTTCCCTTTAAATGTTTATTACAAATGTTAATCTTCAACAGCTGGCCTTTTGTTTTTGTGGTGAATGCATTTAATAGATGCTATGAATGCTTCCCCCTGGCCAAAAGTTCGTTTTCTTTGAGCCAAGGCCTGACACAATATTTCCCCTCTCAACCACTCCTTTGTATAGCTGTTTGCTTGCTCTCCGTTTACATCCGTCTTCTGTGACTCCGCTCCTTTCAGTATTCTACATGAAATTGGAACTCTCGGTTCCATGTGTTGACACACGCAGGCGTTTCGTGCTGGATTCAGCTCATCTGCTTCCATTTGTGCCTCCCCCTGCTTGTGAGGCAGTGCTGCTCTCTGAATTCTGTCGGGAAAATAGAGTTCTGCAAAAGAAACGCTATTGATTGGACTGGCTTCATTTTAGTCCTTTACACTAAGTAGGATCTCAGTTGATGCTGGTTTCTGTCCTTGGTACCTTTATCTTGTACACTCTTAATTATAATGCTTCAGTAAGCTCTGATTTGGTCATTCATGATGTATAGTCGTTAGCTTATAAAATCACGACTATGTTTATTACGTACTAAATTTTTGAAAGTTGCACAATCATGGGAACAAAAATCCAAGGAAAAATAGTAGTCCATGACTTTAATGAAATTATACTTTCTTTTCCTGGGTATGTGTGTGCAATATTATAGTAATGGTATCCACACATTTTAGAGTCATCCTTTAGAATAAACTTTTTATTAAAAGATTTCCTATACCTTGAGACAGAGTTTTCACAACATTCCTTTCTTGTAACTACTATTTTCCCAGTTAGAGAACAAATCTGAAATTAGGAAGAGCAGATATGGTGGTTTGATTGAGAATGTCCCCCACAGGCTCACATATTTGAACAGCTGGTCACCAGCTGCTGGTGCTGTTCGGAGTAGTCGAAGAGGCCATATCTTGCTGATGGAAGTATTTCACTGAGTGCAGATTTTGAGGCTTCAAAACTTTGTGACATTTTCATTCCTCTCTCTGCTTTTTTGCTTGTGGCAAAGGACATGAGTTCTGGGTGTCCTGCTCAAGTTGGTGTGCCTGCTGCTTGTCACCATGCTTCTCTCCAGTGACAGGCTCTCATCTCCGGGAAGCTACAAGTCCATTCTTCTCCCTTTGGAACCACAGCACAAATAAACTTTCTCCTCTAAGTGGTCTTAGTCTTGGTGTTTTCTCACATCAACAGAAAAGTAGCTATTCTAATAGACCTCTTCATCTTGGGTGGACTCAGTTAAGGAGTTAAGCTGCAGAATCTCACACTTGTACAAAACTTCCATTGAGTCAATAGTTCCCGGTTCTCATCTCACAAATTTGAAGGATTTTCATGGGCCATGGGGGAAGGGTGGTTTTAGAAAAGGAGTTTATAGGCTTTTAGATGAGAATTTAAGACAAAGCAAGCAAGTGGAGCTCTGGTATGCAACGAGCTGTTCTATTCTTGAAGATAAACTAAGCAAACCCATCGATGGACCCAATTTTGGGATTACTGAAGCATTTATGAGTTGAGATATGGGTGTTGGACTGGTCATGCCATGGGCTATGAAATCAGTCCACTCTGTGGACTGAAGCCTCTGCCTTCTGCCAGAAGCCTCCAGGCAGTATAAAAGAAGAAAAAAAGATAAGAAACCAGAGCAGGATTCAGAACCTACTTCTAGCATTTCTTGCCTTTAACCAGGACATCTCTGGCTTTTGGCCAAGGACAAAAATCAAGGTCCCTGTCTCTAAATTGCCTAAGGAATTTCCATCTTCTGTTTCAGCCTTCTTGGTTTGGTTCTGATAAAAGCCTTCCAAAGTGCTGTCTTCCCATTTCGTCTTCATGTGGTGGAAGGCAAAATACACTTTTTAGGCTTACTTTATTTTTTTAACATCATGAATATTTATGTGTGCATGTGTCTGTATGTTAGCATGTGTTCATGTGCTCAGGTACCTACAGAGGCCAGAAGAAGATGTCAGATCCCCTGGAACTAGAGTTAAAGAGATGTTGTGAACTGTTGCACATGGGTGATAGGATCAAAACTCAGGTACTTTTGAAAAACAGGAAGTGCTGGGCAGTGGTGGCACATACCTGTAATCCCAGCATTCTGGGAGGCAGAGGCAGGTGGATTTCTGAGTTTGAGGCCAGCCTGGTCTATGAATGAGTTCCAGGATAGCCAGGGCTATACAGAGAAACCCTGTCTTGAAAAAACCAAATCCCCCCCCCCAAAAAAAAAGAAAAAGAAAAAAGAAAAAAAGAAAAACAGGAAGTGCTCTTAATTGTTGGGCCCTAGGCCTATTCATAATAACACTGACTACATTGTATGAGAACTCTGCTTTTCCAAAGTATCCCATGCTTCTATTCCTTGGGTAAAGATTTCCACACCCCAACTGTGTGAGGATACAGACATTTAGACGATAGCACCAAAAAGAAATACTGTCCCTGTCTTGACAACTACTGCTTGAAAAACAACCAGTATTTGGAGAAATTAAAGAAAACAAAGCAGATGAAACCTCATCATCTTAAATCCCTGAATGTGACATCTAATTAATGTCCCACAAAGGAGGAATTAGCAAAACCATAGGGCATGGCAGAGAAAGATAGTTCAGAAAAAAAATAGCACATGACTAGGAAGCAAATCCATATAGAAGGCTTTAAAGGAAGGCTGTGCTGGGGAGGAGATCATGTATAGGAAATTTGGACCTTTTCTGTACTTTAACATTCACCACTAACCATAATTCATCCATAGTCCTTGTTTGGCTGACGAATGATCAAGTTTATTATATGTTTCCTTTCCAACTAAAGTCAGGCACTTCAATACACAGTAGTATGTTAGTGATTTGTTCAACTGCATATTTCCAGCATTAGATGATACAGTTTAGACTATTTTAATTGCCAGAGATTTGAAAAGAAGATACTTATGTTTGTAACTATTTTTTTATGCCATACACGATGATTTTAGGAAAATACTCCAGAGATCTGTGCAAAGAGATCTCACAGAATTCTTTTTTGAAGTCTAAAGTTCTCATTGTTGCTCCTTTGGCTTAGGGCATAGAAAACCCGTGGCCATCTGATAATTCACTACTGAGAAGGATAACATACTGAACACTTCTCTTTGATGAACACTACACATTCTTCTTCTTTACAGTTGTTCATAAGCTGTGTCCTTAAAGGATGGATCTCCTTGGAGTTGCTTAGATGAGAAAGTCTGACATGGAAATGGTCCCTACTAAGACTTCTACTTGGAAAGCAAAGACTTAGTAAGGCATGGATGCTGGGACTATGAAGGGTGGGAAGATGGAGGTATGGAGTAAAAAGGAGGTATTGCTTATAAATGTTAAAGGATAGAGTTTCCTTGTAGTATTTTTGTCTTATTTGTTTGTTTTGATTTTCATTTTTGTTTTGTTTTTGAGAGAGAAAGAACATGGAGTTGGGTGGGTAGCAATGTGGGATGGATCTACATGGGGCTGGGGAAGATAAATAATAATTAAAGTATTGTTTAAAAATATTAACATAAAAAGCATACAAAAAGAAATCAGAGCAGATAAAAATTAAATATATATTCTTATAGAATATATAGCTTTAAAAAGCTAATGAGTGGCCTAAAATATTATGTTCAGGTATTTTTCTGCCAACAAGTAGTCCTTCTAGAGAAAAACCGAATATACCTTTGAGAAAATAATTTTGCCAAAGACCAAATATTTTATATTGTTGTTGTGTAAGCCAACATTGTCGTAATTTCCCTTATGTTCTTTGACTATTAGCCATGTATTGACAGGCATACTCTGTACCTGAGGAAGTCATGAAGAAGTGCTCTTGACAGGGAAGACAGCAGTCAATGGAGGTGCCAGCACCAAATGAGATGGAAAGCTTACCTTCTGTTTGAGTCTAGAAATCACATTAGTATTTGCAGGCTCATCATGTGATGTTTATAGCTGTTTTATTCAGTTCGGTAGCTGCTGTCTCTCGAGAACTGTTCTCCTTCTCCAAGCAAGGAGAACATGAGCATGTCATGCTTACTTTCTTTCTACTCCTTCCTTAATTTGTGGCTTGTTTTGGACAAGAAAAGAAGGAAAGTGTGAAGCACTAGGTACCAGAGAACGCAATGAGATGGACTTGTTTTGCCCCATACCCATTCTGCATCTACCAGGAAATCCAGGACCATCTGGACGACTGACTAAATAAAAATAAACTCTTCTAGTAGTCGCAACCAGAGGAAAATGGACAATCGCAAGTAAATATTCATCTGGATACACTCCATCTGCTTTGTAGACAAACCAGAAACCTCCAACTTCTGCCAAAGTAGTCCCAAGAGTTCCCAGGAAACTCGCACTGTCTTTTGCAGCCAAATCTTTTTTTCCCCCTCCAAATCTCTATTGCCATGATAACGAACAAAGCAGATGCTGTTTCAGTAATATAGCCCAGAGTTGTCCACACCATCATACATGCTATTCATGAGACAAAATAGCAATACCATATACCAAGGACAATGGTATTTAGACCAAAAGTGGTACTGTCACCTTTAATAAAAATAACTTTTTATGTCACTGTGGAAGAATTTAGCACAAATAATTTCACAGACTTCCTTCATTTTGTTTTAATTCTTTTTATGTTCGTGTCTCTCCCCCCACCCACCCTGCCCCATTGAGCTCAAATATGATGTTATTGTGGTTAGGTTAGAGTGATTGACAGAAATGGGTCTATGCTCAATAATCTGTACTTTGTCTTGATCCCCAGTGTGCCAAATAAATCCACACAATCAGAAGACCCCTTCTTCTCTTCATATCACTTACCTATGAAATGTCTCTTTAGGCTTCTCGCACACAAATGAAAGGTCTCAGAATAACAGTTTCATTAGATGTGTCCGTTTGGGACGATCATACCCTTGCTGGGTACTCCTCTACAAAATACTTTTAAAATGAGTTCTGGAGGATTTATTATTACTATTATTAATTTATTATTAGTAGAATTTGACTAACCAGAATTTTGTGGACCAGAATGTAAGAAAGTACTGAACTAACAATTTATTTACAAACCTACATTCTATTGGGGAATTAGCATCATTAAAAAGAGGAGGAATTATATCCCAGTGTTAATAAAACATCTGTAACTGTTGCCAAAAACAATTAATTTTCTTATTTAAATCATGATTGTGCAACCTTCCAGAGGCAGCTGACCAGTGAATAGGATGGAGCTCATGTGTGCCCAACGCATTCTTCATTTTCCTTTATCTTCATCTTTTCTTTTTTTCGTTTTGGATGCTCAGAACAAAATGGTGGGAACTTGAGCATCTGTGGTGATCTGAGGAGGAAGTCTCATGATGGTGGTGCACTATGGTGGAAGATACAAAGCTTAAGTATCTAGTACTGTGAAAGTACATTTGTTTCCTGAACTGATTGCCCTCAGACTATTAACTGAGTTTAGGTACCACTGTCTCTAATTTAACCTACTGTTATTTGTTTTTGCAGATGATAAGGTTGAAACCTAACTCATGAAACTGAGAAAATTGAGATTGGAGAACTCACACAACCAAAAATTTGGCCAGGAACTGTGTATTTGTTATGTGTAAAATACATTCAGGATAGTGTAAAAAGATTTTTAAATCTATTGTTGACAAAGTTATATCCCCAGATTTGTTCTGTAGTAGAAACAAATGTTCTACATAAGTTCCGTATTAATTACTTGCCGTATCACAGGATTTGTAAATCTATATCCATGTGTTCAAAATCAAATTCCAAAAGGTACCTTTGTGTATCAATCAATTTCACTGGCTAACTTTATACAACCATCATTCTTCTTTCATGCCCCAGAATAGCCTGTGAGACTAAGAAAAGAGAAAAACTCGTTGAAATCTTTCCTATCTCTCCATTCTTCCTTCCACCAGTTTTATGCTAATGCTTAAAACACAGATCGACATGTTCTTAAGAAATTTTTCCAGGATCATGTGAATGAATATTTTGTGATCCTATGAGGCCCACAGACTTAGACTGCCACTCCTCAGGCCCAGTAAAAGATGTCTATAACATTTACTATCTGGCCCACTGATTACAAACTTAATTTTGTTCTGATCTACTTAGTTCCTGTAATGCTTAAGTTAAGAATTGTTGGTAATATGACAATTGATAATTTAAATCATAATAATATTTAATAATCTACCAAAACAAGAATTGGAATAAAGTGGTTCCATTAAAAACAAAACAAAACAAAACAAGAAGTCTGAAGTGATAATTGCCCTGATTGTGACTTCCGTGACATGGTGGCACCAGCAAAGGCCTAGACATCTTCGGTTGTTGATGCTATGATTGCTCCTGCTTCTGTCATGTCTCATATACTGACACAGTCTCATGATCAAATCCTTCTTCAACCCTATTCTAAACTCAGAAGCTGGAGGGGAGGATGGTAAGCAGTTTCATCCTCCGTGTTGCTGTATTAACTCACGAAGGAGCATGCTAGGCAGGAGTCTAAACACTGTGATCTCACAGACTTCAGAATCCACCATCATCTATAAATTTACTAAAATGCATTGTCCTGGGCCTGACCCCAAATTGATTATTCATATTTTGCATTTTAACAAAACTCCCAGGTAATTCCTACTTGGAAATGCTTGGGAAAGGCAAACTATATTTATGTTTTCCTGTGTATTTTAGTTAGACACTGGAGACAGGCCTATCCTGGGTGTGGAACAGAAGATGGGGAAAGTAATCTTGGCCTCTCCAGTGGAAACCGGAAAGAGCCCACAACATGGAGCGACTGTTGGGTAAGTTGTTTCCACTGTGTGATGTGGTATTTTTCCATGGACTGAGTGGTATCACAGGTCACGCTCCCTGTACTTGAATCTTGCCTGCTGTGACTCTGTGGCTATCCTGCTGCCTGGAGAATGAAGCCTGGCTTCAGGAGCAATATTTTCAAGAGAAGTTTGAGACTTTACCCTTGTGGTTTTGGAAAGGTTTCTCATTTTTATAATATTGAGGTTTAAGAGTGCTGTCTGACCCAGGGGAATTCAAAGGAAAAACATGGAAGCTGGCAGAAATTGAGGAGAAGGTGAAGATTGTAAAATAACAGGTTTCTTTTGAGTTCCGGTTGGTATGGTATTTGCTTTCTCCACCGGAACAGCTTGTAAAATTCATTCTCATGTATGTTTTCCCCCTCTTGCTATGTATTAGTTCTAAGGATTTATGGCAAAAGTTCACTAAGAAATTTGTTTTAAAATATGAAATAACTGTCTCAGAGGAGTTTAGACTAACTTTTAAAATGAGAATCTCACTGTTTCACAGTTCAACCACTAATGAACTAAGTCTTGAGGGTTTCATAAAGTAAAATTATGACAAGTTTTCCAATCCCATGGAGTAATAAAACACAGTGGTAAGGGGACGAAAAGTAATAAAGTAAGGGGGAAATGCATAATTCGTCATTTTGAATTGATGAGAGTTTAGTCCCAATTTAAGTTCATTGAGTTGACCTGATGGGCTTGTAATTACATCTGCACACTTACTTAGAATACCCCTAGGAATTGATCAGTCCTATTGGCTAGACAAGGGCATTTAAAACGCAAATTTGTTCTCCATGTTGTTTCATGTCTGGGAAATACATGTTTTTCAGTAAACTGACCACATTGTAGCCTTATCAATATGACAGTAAACCAATTGTTACCTTCCTGACTGGATGGGAGGCCAGAAGACACTGTCATATCTAAAGGGGGAAAAATCAGACGAGTCTTCAATATCACAACATATTTGGCTTCAGAAATGTTGCTTACACACACAGTACGCTCTCCTAAGCTGAACACATAGCATGACTTGTTTGCAGGAGAGCCATACACCAGGGGACAAGAGACTCTTTACACTGCTAGTCATGTTTTGGGTGCTCATAGTTCTCATGGGATTAGTTGGGAGCCCCCTGCTGAGATCTGCTGGCAGACTGTGGTACCCACTAAAATAACTGTGACCTTCAATAAAAGCTCATGCCCTTCGTGCCAAAGCAAACTTGTGAAAATTGCCCACTTTCAGGCAATCCGGACAAAAACCTTAGGAGGGCTAGAGTCACTTTTAAAGGCCTTTTTAAAAGCCAAGAGAAATGGATCCCTGGTTTATTTGAATAATGGTTCTTATAAATGGCTAAGCCACAATGAGCCAATGCGAGCTTCATACCTACAACTCGATTAAGCTCAGACTAATCTGGCTGGTGGAAACAATGAGAGTCCTTGGCACTTTCCTCTTAGATACTACCTGGAGGTTTCACATATTTGGGAAGTTTGACCGTGAATATAAAGATGTAGTCATTAATTGGTGATTTTGAAGGAGTCCCATTCATGTGCTTTAGATAGTGTTCATTGGATTAAAGAAAAAAAATATTTACAGAAAAGCAGGAGGCACATTTGATTAAGAGACTATAAACCTTAATTCAATATGGTTCCTGTGTGTGTGTGTGTGTGTGTGTGTGTTGTATTTAAAACTTTCCTTGTGTCCCTTTAGTCTGGTGCTAAATCAGAATGTCACCACTTCATCCTGGCAGAGGTACCTGGTAATGAAGATGAAAGGTACACGGAACAATTTGTGTCTATCTGAGTCACAGAATGTTCCTTCAACAGCACAAATGTGTCATGTGTTTTGTCACGTCTGGTATTGAGCAATAGAAGCTGCGCATGGTGGTATCCACAAGTGGGGGGATGGGCAGGGTCCTGGCTTGCAGGATATGGGACAATAACTATATGTGGATATTCACCCATAGCTTCATAAATTTTCCTGGAATGCTATATAAGAATTGGTAATAGGAGTTGCTATTGGAATTAGGGCAGGAGCTAATGAATAAAACTGAAAGGGAACTTTTAGTTTTTATCTTAAAGCTTGCTGTGTGAATGTGTGTACGTCTGGCTGGGCGACTGATATACAGATACAGATAGATAACCCATTCCAGAATAAATAACAACAAGCCACAGTTTTGCTGGTTCTGTTTTCAACTGGATAAATTTCTCCCTTTCATTTTTTCAGTTTCAGTGCCTTTTTTTCTTCAAATAAGGCAAAGGAAATGTAAAACAGCTAATATTTCTTTAAATAGTGACTCGGTAGCTATAGAAATACATCATCTTATTGAAGTCTGATGTTGGAGAGAGATAATACATCAGTGATAACAACGTGAGATGCCAGCCACACCTCTCTGGTAAAAACGTTAAAAATCCCACAGCGACAACAAGGAGAAAGAGCAGAGGGAACAAAGTCTGGCGAGGGAGTAGCTGATGAAGACAGGAAAGATGGGTAGGTTAAGGCCCAGAAAGTACAATAAATAGGGCATATGGTAGGACAGAATCTGGTGGAGACTGGGCTCACCTGGCTGGGGTCAGCACCACATAAGAGTTCCAGCCATGTTTTGCTTTAACTGGATGCTGACTGACTTTGGGTGTGGTGGCCCTAATGGACCCAGTTGACCTTATCATCACTCTTTTCTGAAATCTGGCTCAGGTCTTACATCTCAGAGTCTAAGTGGTTTACACATCAGACACCCCCCACCTTCACAGTTGCCTATTCATATAATTCCATTACAGCTGCAGTGGGAACAAGAGGCTTCTGTTATCCGCCCTATACTTTCTCTAATAGGCCTGTGTGCTGCAAAAGTGATTTTACTCTCAGTCACCTACAGTTGGTTCTCTGCCTGTAGCTCATATGCTTGAGGCAGATGATGTTAAAGAGAACGTGGTCCAGGAAACGAGCCTGCCAGGACCGCCACTCCTATGTTGAACTGTCCTCACGAAGGAGATAGAAATAAGAGTGAGCTGTGTAGTGCAGACCGTGTGCCTGCTGCCTCATATATGGTAGAAGCCCTTACTTGTGTGCTCTGTGTTTGGAAAGAGCCTCTTGGCTCCCTATATTTTAGAAACAAACCATTCTTACTTACAGCCCGCTCACTCCACACACTGTTCAGAGCACAAAGCTCAACACTGGCACTATTGCCATTTTAGACTAGATAAATCTTTTTGTTCTGGACTGAAGTGTACTTTTTTAAGAGATTTGGCAGCTTCCCTGGTATCTAACCATGAGCAACACTCCCCGTGTGATATGTAACAATATAAAATATCTGTAAGTCTAGATGTTGCCAAATGTACGCAGAGGTAGAGGAATCACCAGCACTTGAACATAACTCATAGAGGATGATTTTCCTATAACATTCCATTTTGGCTCACATAGAACTATAGTGGGTGTTTGGATAACATCGTTTTTTTTTTTTCTGGTATCCTCATCTCTTTAAGCCACATGATGCCCCATCTGGCTGCAATAGGCAGTTGACTAGAGGCAAGAGAACACACTAAAAGTCTCCACATGAGTTAACCTAAGGTGTTAGAGTCCAACATGACATCTGTATGGAAGCCAAGTTGACTCTTGCTAATACAGACTTTCTCTTCCCTAAAACTTTCCTACGTGATTACTGAAACCGACTTGGCATTTTATCACAGACATTTGAGAAATCAGGAAGTAGAAAGAGAAAACAGAAAGCCACTGTCAAATGGAGATGCTGGTCCCATACTGGCTGCTGCAGGGCCTGTTAACCCACTGCCACTTTCTCCTCTACGCTCTTACATGGTGACAACAAGGTCTATGACTGCAAATTAAGATTCGGACATCTTACTTCTCGGATAGGATCACATTTATCAAGTGTGGACTTGGATGTGAGGAATTTTGACTTATCCCAGTCTCCGTACACTGGAATGAAAGAGAACATTTCTTAGTAGGCAAAAGGGTAACAAAATGAAGTTTTAAACTTGCTGTGGGACAGGAATAAAGAAAACTCAGGAGTGGACTGATTGACTCATGAGATCACTGATGAGGTTTTAAGAGAATTTTTCAGTGTGAGAAAGAAATAAAAAATATGCAATGAGAGAGAGAGTAGAATGGGATATAAGAGGAGCAGGAAACGGTGGCTTACCCTAATCTTTCCTCAGAAGACAATCAGACTGTGCGTTCACTGCAGAATGAATACACACTGCAGAACAATCATGTGTATTGTCGTATACTAATAAAATGTTTAATAAGAAATACAACAAAGTAAATATCCCTGAAATTCCAAATAAAGTATAATATTGTGTAAGCATTAAAAAGCCATAATACCAGAAGGTATCGCATGTGTTGAATGACAATGAGTGCACAGAATCATTTAAAAGTCAATGCTTAAAACCATCAGCAGTCCACTGAAAGCAGAGACGCATCCTCAGTGTGAATTTTGTTTTCCAAGAGAAGACACCTGAATCTGATAAAAAAAAGGGGGGGGGCAGCTGCAGAATGAGAGAAATGAAAAGTGCTTCAGAGGAGGGGATAAATGTTGAAGAAATACAAGAGAGACGAAACACCCCATTCCCTGAAAATGATGGGAAAATGGACATGAGAAGGGATTTTCTAACTACTCATGCCCTTCAATTAAGACACTGAAATATCAGGCTGGTCTGCAGATAATGAGTTATCAGGATTGATTGTCCACAGTCAGTTACAGATGGAAGCCAATTGTACACTTTCTCCCTTCTCACCATTTCACTTAGCTAGGAAAGAAAAATGGAAAAAACTGAAATGTCCATACCACTGACAAGTCAAGATATTACATTGTCACCATGAACACCAATTTAAAACAGCTTTGAAACTTTTTGGCAGTAAACTTATGAATAAGTATATACTGAACCTTCACTGTTCATATGTCATAATGTTTCAGACATGCCAGGTGACTGACAGGAGGCAAATTGTTTTAAAACGTCCACAGGAAACTTTAAGTCCTGACCCAACCTTAACATTTTATATCTTCAACTGGGCATTATTACCTTTAAAATATAATCCTAGAAAGTGTGCATTTGGTTGAGGGACAAATGTAAGTATCCATTTTGTACAAGTGTGATTTAAGGGAGTTGGGAAGGAGCTTCAGGGTTGGGAGGGGGTAGGCACATAATTGCGAGGATAGCAAGAAAGCCAGAACTGCTCAGACTTAAAGCAAACATCGAAAACCTAGAATGGCTGGTCCTTGAAACAATACGTTTTATAACATGGTGTATGCAAAGCACATCATTATTGCCAGATGCTAAGTATAATACTGAAGAAACAGCCCCTTGCCAATGGAAAGAGCCAATCTTTCTATATAAGGTGAGAGAAAAGCTTAAATGGGCATTGGAATGTGTTGGTTGAAGGAGAGAAGACAGGCTAAGGGGTTCAACTCAAACTAAGGATATATAAAAATGCCACATATAAATCTACTTTGTGTAAGTGAATTTAAAAGTAGATTAAAAAATAATGGGATATAAAGTTGGCTGGGTATGGAACAGGGACATTTTGGAGAAGTTGGGGGGGAGGGGGCTAGTATAATCAAAAAAAGTGTATGAAATTCTCAAAGAATTAATAAAGATTTATAGTTTTAAAAATTGGGGAAACTGCATTGTGAGGAGAAGTATCTGCATGGGTGAAGACTTACATGAAAACATCTAGTGTGGGTTACCTCCTTTAGAGTCATTGGCCGGGGAACCCCTGAAGTTCCAAAAACAATACCAGCTATTGTCATTACTTTCAAGTATCCACTGGAACTATGTCAGACCCTGTTGCTGAAGACACCACACACTTTTGTTACAAGACATAGAAAAATCAAGTTGAAACTGAGCCGTAAGCCTCCTTCCTGCTTGCTAGCTTTCATAGTGCCTAAGGGTGCTATGCAGACTGCTGGAGAGAAAAGCCATTAATAGTCTTTGCCAGTTGTGAAATGGAGCTCTAACAGTAGTCAACAGGCAAGATGTGCCCTGGTGCAATGAGGGCATGACTGTTATGGAGGTAACCACACACATTCTTATGGATTTGAGGTCGCTTCCATATGAGGGAATTAAGGTTGGGTATGGGAAAGCCTGTGTCTAGGGAGTTCAAAGGCCACAGAGAAGTATTTGCTACTGTTGGTCTGCTAAATGTGCATGACGTCAAAATGCTTTTAAAATATGTATGATTACACCCATAGGCCAGTGCTGTTCTCAACATTGGTTAGAGAAGTTTCTACCTGTGGTAGCTGGCCACTCTTAGTTACATAGCCTGCCTAGCAGCTTTAGGTGCTATGAAAAGCTAGCCAGCAGGAAGGAAGCTTAGTTCCAGCTTGATTTCTCTATGTTTTGCAACTCATGATTGGTAAAAATATTGAGTTGAGTGTTTATCCCTAAACAGAACACATATATCACCTTATATTTTCCAAGAATCAGGGAGCATCACAGAAGGAGCAGACTATGAGCAAGAACGGGAGGATTGGGTGGAGTGCCATGAACTGTTTTCTTGTAGACATGCCATGTACCCATGAACTCATAGCCGTTACCTGTACAAGACCAAACACGTCAATATTCAATCACAGATGGGAGGGGCTCATGAGACTGTACCCTTCCCTGAGGAAGTGTAGGCCCTTAATGGTTGTTGAGAGAGAAGTCATTTCCTGAGTAGTGTAGCCAGTGGTTAGTGATTAATTTCTTTTGCTTAAGTAACCCACCATGTTCATGTGAGTGATTCTAGTTAAATGCAATTGGATATACTCAGAAACAGACATAAAAATAGGAAGGCAACTAGTTGGAAAGAATTGGTTCAGTGGTGAAAAGTGGGTAAAAAGAATAACTTGAAATAAAAGTTTCTGGATATGTCAAGTGATGCAGACTCATGGGATGATTTGCATAGGCATAGTGTTTTGCTGAGACAAGACCTAGGGGAGGACACGTGATATTTGGACAGAGTATAAATAGGACTCAGTGGACAATGATGGCACACTTGCATAGCTAGCTTTGCAACACTTCATTGGTCTCCGTCTTTTGCTTCAGTGAGAGAGGCATAGCAGAGACCTTCTCTTGTCATCAAGGCTAGTCCTGGTTGCTCCAGCTGACTCATGCAGATTCTGTGTAGACTTGGCGGTTTCTGCTGGACTGTGCCACTGCTGCTGATTCATGGATGGTATCATGACACTACTGAAATAGAATGCTGGTATACTGACAAACAGCGGTTAGAATTGCCTCAAGAAACTACTTCTAAACAGGTCTACATTCCTTTGTCCTATTTTTAATCTCTTCTCTCTACCATTGGATGGTGGGCTAAAGGAGGGTTCAAACATTTAAAAACCCCTATTAAAAGTGACTTTTAAAAATTCTAAGCCTATAGTATTTGGGGACTATAATCAAAGTTACATCTATACATGCAGTATATATGAAAAGCTATGAAATAACTAAATCAATGAAAAGCAGACTTTCGTTTTATTAATTCATTTATTTGGCTTTTTGAGACAGGGTTTCTCTGTGTAGTCTTGGCTGTCCTGGGCATCCACTCTGTAAACCAATCTGCCCTCTAACTCATAGACATCCACCTGCCTCTGCCTTCCAAGAGCTGGGATGAAAGGGATGAGCCACCAGTGCTCAGAAAAGCAGACATTTACAGAATAATCACATACTTTTACTGAAGTGCTGGATCTTTAAAGAAAAGCATAAACAAAATCTTTCTACCTTAGCAATGATGTTATTGTGCTAAGCATGAAGCAAGAGACTCCTTTGATAGCTTTTTCCACAGTTGTTAACGTCTGAACTCTGGTCTCAGTTACCTAAAAAGTTAAAGTTCTCTGTTTATATGTCTCATTGATTTACAAAGCCAAACCAATAATTTCTTTTTGCCCAAAGTCAGCATGGTGTACAAACTAGGTACTACTCAGGTGGCCTTTTTAGCTTGAGTTCAATCTCTCTATAAAACGATGCATAAGTAGAGAAAACAGTACACTTGTTCCTCCTTTCCAAATAGGTCTACTTCTTCTCTTGAACATAAAGGAAAACATTCTATACTGTCTTGCTTTCTGCTGTCTCTTGATCACTCTTCCCTACACCACCTTGCTCCTGAGGTCGACGTCACCGCCATCTATGCATTGCCTGTATGTCATCTGGCATGAATGCTCTGTGGAACAGGAGGAGGCTAACTCATTGGCTTCTGGTCCATGAAAGGTCCTCAGTCCATAAGCAGGCATGAGATGTATCTGTAATGCTCAAATATGACTAGGAGAATTCTTGGCAAGGACAGGGTGCTGTGGAAAGCACTCTGGGGCTCTGCTCCAGGGCAAGGACTGACTACAAGAGGCCCAAGCTGATGCTGGATATAGATAACACTGGATAATTCTTCTTCTTCTTCTTCTTCTTCTTCTTCTTCTTCTTCTTCTTCTTCTTCTTCTTCTTCTTCTTCTTCTTCTTCTTCTTCTTCTTCTTCTTTTCTTCTATTTTTCTTCTTCAATTCTTCTTCAATTTTTCTTCTTCAATTCTTCTTCAATTCTTCTTCTTCAATTCTTCTTTTATTCTTTCTTCTTTTCTTTTTTTTTCATTCTTTTTTTATTCGATATAATTTATTTACATTTCAAATGATTTCCCCTTTTCTAGCCCCCCCTGAAAGTCCCGTAAGCCCCCTTCTCTTCCCCTGTCCTCCCTCCCACCCCTTCCCAGTTCCCCGTTCTGGTTTTGCCAAATACTGTTTCACTGAGTCTTTCCAGAACCAGGGACCACTCCTGCTTTCTTCTTGTATCTCATTTGATGTGTGGATTATGTTTTGGGTATTCCAGTTTTCTAGGTTAATAACCACTTATTAGTGAGTGCATACCATGATTCACCTTTTGAGTCTGGGTTACCTCACTTAGTATGATGTTCTCTAGCTCCATCCATTTGCCTAAGAATTTCATGAATTCATTGTTTCTAATGGCTGAATAGTACTCCATTGTGTAGATATACCACATTTTTTGTATCCACTCTTCTGTTGAGGGATACCTGGGTTCTTTCCAGCATCTGGCAATTATAAATAGGGCTGCTATGAACATAGTAGAGCATGTATCCTTATTACATGGTGGGGAATCCTCTGGGTATATGCCCAGGAGTGGTATAGCAGGATCTTCTGGAAGTGAGGTGCCCAGTTTTCGGAGGAACCGCCAGACTGCTTTCCAGAGTGGTTGTACCAATTTGCAACCCCACCAGCAGTGGAGGAGTGTTCCTCTTTCTCCGCACCCTCTCCAACACCTGCTGTCTCCTGAATTTTTAATCTTAGCCATTCTGACTGGTGTAAGATGAAATCTTAGGGTTGTTTTGATTTGCATTTCCCTAATGACTAATGAAGTTGAGCATTTTTTAAGATGCTTCTCCGCCATCCGAAGTTCTTCAGGTGAGAATTCTTTGCTTAACTCTGTACCCCATTTTTTAATAGGGTTGTTCGGTTTTCTGGAGTCTAACTTCTTGAGTTCTTTATATATATTGGATATTAGCCCTCTATCTGATGTAGGATTGGTGAAGATCTTTTCCCAATTTGTTGGTTGCCGATCTGTCCTCTTGATGGTGTCCTTTGCCTTACAGAAACTCTGTAACCTTATGAGGTCCCATTTGTCAATTCTTGCTCTTAGAGCATACGCTATTGGTGTTCTGTTCAGAAACTTTCTCCCTGTACCGATGTCCTCAAAGGTCTTCCCCAGTTTCTTTTCTATTAGCTTCAGAGTGTCTGGCTTTATGTGGAGGTCCTTGATCCATTTGGATTTGAGCTTAGTACAAGGAGACAAGGATGGATCAATTCGCATTCTTCTGCATGCTGACCTCCAGTTGAACCAGCACCATTTGTTGAAAAGGCTATCTTTTTTCCATTGGATGTTTTCAGCCTCTTTGTCGAGGATCAAGTGGCCATAGGTGTGTGGGTTCATTTCTGGATCTTCAATCCTGTTCCATTGATCCTCCTGCCTGTCACTGTACCGATACCATGCAGTTTTTAACACTATTGCTCTGTAGTATTGCTTGAGGTCAGGGATACTGATTCCCCCAGATTTTCCTTTGTTGCTGAGAATAGTTTTAGCTATCCTGGGTTTTTTGTTGTTCCAGATGAATTTGATAATTGCTCTTTCTAACTCTGTGAAGAATTGAGCTGGGATTTTGATGGGTATTGCATTGAATCTGTATAGTGCTTTAGGCAAAATGGCCATTTTAACTATATTGATTCTACCGATCCATGAGCATGGGAGGTTTTCCCATTTTTTGAGGTCTTCTTCCATTTCCTTCTTCAGAGTCTTGAAGTTCTTGTCATACAGATCTTTCGCATGTTTGGTAAGAGTCACCCCAAGATACTTTATACTGTTTGTGGCTATTGTGAAGGGGGTCATTTCCCTAATTTCTTTCTCAGCCTGCTTATCCTTTGAGTATAGGAAGGCCACTGATTTGCTTGAGTTGATTTTATAACCTGCCACTTTGCTGAAGTTGTTTATCAGCTGTAGGAGCTCTCTAGTGGAGTTCTTTGGGTCACTTAGGTAGACGATCATGTCGTCTGTAAATAATGATAGTTTGACTTCCTCCTTTCCAATTTGTATCCCTTTGACCTCCTTATGTTGTCGAATTGCCTGAGCTAGTACCTCAAGTACAATATTGAAAAGATAAGGAGAAAGGGGGCAGCCTTGTCTGGTCCCTGATTTCAGTGGGATTGCTTCAAGTTTCTCTCCGTTTAGTTTGATGCTGGCTACCGGTTTGCTGTATATTGCTTTTACTATGTTTAGGTATGGGCCTTGAATTCCTGTTCTCTCCAAGACTTTAAGCATGAAAGGATGCTGAATTTTGTCAAATGCTTTTTCAGCATCCAATGAAATGACCATGCGGTTTTGTTCTTTGAGTTTGTTTATGTAGTGGATTGTATTGATGGATTTCCGTATATTGAACCAACCCTGCATTCCCGGGATAAAGCCTACTTGATCATGGTGGATGATCGTTTTGGTGTGTTCTTGGATTCGGTTGGCAAGAATTTTATTGAGTATTTTTGCATCGATGTTCATAAGGGAAATTGGTCTGAAGTTCTCTTTCTTTGTTGGATCTTTGTGTGGCTTTGGTATCAGCGTAATTGTGGCTTCGTAGAAGGAATTGGGTAGTGTTCCTTCTGTTTCTATTTTGTGGAATAGTTTGAAGAGTATTGGTGTTAACTCTTCTTTGAAGGTCTGGTAGAATTCTGCACTGAAACCATCTGGTCCTGTGCTTTTTTTGGTTGGAAGACTTTCTATGACTCCTTCTATTTCTTTAGGCTTTATGGGACTGTTCAGATGGTGTAGTTGGTCCTGATTTAATTTTGGTATTTGGTATCTGTCAAGGAAATTGTCCATTTCCTCCAGATTCCCCAGTTGTGTTGAGTACAGGCTCTTGTAGTAGGATCTGATGATTTTTTGGATTTCCTCAGTTTCCGTTGTTATGTCTCCCTTTTCATTTCTAAGTTTGTTAATTTGGATACTTTCTCTGTGCCCTTTGGTCAGTCTGGCTAAGGGTTTATCTATCTTGTTGATTTTCTCAAAGAACCAGCTCCTGGTTTTGTTGATTTTTTGTATGGTTCTCTTTGTTTCTACTTGATTGATTTCGGCCCCGAGTTTGATGATTTCCTGCCTTCTACTCCTCCTGGGTGAAATAGCTTCTTTTTGTTCTAGGGCTTTCAGGTGTGTCATTAAGTTGGTAATGTATGCTCTCTCCATTTTCTTTTTGGAGGCACTCAGGGCTATGAGTTTTCCTCTTAGCACTGCTTTCATTGTGTCCCATAGATTTGGGTATGTTGTGTTTTCATTTTCATTGTGTTCTAAAAAGTCTTTAATTTCTTTCTTTATTTCTTCCTTGACCAAGGTGTCATTGAGTAGAGTATTGTTCAATTTCCACGTGTATGTGGGTTTTCTGTTGTTTCTGTTGCTATTGAAGACCACTTTTATTCCATAGTGATCAGATAGGAGGCATGGGATTAGTTCTATCTTCTTATATTTGTTGACGTCTGTCTTGTGACCAATTATATGGTCGATTTTGGAGAAGGTACCATGAGGTGCTGAAAAAAAGGTATATTCTTTTGTTTTAGGATAGAATGTTCTATATATATCAGTTAAATCTAATTGGTCCAAAGCTTCAATTAGTTTCATTGTGTCCTTGTTTAGTTTCTGTTTTCCTGATCGGTCCATTGAGGAAAGTGCAGTGTTGAAGTCACCCACAATTATTGTGTTAGGTGCAATGTGTGCTTTGAGTTTTAATAAAGTTTCTTTTATGAAAGAGGGTGCCCTTGCATTTGGAGCATAGATGTTCAGGATTGAGAGTTCTTCTTGTTGTATTTTTCCTTTGACCAGCAAGAAGTGTCCCTCAGAGTCTCTTTTGATGACTTTGGGTTGAAAGTCAATTTTATCTGATATTAAAATGGCTACTCCAGCTTGTTTCCTGAGACCATTTGCTTGTAAAATTGTCGTCCAGCCTTTTACTCTAAGGTAGTGTTTGTCTTTGACCCTGAGGTGTGTTTCCTGTAAGCAGCAAAATGTAGGGTCCTGTTTACGTATCCAGTCAGTTAGTTTGTGTCTTTTTATTGGGGCATTGAGTCCATTGATGTTAAGAGATATTAAGGAATAGTGATTGTTACTTCCTATCATTTTTGACGTTATTTTTTAAATTTGATTGCTTAACTTCTTTTGGGTTTGATGAAAGGTTACTATCTTGCTTTTTTCAGGGTGAAGTTTCCCTCCTTGTATTGGTGTTGTCCTCCTATTATCCTTTTTAGGACTGGGTTTGTGGATAGATATTGGGTGAACTTGGTTTTGTCGTGAAATATCTTAGTTTCTCCATCTATGGTGATTGAGAGTTTTGCTGGATATAGTAGTTTTGGTTGGCATTTGTGTTCTCTTAGAGTCTGCATGAGATCTGCCCATGACCTTCTAGCCTTCATAGTCTCAGGTGAAAAGTCTGCTGTGATTCTGATAGGTCTTCCTTTATATGTTACTTGGCCTTTTTCTCTTACTGCCTTTAATATTCTTTCTTTGTTTAGAACATTTGGTGTTTTGATTATTATGTGACGGGAAGTATTTCTGTTCTGGTCCAGTCTGTTTGGAGTTCTGTAGGCTTCTTGTATATTCATGGGCATCTCTCTCTTTAGGTTAGGGAAGTTTTCTTCCATAATTTTATTGAAGATATTTGCTGGCCCTTTAAGTTGTAAATCTTCACTCTCATCTATGCCTATAATCCTTAGGTTTGGTCTTCTCATTGCGTCCTGGATTTCCTGGATATTTTGGGTTACAAGCTTTTTGCATTTTGCATTTTCTTTAACTGTTGAGTCCATGGTTTCTATGGAATCTTCAGCATCTGAGATTCTTTCTTCTATTTCTTGTATTCTGTTGTTGATATTTGCATCTCTGTCCCCTGATTTCTTCCCAAGGCTTTCTATCTCCAAAGTTGTCTCCTTTTGAGTTTTCTTAGTTGTTTCTACTTCTGATTTTAGATCCTGGATGGTTTTCCTTAGCTCCTTCACTTGCTTGTTTGTGCTTTCCTGTAATTCTTTAAGAGATTTTTGTGTTTTTTCTTTCATGACCTCAGCCTGTCGACCAAAGTTCTCCTGTATTTCTTTAAGAGATTTTTGTGTTTCGTCTTTCATGACCTCAGCCTGTTGACCAAAGTTCTCCTGTATTTCTTTAAGTGTTTTTTGCATTTCCTCCTTGTTGGCTTTTGTATTCTCCTGGATTTCTTTCAATGATTTTTGTGTTTCCCTTGCAAGGGCTTCTAACTTTTGATCCATTTTCTCCTGAATGTCCTTCATGTGTTCCTGTACCAGCATCATGACCAGTGATTTTAAATCCAAATCTTGTTTTACTGGTGTGATGGGGTATCCAGGACTTGCTGGTAGAGGAGAATTTGGTTCAGATGTTGCCATATTGCCTTGATTTCTGTTAGTGACGTTCCTGCGTTTGCCTTTTGCCATCTAGCTCTCACTGGTGTTACTTGGTCTTGTCAGTGCTGGACTCACCAGTGCAAGCTGCCCCTTCCCCGTTGGCCTCTGGTGCACAGCTTACACTCTGCACTGCCTGTAGACAGGGTGCTGTTGTCCAGGCTGTTCAGATCCCGAAGCAGGCACCTGAAGGCTCCCGCTGGGGCCCGCAGGATTTATTGGAGCACACCGACTTCTCCCAGCTGGCCGCCCGGAAGCCCCCACTAGCCTCTTGATGGACCTGGAGATGTGGCGGCCACCCAGGCTGATCTGAAGCGGAAAGAGTTGACCTGAGGGCTTCTGCCTGAGGCCTTGCCCCAGATTGTGTCTGTAGGCCAGAAGGAACCCGTGTGCACCCCCAGGGAGCTCCGAAGGTGTATGTTGCTGTGACCTCCCCTGTGTTCTGCTCACTCCGCTGGGCAGCCGATTTCCCCAACCGGGCTGGCGCACACTAGGTTAGCCTTGTCGCCCGGGCCCTGAGTCCAGGCAAACGCCTGGGAGGCCAAGGTCCGAGCAAAGTTCCCCTAGGGCTATGACTGTTATTTGGGTCCGCCAGGTGACCCGGATGGCGGGCGTGCGCGTCCGCGCTCCCCGAAAGCACCGGGAGAGTCTGTTGTGCTAATAACCTCCTGGGCGGGTTGACACACAGATGGCCCACCAAACCGCCCAGTTCTTGGGGTCAGTCCTGTGCCTTTTGGGGCCTAGACCCCCGTTTTGTTAGCCTCAGGCTACGCTTGTTAGCAGTCTCTGCCCTCCCGAGCACTCTGGCTCCTGTAGGCAAAATGGCGGCGCGCGTGCGCCGGCCAGGGCAAAAAAAAAAAACTCCTGGCTGGGTTGGCGCCCCGATGGCCACTCGAACAGCCCAGGGCCTGGGTGCAGGCCAACGCCCGTCTGGCTCAGACCCCTGCGGTGTTGGGCCTAGGATTATGTTTGTGTACCTCAGTCTGACCGATCTCTGGAGCCCGGGATCAAGATGAAGGTGAGTCTCTCCTGACTGGCGGGAAGCCGAGTTCTGAAGTGGCTTCCGTGCAGCGAAAGGCTCCGCAGAACCGCAGCTGCTTGCTGCCCGGCTGGTCAGCGAAGGTCAGTGGTCGTGGGCTCAGGGCCTAACTGGACCCTGTGTCGCCTTGGTTCCACCGCTGATGGCCCTTCAGCTGGAGCAGCCACTGCTACCGCCGCCGCCGCCGCCGCCGCCGCTGCCTGAAAAAAAGTCTCTTTCTTCTTTTCTTCTCTTTTTCTTCTTCTTCTTCTTCTTCTTCTTCTTCTTCTTCTTCTTCTTCTTCTTCTTCTTCTTCTTCTTCTTCTTCTTCTTCTTCTTCTTCTTCCTTCTTCCTTCTTCCTTCCTCCTTTTCCTCCTCTTCCTTCTTCTAGAAGCTTATACTTAAAGTGGACCTTTTCCCATTTCAAATCTATCATAGGACATTTATTTCCAATGCTTTAAATTTAGATATTTCAAATTCAATATGGTTTGAGAACTGTTCTTTTTCTTTTGAAGCAGTTTTTTTTTCTTTTTAGGTCAGACTTTTCAAATGGAAATCTGACAACAAGATTTTCCAAAAGACGGGGTTGGAATCAAATCATTAGGTGGGAGTAAAACATACCACTGGATTTCCTTGGGATTAATCTTGCATTCAGTGGCAAGACCTGCCTTGGAACCCCCAGTGTCTTCATCTATTAGAGAGGTATACTAAGCCAGTCTGTTTGTGTTGTTACAGAATTTGAAATGCTTGGTGTAAGGTGGCTGGCACTCACTATTCATGAGTTAGATGATAAAAATGAAGCAAATGCTATGTTAAAACTGGAGGATTTCCATAAGTAGGAAACCAGCCTAAGCTACAAACTGAACTCAAGGCTAGCCTGGGCTGCACAGCAAGACCATAGCTCAGAAGAAAAAGAAGGGGGAGAAGGAAAAGGAAGAGGAGAGGGAGGGGAAGGGGAATGGAGAGAGGGGGAATGGGAAAGGAAGAAGAGGAAGGGGAAGAAAAGGAAGAGGAGGAGGAGGAAGAGAAGGGAGAGAGGAAGAAGTGTGGAAGAGGAGGAGGTGGAAGATTAGGGATATAAGAACATAACTGGGTGGCCTAGAGCAAGACACCCAATGAAACTTATTTCAATAGACTCAGAAACATCCTATTTACATCTTGTTGCATCCGTGGGTTGGGGGGATCCTTGCACACAGAATAAAGCTCCTGCCAAATTTAAATAAATGTAAAAGAGTTATCAGTAGTTTTGGGGATAAAATCCAGACTTTCATTAGTGAGGAGACATGAAGAGTGTCAAAAATACGGCAAAGAGAAGAAAGGAAGAAAGCATCTCTCCTGCTCTATAAAAACCATCATGATTTATTCTTTTAATGAAAAAGACTTGGGAAGGCACACCAGCTGCAGTTTATGAGAGGGAAATGAGCCAGAATTCCTTGCAGGCAGGCAGGGTCGTTGCCATAAGGGGTCAGATCTGGATTATGGGTGGAGGCTGGCATCACCCCACATTGACTTAAGCATGTCAATCATCTCAGGCATCACATAGACTGTGGTGACAAGCTAGGCTTTTGGGTGATATTGTCAAGCAACAGAGGAGCACTTGGGTCAAATGTTTGGGGCTGGGCAGAGGTAGCAGGTTTATGTTGAAGCTCTAGCTGGTTGCCCAATCAACATGTGTGAGCAGTTTATCCATTGCTGTAAATCACAGCCCCCACCCCAGTGTTATAAATAGGGATACGTAAATATTTTGGATTCATCAGCCTCCAACTATTCTTCAGATGTCTTGGGTTCACCCAAACAGAACACATCGTGCGAGCACATTCTCCCTCGCTTTTTTCCCCCAGAACTGTCTGTGATTTATGTGAGATAGAATCCATATGTTTCTGCTTCATTTACACTTAAATAATCAAAAGGCCCTGTGTTGTAAGAGCTGCTTTGCTGTCCAAGCTGTGTCTGAGCTTGCTAACCCTCCCCCACCACTCCCAGAAACACAGCAATTTAGTCCCTTAAAAATAAAAGCCAAAGAGAAAGAGAGAGGGAAAGAGGAGGACAGCGGGAATAACATAGGGAAGTCAGTTTTGCCAAGATGAAATAATCTTCAGTATCATGGAGTTCAATTTAGGCAGAAACAGCAAGCCCAAGAATTTCAAATGAGTCCAGAATATGGGTGTAAACAAAGACGCCTCTCCAACCAAGTTAAAAGCAGCTTCAGGAACACACCACACACACACACACACACACACACACACACACACACCTCTGCTGGCAACTTGATAACCACACTCTGAAGAGGGGGAAAGCTTAAGCCTATAGCCTTAGCACCCAGATAATAGCTGCTGCAGATTGTCATTCCAGGTTCCCTGAGAGTAGCCTGTCCAATCCGATCCAGATACAGAATTTGCTCTATTTTAGTTCAAAACTGCAAACTCTGGTGGCCTGTCCTGGTGCCTTAATTTCACATTTCTTGTCATTCTGTCATCCCCGCCAAACATCCAGCTATTGAACTGAGTATTTGTATGTATTTGGAAAGGTGTGTGCTTATTTATTATGTGACTTCTTTAGAGATAGCTGTTAGCTCATAATAGGACGACACACACACCACATGTAATGTGAGGAATATGTTAGCTAGAGACCTGTGCGTCAGCCAAAAGCCAAGTGCAAAGGCCACGTTTCCTTGCTTCAACATTGTCACTGACACCTTACCTGCTCTTATGTTGCATTAGGCCTCAACACTTAGCAATTAGGAAAAAAGTATCCCAACTAGAAATACTATAGTGGTTATATAATTTTTAAATATCAGTGGAGGATATTGTGGCTCATTTTCACAGCATTATCACACATTCGTATGAAGGACTTCAAGCTCCAAAGTGATCTTGACGTGTGAAGTTTGCCATGACCCCCAAAGAATTAACAGTCCTGTGGATTACTTCATCTGCCAGGAAGTTAGTTTTTGCTAACTTAACACACCTAGGAGGAAGGATCCTCAATTGAAGAGGTTCTTCCAGGAGACTGGCTGGTGGCCATCTCTGTGAGGCATTTTCCTAATTGCTGATTGATGGAGAGGGTCCAGCCCGCTGTGAGTGGTCCCATTCTTAGGCCAGTGGACCTGAGTTATAGATGAGGCTATTCAAATCAGTAAGCAGCATTCCTCCAGTGCCTCTGCCTCAGCTGCTGCCTCCAGGTTCCTGCCTCAGATTTATGCCCAGGCCTCCTCCTTTCATGGTGGACTGCAACCCCTTTCTTCCCAAATTAGTTTTGATCAGAATTTTAATCTAGTAACTAAAAATAAATTAAGGCACATACACACCCCAGTTATCTAGGCAGCAGCAAACAGCATAATATAATGTTTATTTTCTCAACCTTAACCCTAAGAAACACTAATAATAATATATATTGTCTTTGCTGGTGGAGGTTGTTTTATACAGGAACCCCCTTCCCCTGTCTCTAGATAAAAGGATCAGCAATCTAACAAGTAAATGCTTGGGGCATTCTCTTCCAGAAAAAGCCTTAAGTAGTGTTTCCACGTGAAGAACGGTGGCAAGCTCATCTGCCTCTGCTTCCTGGGTGTGCAGAACTTTGGTCTTGGTTCCCAGAGAAAGCTCAGGTCCCATCCTCCTTCCAGTCCACTTCTGCGTCCTTTGCCCCTTGTTTTGAAGGTTACTGAGCAGTTGCTAGAGAGCCAGTCCTGTCCCTTCTGTTGCCAGGTTGCCAGGATATATCCAGGCAACAGAAGCTGGGGCTCCTTTTACCCGGCAGCCATACCTACTAACTCCAAGTCCCACAGGAGAAATGTGAATCTTAAGAGTTCCCAGCTCCTGCGCCATCCTCCGTGGATCCTCACAGGGGGCTGGAACACCACAGGAAAAAGGCCAAAGCATCAAGAAGAGGACAAATCCAAGGTACGTCTGTGAGATCGTGTTCTCTGGTCTCATAGCTCCCCACTCTGAGGCTTTTAGTTTCAGTCAGCCTTCACTTATTACCTTGATTCCCTCCACTCCTCCTTACCCGTGGGTGGTAATTATGTCCCTGTGAGAGAAAAGACATTCAATTAGAAATTAGTCCTAATGATTGTAATGATATTTTCCAAAATAATATTTTACTTCCCTGTATAGTGCTGTCAACGAGACACGGACTGTTAACTTAAATGCTGTAATGACTGAAAAGAGAATCAAATGTCACTGGAAGATACAACCTAACGAATTTCCTTCCAAGTGAAGTAGGTTTTAACCCTACCACTGTATTAAATTTGTTGGCCAGTTTATCCACAAAAGCGGTGATAAAGGCTCTAGTTGCTTAGTTGAATTAAAGGTTTGTTTGTTTATTTTTTTAAATCAGCTGAGTGAATGCAACCAAATTTGAGCCCAGAGTTTCAAATTACTAAAATCAAATGATTTAACAGACGATAGCCACATAGAAATCCTCTCAACCAAGGCAGGGCCATTTGCGTCACCCCGGAAACTGGTCTTTTGACTTCCGGTTTGCTTTCTCTCCATTGTGCTGACTTCGGTCACTAGAGACTGATATGCCCCCCTAAACTCAGGATGACTCTCGTCATGCGGAGTGTGCTCCTGTTTCTGACTCCTGTGGATGTGGAGACTGTTTCTAGGCTGTTCTGTGCACCTCTGTGTGCCGCTGCTCAGTCTTTGATGGGTGAGCATAACTCTGATTGTTCCACATTTGTTTAGCTAATCCATTCCTTGGTATTTGGCTTCTTTCCAGTTTGGACATGCTGTAACCAAGCAGATGTAAACACTCCTGCACAAGTCCCTTCTTTCCACCAATTTCATTCTTTAAGTCTTCCAGCTGTATTGAAATTCATCTGACAAAATATCCATGCATTTAGGGACTAGCATGAGGGGTTCTCCTGAAGTATGTGGTAGGAATTGATTGCCAGAGTTAGCTGAATTGAAGTGTCCGTCACTCCACACGGTGGCCTTATTTGCTTTTGTTTTTTTTTTTTTTTTTTTTTTTTTTTTTGGTGGAATGAACGCTTGTGATATTCCGTGATTTCGGTGGATGAACACTAGAGAACGAAGCTCTCTAGCTTGGTAAATTGCAGAAATATACTGCATCCTCATGTCTTCCATTCCTAGGGTTTGTGTTCGGTCCCCAATAATTAAACTCAAAAGCTTGGACCCTTTAACCATTATCGATCTTCCCTTCATACCCGGGCTCCAGCTGCTGCCATCCACCATTCTACTCAAATGGCTGATAAGTTTAAGCAAATAAAAATATCGCATATCACTATTCACCAAGGAAATGTAAGTCAAAGCCACCTCGGATGAATTAGAATGATATTCACCAAATTTTCTTTTTAAAACTGAGAAACTGGCAAAGGTGGAGTGAAAGGTGGACTCTCAGGGGCACACTGCTGGTGAGGATGAAAATTCATACCACTATTATGGAAAAACGTATGGATATTCCTGTGGAAATAACAATAAAACTACTGTATGAGCCAGAAGTCTCAATTTTGCCATATGTATGTCCAAAGGAAATGAAATCAGTATGCTTTACCCCGTGTGTATTACAGCACCATTCAAACACCAAGGTAGAACATCCGAAAGTCCATCAACAGAGGAATGGACAAAGAAGTCACAGGATGTATGTAGGGTGTTGTGTATAGCATATGTAATAGAACATTGTTCAGTTTCTAAAAGAAAGAAATCCTCACACATGGCCTCTGGCTGAACATATTGGTCACTGAGCTAAGAGGAATCGGCCTGGCACAGGAAGACCAGTGCTGCCTGGTCTCCTCCCATGAGGACTCGCAAAATGTGCATAAGTCTTCTGGTGGTTATGGTTTTATTTATCTTTGGGTCACACTTAGGAGTGAGACTGGTAAGCGTAAGGAGAATATTTATCTTTTCTTGAGTATAAAATGCAATCCTAGCAGAGTAATAATTTGAGTTTATTATTGACTAATGAAGTGGGTCACTTCCTCACAGGTCTCTTTTTAATCGCCTCTTCACACTATGACCCACTTAGAACTTTTTACTTACCCAATGAGCCATAGCCACACTAGACACACCCCTTTTGAGTAGCCACACTGATAAGTTGGACAGATGATGCCACCAAAGATGTCAGCATGACCATGCATCCATCCTCTTGGTTGCTTCAGAATGTACTTACCCTCTTACCAGGGAGGCACTGATCAGTGCTCTGTTAGTACAGAACGGCACTGCCTACTCCAGCGTGTCACTTGTCACACATATGCAGTATTGAAGCACATACTCACATTTCCAGCATTGTGTGTTTTGAGACACTCATGTTGTATCTCGGTAGGCATTTTGCATTACGAGTCAACCCTCTATGTAAGAAGACACCATGATTTTTATATTTTACCTGCTGATGTGGAAATGTGTTTTCAGTTTTCATTATTATGAGTAAGGCTCCCATGGACATTTATATGTGAGTTTTTATAGATATATAATTTTATATTTTATACAATGTGTAGTCTATAAGTGCCAAACAGTTCTTCAGAGTGGTTGGAACACTTCACAGTCCTACCAGAAAGATTTCCCACATCCTTATTAACACTTGAATTGACATCCTTTTAGCTTTGGGCACTGCAATATGCATGTCTACAATCTCTATGAGGTTTGTTTACATATTTTCTATTTAAAAGGATTTTTATGTGCATGGATTTTTACCTGCATGTATGTCTGTGTGCCATGTGTCCAAAGAGGCCAAAAGAGGCTGATGGATCCTGAGACTAGAGTTACAAACAGTTGTTAGCCACCATGTGGGTACTAGAAATCGAACATGGATCCTTTGTAAGAGTAACCATTGGTCTTAATTACTGAGTCATCTCTCTAGCTACAGAAAAATGTTAGCATTTTTCTAATGCTAAACAACCAGTAACATTGTGTATTATTTCCCAAGTTCTATGACTAGATAACATTTGCCATTAGCAATATTAAATTTTGGATTGTTTTGTTTTATATGCACACATACAGACATATACAACAAATTCTTTATAGCTATAAATCTTAAGTATATTTTCCACTCTGCACTTGTCTTATAATAATGTTAATTTTGATGAGCAGTGGCTTCTAATGCAGAAGTATCATTTATCAAACTTTTACGTTTCCATCCTCTTTTGTTTTGTCTATGAAGTTTTTGCAAATATCAATATCACAAAAATATTTCCCCATGTTTCGTTTCAGGAACCCTCTAGTTTTATGTCTTGTGATTAGCCCTGTAAGTTATTTCTGAGTATTAAAAGTAGAGAATTGATACTAGATTTTACCCGTGACTACACCCAATCTCTCAGTGTTGTATGTTAGAGAGGCTTCCTTTCCTCCATCTTGGCAGTTTTGTCAACAAATGAGCCAAACAATTAACTATATATGTTCTCAACTATATTATATGCATCAATTGTCTATCCTTATTAGTACTGTTAACTTAATAATCCAACTTTTATTGGCTTAAAGGTTTGGAAACAGGTATTTGAAGCACATGTCAGGATTACTTGTCAGTGGTCATTCCTAAGACCTGAATGAGGTTGGGCTCTCTTCCTCGAGTGTCATCTATATGTCTTCCCGGGCAGGAGCCAAATATATCTGATATATTTATTCCCAAAGCTCAATATCAGAAATCTTTAATTTTAAATAATTTATTTTTATTAGCTTATTATCTACTGTATCACATGATCTGTTCTAGACAGAAAAGGAGGAGAATATTTCTTGGCTCAGAAATTATACACAGAGACATTGTTTATATTAGTGCCATCTTGCCTACTTAACAGTGTGTGTATCACAGTGACAGAGAAAAATAAATTACTACAGCATTATCAGACTAAAAGTTTTAACTTTGAGTTAAACATCAGACTAAAAGTTTTAACCTGTGAATGAGAGGTAATTATCAATACACCAACGTTTTCAAAGCACAAATATGACTTATATGTTGCCAACTTTGAAGCTTCAGTCATTCATATCAATTTTGAGCCTGAAAATGAAAATTTTAATTTCTGTTAGTTGCCCTTTCCTGTTTATTTCAGATCATGAATCCCATATAGTTGTCTCTAGATAGAAATTTGAAAACAGTGAAGAATGCACCCAGTTCTGCATTCTTCTCAAGGAGCAATGATGATTCCTACAGCACATTAAAAACAAAGGGAGGTATTTTCCAGATGGCAATAGCAATGCCATGATACAGCAGCAGGGGGAGGGAGGATATAAAGAGGCAATTTGCTATTAGTTTAAACCTGGTGATAAAACTATATTTTGTGTGAAGAGGACAAAAAAGCCAAACATTTATTTGAGAAAAGACCAAGAGGATCCTGGATACACTTGGACACAAGCAAAAGTTGATAGGGATCTAGTTGTGTCTTGAGTATTATTTTAAAATTCACATGCATTAATAATTGGATGCTTCATTTTAATTCTTTTTTTTTTCATTTCAAGGATATGTTTTGCAGGCATGCATGCTTGCAGGTTCATGCATTATGTTCAGGTAGTGCCCACAGAGGCCAGAAGAAGGTGATATGTTCTCTGGAGCTAGAATTACAGATGGCTATAGTCACCATGTGGGAATGGACTGGGAATGGAACCTCGGTCCTCTGGAAAAAGAACAAGGGTTAACTGCTGAGCCGCCTCTCCACCCCAGACATTTTACCTTTCAGTCAAGTCTCATTTTTATGTTCTTATGCAGAGACTACACATTTTCCTTCTGTGTGCACAAGTAGGAAACAATTTAGCTTCATAGGCTAAGTACTCCACCATTATAAGGCAAATATACTCAAAGACAAGTATGTAAAAGAATAAACATGACTATTCTCCAATAAATATTTATCAAACGAGGTGGGCAACTGGCCAAATCTGGCCTATAGTCTATAGTTTGTGTACCCTTGTCCTAATGTTTGAGTAATTCTGGTGAGTTATCTTCTCCAAGTCATACATTAACTTAGAAAGTCAGTCCTTCCACTGTGGAACCAAGTCCTTTGCAATCTTTTCAGAAGAGAAATGACTTTTGAAGAGAATTAAGTTTGAAGTTCCGAAGTAGTCATAATGCTTATGTATAAAAGCATTATGTATAAAAGGGATTATGGATAAATAATCTCTAGCCAGGAAACCCAAACATTCACTTTCAGATTCTTCTTAAATGTGCAGTGCCTCTACCTCATGTCACAACTGTCATAAGGCCACAGTTGGTGTCCCCCTCACCAACATTCCTGGGGGTTGGGAGCTGTGGCATCCTCTGGTCATTACTCTCTGAGGCACACTGTTTGCTTCAATGTATAGTCTTTGCATGGGGTCTTATTTATCTTGCACTAATTATAGTTATATATCTCAGGCTAAATATAATAGTAATCCCTTTATAAAGAGGAATTAACAAGATTTATATGTTGAAGCGTTCCTAAGACTTAAAAAACCAAAAATCTTCACTAAAAGTCCTTTTCTATCTTCTTTTTTCTTTTCTATTTAAATAATAATCTTGAGTTCTGTTGAAAATGTAATGTAAAACAAAGCTAATTCCATTCAACATAAGCTGTGTTTTGTTAGCACCTCCCATGGGTCTGGCAATAGGCCATGTGCTGTCAGTCCAACTGTAGAGAACAAATAAGTCCCCAGTGCCTTTGAGTTCATGTCCACATGAAGGAAATGGATACCGCACGTGCAAACCAAAAACCAAAAACAAAACCACATGTTGTAAATGCAGCTCAGAAAACAGGCTGTTATGTCACTGAACAGAACTGTTGGCGGTGGCTGCAGAACACATACATGTGTATGTGCATGCATGCATTCGGGTATGTGTATACATGGTTGTGTGTTTGAAAGAAAGTGACAGCAGTGACTAGAACAGGGTCACTCGGGAAAGGCCTCTCTGTGTTCGTAATGTTTGCAGAGAGACAGGAAGAGAGAAATCAGAAAGCCAGTGAAAGAACTAGAGGAAGGTTTTAGGCAAGGTCACATGAGAAGCCACCACCCTGTCTACTGAGGGACAAATAAAGACTCTGGCTTGTTTGAAAAACTTGAAGTGAAATGAGTGTAGCACTTATAGAGGAAGGGAAAAGGGAAGCAAGATAGAGACCTGGAAGAGAGTAGTCATTGATGACAGGGTCAAGAGTTTGAGTTCTATTTTGAGGAGGGTGGGGCATCTGTGAGCATCTAGTCTGGGTAGTGGCACTGGGTTCTGGTTGTAATTTGCAGAGATAAATGTAGTTGCTAGGAAAATAAATGACTTGGAGAGTCAAGGTGAATGTGGTCCTTCTATGCTATGGCCAACATGGGGTGTGAATGGTTAGGCAGCCTGGCTGGCAGTGGTATTCTGAGCACAGACAAGCATTCAAAAAGGAATAGCTGGATGTTTGAGCATTAGATGGAGACAAGGCCCGTGGGTGTTAATGTGGGGTCACAAGGTATTCAACATCAGGTGGATCAAAGGAACACAGAAGTGAAGTCATCTGAGAAAGGAGACACACCCAAAGTCATAAGCAGAAAAAAAAATGGACCACACAAAAAGAGTTACTCTCTTGCCTATGAATTTAGCAGATGAGTCCACAGGGAAGAAAAGCTGCTAATGTTTTTAACGTGTTGTTGCTTTTCGCCTCTCTTCTTGTGCTGGTCGCATTGGCCCTGAATTCCACATGCAGACTGTGCTCAGGTTGGGGACTCTAGCTGGAGCGTTAGGGCAACGGAGAACATTTTATCCCAAGCTTAAATATTTGTCAAAAGAGCAGCTTATGATATGAACAACAACAACAAAAGAAACAATTGAACAACGAGGAGGAGAGACAACAGTCTAGAGATAGAAGAGATAGACAATTCTTCATAGCCATTCTTCACGTTTCAGCCATTGCTATCCTTGTCAGTACCATGTGACCTAGTTATAACCCAGGTTTGATAAGAAGTCATCCTGGATTAAATAATTGCTAGGCAAAGGTTAGGGTTATTATTAATATACTGTCTTAGTAAAAACCATATGGAGAGGGAGGTATACATGTGTGTGTTATGTGTTAGTAGCTGAGGAGGTCTGTACTCAGAGAGGGGCAATTAAAAGCAGAGCACAAAATGAAATGATAATAAATATGAGTAATAATCCTCTATCTAGCTCATTACTGGTCATATATATTCATTAAAGCATATAAACACAATAGAGTCAAAGAACACCCATAAACATGTAATAAAAAGTTAATATAATATTTGGCTTGGTTCATGGCATTTTTCCCTCTAGAAATACTAGGTGATTGTGCAATGTTACAATCAGATAAATCTTGGACTGCATTATCTGTTTACTTCCAAGCTAGCCATCTTATATATGAAACACATGACACTGAACAAACCAAAATTAAAACCACATTCTCCTCATCAGTCAGCCTTCCCTATGTAAAACACAACCTCAAGTGGAATTTAATTATCCTAACTATTGGGGCATGAATGGGTGATAAGAAATTCCCAAATAAAGTTTTCTACAGAGCCTTCTGGGAGAAACTTATGGTAAATAGCAAGTGCTGTTTTAAATTAAAGTGACTTAAGTGGATACTATCCATCCCTTGCCTAAATAACATAGGTGTTGTTGTGATACACTCACAAGTTCATTACCTCTAATGAGACCAAATTAATTTTATTATTAATTTTAGATCCAGAACTTCACAATTAAGTAAAAAGAATCAAGATTTGCAGCCTAAAATTGTGTCATCCTTCACAGGGCATTTGCAGGATAAATCTCCCAATTTGAGTATCTTCTCAAATGCTGAATCCATAATGTCTTGAGATGTTTTCCCAGACTCTGCAATTTCCCCCATGTGATATGGAACTTAAAGCTTCCAGAGTCTGGGTCAGGAAAGACGCTTCAGTGGAGTAAGTACTTGTCACACTCACAGAGGACTAGAGTTCAGATCCATAGAAACCATGTACAAAACAGAATCAGTAGGAGGCTGTGGTAGCCCTGGCAATGTTAGCTCTCCAAAGGTAAGGTCACAGCACCCTGAGGTAAGTTAACTAGCCCATACTAGCTGAATCAGCAAGTTCCAGGCTCAGGAAATAAAATGGAGAGTGATCAAGGAAGACACCCAATATTATCCAACATCCCCCATGCATGTACATGTGTGTAACCACACACATGCGAACCCACAGACACATATGCACTCTAACCATACCCAGAGTTACAAAACTTAGAAAACAAGGACCACAGAGCTGTGAACAAGGACGTGAAAAGCTGTGTACAACCTTTAAACGAAAGCTAAAGCAGACAACGGAAGAGACAGTGATTGAATATACACTGAGGCTGCAAAGCCCACAGAGCAGCCGAGGGCCTGGTGAGCTGGGTGCAGTCTATGCATTCAAGTGGGGACTCTGCCTTTATTGCTCACAACCCATCCTGGTCCCTTTAACCCTTATCTTCCTGTTACTCCAGGCTCCAGCTGCTGGCCACCACTAGTCTACCCAAATGGCTGATAAGTTTAAGAAAATAAAAAAAGTTAAACATCATTAATCATCAAGGAAATTCAAGTCAAAGGCACCTCATATGAATTAGAATTATTTTTTTAAAAAAATTGACAAAGGAGGGGTGAAGGGTAGGCTCTCAGGGGTACACTGTTAGAATATAAATTCACATCACTATTATGGAACAAGCGTATGGATATTCCTGTGGAAATAAAAATAAAACTACTATATGATCCAGAACTCCACACTTTCTATATGTCCAAATTATATATATATATAATATACTATAATATATATACTTCTACTGTATATCCTATACATACAAATATATGCTGTATGTCCAAAGGACATATGTATCATGAATTATGCAGTATTCCATATGTATTGCAGCTGAGAATAGATTTTCCATGCTTGCCACTTAATGAAGGTGGCCTTGTTGATGAGGAATTCTTCACTTGAGTATAGGAGACTCTGTTCTTGGGTCTAGAATCCAAAATAATTCCTTAGCCCTTGCTCGTCACCTTCAGAAGGCTAAAAAGCAAGTCTCAGTGTTGCTGGGGAAACTGTTAATCATGTTTGCCCACACTGGGTTTTCCTCCTCCATATTTGTTAAAGTCACTTGCTTGAACTACTTAAGAATTCTGGAGACCACCCTGTGCCACCTTGTATGAAGGGTTTGGAAAAGGCCATATCACAGCCAAGTCTGCGAGCCAGCCTTTGTCCAGTACCCAACACTGTGCCAGTGGGCTGCAGAGCCAGGGAACATGGTCACCTAGGGGCAGCTGACTGGGAGATGGAGCAAGTGCCCTTAGCAAAGCGAGCAGTCCTGTCAAGCAGGATACAATGTTCCATACGGTTTGGATGAGGTTAGAAAACACACTTAAGTTTCTCCGGAGTTCACAGTATTTCCAGGACTGTGGCTGAAGTGTCTCTCAATTGAATCTAAATAAAATGTGGTTTGAGTTAGCTAGGAAATGAAAACTTGGGATCTCGTTGGGGTATTTTAATAAAAAAAAGGAGAATAATTTCAGAAATGTTACTAATTACATTTTCTGGTCTGCTGCATTACATGCAAAGATATGATCACGTATGAAGATGGCATTTGAAAGCACTATAATAACAATCATGATATTTATCATACCTGGCATCTTCCAGAACTTTTATTTTATGTTTAATCTTCATAACAACCCTGCCAGGTGATTTTGACATCCACAAAACAGGAAGAAAAAAGTCCAAAGATGTTAAGAACTTTACTCAAAATTCCAGCTGATTGGACTCTGCTGTGAACTTAAGTCCAAGTTTATGCAGAGGTAGTAAAGCAAAACAAATAAAGAGACAACAACCGTAGAATATTTGGACACTAGAGAGGCAGTTCTGGTACCCTCTGCTAACAATGTTTTCTGCTTTTTCCTTAGACAATTAGACCATGCCAATGTATTTTAGCAATGTGCTTGGCTCTACGCCTTCCCCCTACTCAATGGTGACAATTCAATTACAATTAAGGACTGAGGGCCTGGAGGGATGAGTCAGTGGGCAGTGTTGGCTGTACAGGCATAAGGCCAAAGTCGGACTCTCCAGGATCCACTTAAAAACCTGTGGTGGTTCTTGCCTATGACCCGAGCATGTGGATGGGAGGAGAGATAGACAGATTCCAGAGCTTGCTGACAGGTCAGTTTATCAGAAACAGAAAGCTGCAGGTCCAACGAGGGGCCCTGGCTCAAAAACTGAGGTAGAGAGTGATAGAGACACACGACAGAAAAGCAAATAGGAACCTGTGATGGTTTGTATATGATTGGCCCAGGGAGTGACCCTATTAGGAGGTGCGGTCTTGTTGGAGTAGGTGTGTCACTGTGGGTGTGGGCTTAAGACCCTCACCCTAGTTGCCTGGAAGCCAGTCTTCTACTAGCAGCCTTCAGATGAAGATGTAGAACTCTCAGCTCCTCCTGCACCATGCCTGCCTGAAAGCTGCCATGTTTCTGCCTTGATGACAATGGACTGAACCACTGAGCCGTAGCCAGACCCAATTAAATGTTGTCTTTTGTAGAACTTGCATTGGTCATGGTGTCTGTTCACAGCAGTAAAACTCTAACTAAGACAGAAACCATCTTGTTTTCCTAACAAAATATATTGTTACTTAAGCTCTGTGTGAATAAGTCAAAAAACTATACAGAATAGTTCAGAGGTGTTTGTCAATGTTTGTGAGCAAAAATATTTATGCATATGTCAGCTTTTAGTGACGTAAGATGGGGCACAACTGAAATGGGTATCATACATGGTCTCAGTGTTGGAAGGACCATAGAAGTCTTACTAGCTGGGTATAAGTTGTATTTTTATAAATTACGCCAATCTCTTTTCCTGCTAAAAGTTTTCTTTTAAAGGAAACTGTAATACTTTGTTGCCTGTGCTCTGGACTACTTTGCAGCCTGACCCTACCTGCCCTTGGGCGATGGAGGTGAAGTGGTGCAGGGTCAACGACACAGGCTCCATGAGCAGTTGAGAAGCAGCAGCAAGCTCATCTGAACACTGCAGCAAGCTCTGTTAATACCCTCCACCCACGCCCCCCTGGTCCCAAGAAAACAGCCGTTTTAAATAGCAGTTCCTGACTGGCTGGCATTGTCTGCATCAGTAATTCTTGGTCTTTCAAGCAGTCTTCAATTAGGTCCTCCTGTAGGAGTTGCTTTTGTGGCTGTGTGGGCCCCCAGTGTTGCGCTGTTCCTGCTATAATACATCCTTTTAAGAATCCAAAGACTTTATGTGGATGTCCTTGATCCATTTGGAGTTGAGCTTAGTACAAGGAGACAAGGATGGATCAATTCGCATTCTTCTGCATGCTGACCTCCAGTTGAACCAGCACCATTTGTTGAAAAGGCTATCTTTTTTCCATTGGATGTTTTCAGCTCCTTTGTCGAGGATCAAGTGGCCATAGGTGTGTGGGTTCATTTCTGGATCTTCAATCTTGTTCCATTGATCTGCCTGCCTTTCCCTGTACCAATACCATGCAGTTTTTAACACTATTGCTCGGTAGTATTGCTTGAGGTCAGGGATACTGATTCCCCCAGAATTTCTTTTGTTGTTGAGAATAGTTTTAGCTATCCTGGGTTTTTTGTTATTCCAGATTCTTATAAAGCCAGACACTCTGAAGCTAATAGAAAAAGAAACTGGGGAAGACCCTTGAGGACATCAGTACAGGGAGAAAGTTCCTGAATAGAACACCAATAGCATATGTTCTAAGATCAAGAATTGACAAATGGGACCTCATAAAATTACAAAGTTTCTATAAAGCAAAGGACACCATCCAAAGGACAAATCGTCAACCAACAAATTGGGAAAAGATCTTCACCAACCCTACATCAGATAGAGGGCTAATATCCAATATATACAAAGAACTCAAGAAGTTAGACCCCAGAAAACAAATAACCCTATTAAAAAATGGTGTACCGAGTTAAACAAAGAATTCTCACCTGAAGAACTTCGGATGGTGGAGAAACATCTTAAAAAATGCTCAACTTCATTAGTCATCAGGGAAATGCAAATCAAAATAACCCTGAGATTTTACCTTACACCAGTCAGAATGGCTAAGATTAAAAACTCAGGAGACAGCAGGTGTTGGAGAGGGTGTGGAGAAAGAGGAACACTCCTCCACTGCTGGTGGGGGTTGCAAATTGGTACAACCACTCTGGAAATCAGTCTGGCGGTTCCTCAGAAAACTGGGCACGTCACTTCTGAAAGATCCTGCTATACCACTCCTGGGCATATACCCAGCATGTAATAAGGATACATGTTCCACTATGTTCATAGCAGCCCTATTTATAATAGCCAGAAGCTGGAAAGAACCCAGGTATCCTTCAATAGAAGAATGGATGCAAAAAATGTGGTGTATATACACAATGGAGTACTATTCAGCCATTAGAAACAATGAATTCATGACATTCTTAGGCAAATGGATGGAGCTGGAGAACATCATACTAAGTGAGGTAAACCAGTCTCAAAAGATCAATCATGGTATGCACTCACTAATAAGTGGATATTAGCCTGGAAAACTGGAATACCCCAAACATAATCCACACATCAAATGAGGTACAAGAAGAACGGAGGAGTGGCCCCTGGTTCTGGAAATACTCAGTGTAGCAGTATAAGGCAAAACCAGAACAGGGAAGTGGGAAGGGGTGGATGGGAGAACAGGGGGAGGGAAGGGGGCTTACGTGACTTTCGGGGAGTTGGAGGCCAGAAAAGTGGAAATCATTTGAAATGTAAATAAAAAATATATCGAATAAAAAAAAAGAAACCGAAGACTTGCTTTACCTCGTTTCTAAGAACTCTTAGAAGCTAAAGTTGTTTAGATTTAGTAATGCATATTCTTTTGCCAATCAAATGTGACACGTATTATAAGCAAATCTGTGGAATGTTTCTGTTTTCTATAGGAGAATCAAAATTCCTGATACTAACTGTAAGGCAGCTCATCATTTGCTTTAATATATCCTAATTAGTTAATTCAATTTTTCATCATTTTCCCTCTCATTTTATCTACAGTTCTCAACCTCCCAGCAGCCTTCCCCTCCCTGAGCCCCACCTCTCTGTCTCTCTGTCTCTCTGTCTCTCTGTCTCTGTCTCTCTGTCTCTGTCTCTCTCTCTGTCTCATATCACACTACCCGCTAGAACTCACCCACATACTCATATTTCTTTATGGATATGGATGTGTGTTTCCACTCACATCCATATACACATCCCATCAAACAATTCCTAGCAGCTAAATGCTCACATCCATCTATACTTTTGTACCTTCAGTGGCTCCTTTATTCATACCAGCCTTATATGCACACACACACACACACACACACACACACACACACACCTACGCATTCACACATTCACACTTAATTCTATACTCAAACTTTCCTGTGTTCATGACCCTATCTCTCCATGTGCACACACACTTAAGCTCCTCCCTGATAGAACCTTATACATATCATACAGAAACCTGATCCTCCCTGTAAGCCAGACCCTGCCATTTTGTAAAAGTTGCATGCTTTGGGTACTTGTATCTTTACAAACGTTGCTGCCCCATCGACTAAAATTATCTTTCCTTCCACCTCTACCATCTACCTCTCTGTGTCCTTCAAAAAGCAATTCAATACATTTTGTCATAAGAATGAGCACAGTAACAAAGCTGTAACTGTCTAAACTGCACTTCATCGGTGAAGCAAAGTATGATGTGTACATAAATCCTACATTATGGGACAATGAAAAGCAGTAAGATTGTCAAGCTATGCAACGTGGTTGAATCATCATGAAGTCATGCTCAGTGAAAAAGTCTGTCTATGTTCATTAACATAATATTTTGAAATTATAACATTTTCACAATGAAAGGCAGATTTGTGGTTAGTGGGGGAAAGAGATGAGGATTTGAGAGAAATAATGGAAAGGAGGTAGAAAATGCTAAAAATAGGAAGATGGGATCTTTATGGTATTGGAGCCATTTGGAACCTTGTCTGTGGTTGCTCACACATACAGTAAAGTTATATAATGCCAAAGTGACACAAACAACTGAATGAGTATCCTGGATTTTATTCGCAACCGTATCTCTAGTCACACATTATAATTTAGTTTTACAAACAGGAGGAAAATGTACAAATGAACAAGGGATCTCCCAATTATTTCTTCCGACTGTAATGAATCTATAATTACCTTAATATAAATTACAATTAAAATGTAACTATAATGCCATCATCATACCTAACAATTAATGTAATTTTTAGTATCTGGGCAAGAAGATGCATTTTGAAGGACTATGCTACGAGAAAAGAGTAACATGAAACGTGGCCAGTGGAAACTCCCTCAGTATATGAAAGCAGTCAATTCTGTCCCACACAGAGGGGAAACTTGGCACACAGCAAACCATATGGCCACAACTGGGATCTGCAGACATGATGAGAAACAGAGACAGACCGTTTGTTCACCCAGGCTTGAAGCGCCAGGCTCTGCGACTCAGTAACTGTCTATATCATTGTTCCTGATGGGGCACCCAGCAGGAACACAGCAAGATGCCACCACCCTTAGGGACATCAGTTAACATCAGTCATCCTCCTTTGTGTGAGCCTTTGCTGGCTTGGGAGAAGCCTCAAATATGATCAGCTTAAAAACAAAATAACCTCTCAAGTATTAAAATGGAAAACATTTTTTTCTGAGTATCACAAGCAGCAATCTCCAATGTTCCTATACTTTTTGCACAGCACACTACAGTTTCATCTGTGGTTTGTTCGTGTTTACGCAGTTCACTCATAGAGGAAGAGTTTGGTAACAGTGATGCCCATGAACAGCTAATGCTGGGGATGGGGGGGCATTAAGGGAGTTAAATAGGAAGGCTACACGGGGGGAACAGCAAATTGGAAGATCTCCAATATGCCAGAACTCCATACAGAGAATGGATGGCTCAACAAAACAAATGCATTATCAGAATCAAAGCAGATAGCAACTCTTCCTTCTCCACAGGGTCCACGCACCTCCTTCCAGTCGCTAGAGAAGGCTGCTTGCAGTATTGGCAGCATGGTTGTAGGAAGAAAAGGAACTCCGCCATTAAGCATGACATACCTACATTAATAAGAAAGGCCAGAGACTGGGCAAAAGCAATGTGTGTTTAAGTCAAGTTTCTGAAGATTAGACTTCATGATGATGCTTTCCGATGTAAAAAAGCAACACAGAACAAATAGCATAGTCAAAGAAGAAAGAGGGTAATGTGGGTGAGCCAGGGAAGGCATTCCGACCACAGCTGGCAAAAAACAAAATTAAAAGTTGTCAGGCACTGTGGTTGGGGATTCTTACCCATTTAGAGAGTGACACTAGGACTCACTGTATAATGTCGGCGGCTATTTGTCCATCTGTTGTTACAGAGTGAATTTCATCATAGCTCATTCAAGACAAGCAACTGGGGCATCTCACCAAGGCCCCGGATTGTTACCAGTGGAAATGCATTTTCTTCCTGTGCCATGACTTAATATTCCAGAGCAAAGCACAGACAAGACTGGTGGAAAAACCCCTTTGCAGAAGGCTGCTGCATTCACAAAACTCATTTCATCCTTTCAAGATGATTTCATTTCTTATTATGTGTTGTAAGTTGTCATAAAATCAATGGCTTGAAAAAAAAATCACAACTTCGTTATGGGAGAGTTCTGTGTCAGAGGTCACCAAGCTGAGATGTTAAAAGGTCACATTCCTTTCAAAATCCCTTAGAGAGAATCTGTTTCCTACTCTCTCTAGATTCCAGGGCAGCCCACATATCTTGACTTCTTCAGTTCTTCCTCTGTCCTTAAAGTCAGCAAGTATTTGTTTAGCTCTTTGCATTCTTGAAATTCCTTCTCTCTCTGCCACTTGCAGACAGGCAAGACTCTTCATGTTTGTGACTGGAAAGAGCCCATCCCATCACGCTTTAAAACACAATGATCTGCTTTCTTTAAACTTTAACAGTTAATATTTAAGTGGGATATTCTATGTAAGAACTTGTTAACTGTTGAAATTCTAGCCAAATTATGGTGACTATAGAGTCGATCATGGGGTGCCCCATTCTTTATTCATTTCCTGAGTCTGCCCTTATTGCACTGCCTTGTCCTAGATGTAAAGAGAGATGGTATAAGAATGATGTGGGTGACATAGGACATGAAAGGTCAGGGGAAAAGCCAGTTGAAAACACAAACAAAATAGGGCAAATACTTGCCCTTTGCTATCTTCTGTGTAATTAAAAATATACGCATCAGTCTTCCTTTTCTTCACTACAAGGAAATGAGTAAGTACTCTGACATCCATTGCATTTGAGAGTAATTTGACATGGAGTGGCAGGAAGCTTTCAATACGTTGTAAACCACAAGATATCTAAACCATAAGTGATAAGGTTTTAAAATAAAGAGTTTTCAGCACATTTCATGCTTTGCTTGGGTTCACGGGGCGCAGAGAAGGAACAAGTTCCTCACAGAAAGCAGGAGATGGATTCTAGTTGTTTTCACCAACAAAGGGTATCTTTAAGTTTTCTTGAGAAGGACAAAGATGTATTACAGAGGATTCTGAATCATCAATGAGTTCTAACCATAAGGGCTGTCAAAGAGTTCACAATAGCTGGTGACATCAAACAGAATGACAATAGCTTTTGGGGAACATATCTGCATAGGATAATCATAGGTCCACAGCAATAAAAGCTCACAGTGAGAAATAGCATTTATCCTGTTGGCGTAAATAAGTAAACTACCAAGTCTTCAGACTCATTGCTTGTCAGTGAGGAAATCAGAACATAGAGCCTCATTCACTGACCAACACAGTAGACATCCAGCACGTCTGTGGGTCCTGGTCTGCTTTTGACTTTCTGCCCAAGGACTTTCTTCAGATAGAGCTTCGGGTAAAGAGAGCATTTTAAAATAAATGGTCTTAATGATGAGTTTAAGAGTTAGCCAGGCTCTGGGAGACTCTGACCTCCTGTGGGTAGAATAGAGCTAAGGCACAATACTGACTCTGTTATTAGGTCAGTGGAGGGTATGGCTAGAAAGGTCCCTGAAGGACACAGTGACAGCCATCTGTCTCTTGCCAACAGATGCCAGCCAAGGGTAGCCCTATGCATTGTTTGTTCCCACCTGGACACACTAGAGCAGTGACAGTACTTCGAATGCTCTCACCCTTGGCTGGGAAATCTATGCCAAATCATGGCACCGATAATGAGTCAGAAGAATTACGACAGTGGAACTCTGTTGGGCATCTCATAGGATGGGACTAGTAAACCATGCATTGATTTGAAATTCTTTAAAAGTTTGAATACTAAAATCTGAGTATCTTTTTTTCTCATCTTTGGTGGTAATCAACTTCAGATTTTTGAGAGAGTAAAGAGATCTTGTTCTAGGTTGAAAAGGAATTACAGCTTTGTTATCCAGATTTTTAGTTCAATCTAATTTATCCTTACTTCTTGACAAAACAGCTTGGCAGAGGAAAAAAAGTGCACCAAATTCTTCCATCCTCTCCAATGAGAGATTTCCAGACTAAGTCCTGAAAACCCAACAACTCCTTTTATTGCTAGTAGATTATTTTAGTCTTGCAGTGTCTACTTCTTTGGCCACTTGATCCTCGACAAAGGGGCTGAAAACATCCAATGGAAAAAAAGATAGCCTTTTCAACAAATGGTGCTGGTTCAATTGGAGGTCAGCATGCAGGAGAATGGGAATTGATCCATCCTTGTCTCCTTGTACTAAGCTCAACTCCAAATGGATCAAGGACCTCCACATAAAGCCAGACACTCTGAAGCTAATAGAAAAGAAACCGGGGAAGACCCTTGAAGACATCAGTACAGGGGGAAAATTCCTGAACAGAACACCAATAGCATATGCTCTAAGATCAAGAATTGACAAATGGGACCTCATAAAATTACCAAGTTTCTGTAAAGCAAAGGATACCATCAAGAGGACAAATTGGCAACCAACAAATTGGGAAAAGATCTTCACCCACCCTACATCAGATAGAGGGTTAATATCCAATATATACAAAGAACTCAAGAAGTTAGACCCCAGAAAACCAAATAACCCTATTAAAAAGTGGGGTACAGAGTTAAATAAAGAATTCTCACCTGAAGAACTTCGGATGGCGGAGAAACATCTTTAAAAAATGCTCAACTTCATTAGTCATCAGGGAAATGCAAATCAAAACAACCCTGAGATTTCACCTTACACCAGTCAGAATGGCTAAGATTAAAAAAAATCAGAGACAGCAGCTGTTGGCGAGGATGTGGAGAAAGAGGAACACTCTTCCACTGCTGGTAGGGTTGCAAATTGGTACAGCCACTCTGGAAATCAGTCTGGTGGTTCCTCAGAAAACTGGGCACGTCACTTCTGAAAGATCCTGCTATACCACTCCTGGGCATATACCCAGAGGATTCCCCAGCATGTAATAAGGATATATGCTCCACTATGTTCATAGCAGTCCTATTATAATAGCCAGAAGCTGTAAAGAACCCAGGTATCCCTCAACAGACGAATGGTTGCAAAAAATGTGGTATATATACACAATGGAGTACTATTCAGCCATTAGAAACAATGAATTCATGACATTCTTAGGCAAATGGATGGAGCTGGAGAACATCATACTAAGTGAGGTAACCCAGTCTCAAAAGATCAATCATGGTATGCACTCACTAATAAGTGGATATTAGCCTGGAAAACTGAAATACCCAAAACATAATCCACACATCAAATGAGGTACAAGAAGAACGGAGGAGTGGCCCCTGGTTCTGGAAATACTCAGTGTAGCAGTATAAGACAAAACCAGAACAGGGAAGTGGGAAGGGGTGGGTGGGAGAATAGGGGGAGGGAAGGGGGCTTATGTGACTTTCGGGGAGTGGGGGGACCAGAAAAGGGGAAATCATTTGAAATGTAAATAAAAAATATATCAAATGAAATAAAAAATAATGGATAAAATAAAAAAAAAGAAAAGAAAGGACATCTAACATTCCACATATGGAAAGACATTAAGTGGTAAAGCAAGATCCATTGGCTTATATGGAATAGCTGATATAACATGGGTTGATAATTACATATGCAAAAGACTTCAAAATATTCAGATGATCCCAAGAAACACTTTTTTTCCCTGCTATTGTTCCCCCTTCTGTTGTCCTTCTTAGGGGTTTTCTAAATCCAGGGTCCTTTACCCTTTCTGATTGGAATTACATGTGGCACTGCTGACCCTGCAATAACTTATCCTCTTTACGTCACTGACTCCTTTCTTCTTGAATCTTCCCTCACTCCTCAAACCATGCGTTTCCTCTTCAGCCCACTTTGATTTGCAAGATTTTCTAAATTTTTACCAATAAGTATGCTGTGATTTTGGCAGTCATATCTTTCAGAAACGATAATGTATTTTCAACTGGATCCTAGGTTTCTGAAGAGCTGGGATTTACAGATCTTTGAAGTGGTTTTCAAATATCCAATTAAGAAGAAAACTGTGGGACAGGCTCAGTTTCAAATGAGGTTCACATGCAATCTCACAGACTCAAAATAGCCCTACGGGGAAGCTTGACCCATAAATTAGTGATGTGAAGTGGTTAAAAATCTTTGGAAGAGTCCAGTTTGCCCATCTGACCTATGGCTTTCACTGTGCTTTGGCTCATATTGGTTGTGGGACAGGAATGTAGGGTCTTCAGGCTACATCTTCCGGGTCAAGTAAATGCAAACAACCAATCATGCCACATCTCTAAATTTAAATGTAGTGGCAATTAATTCTTTTTAACATAACTACAAAGAATGTATACATGTGGGGCACATTTGGCCTTCAGGCCACTACTTGGGAAAAAAATTATCTGGCATATGAGAAAACACAGTATGTAAACTGCTGGTTAGTTTGTGGAGCTGTTGTCATTGTCAATTTAACACAAGCTCTAGTTATCTAGGAAAAGGAAACCTCAATTTAAAAAAATGTCTATCAGATTGTCCTGTGAAACATTCTCTTGATTGCTGATTGATGTGGATGGGCGCACTTCACTGTGGGCAGGGCTACCCCTAGGCATGTAGTCTTGGGTTGTATAAGAAAACAAGCTGAGCAAGCCATGGGGGGCAAGCCCAAAACAGCTTTTTCGAGGGTCTGTTTCAGTTCCTGACTCCAGCTTCCTACCTTGAGTTCCTGCCTTTACGCCCCTTGATTTTGATAGACTGGAACTTGTAAGCCAAGTAAAGGCTTTTGTCCCTCAAGAGCTTTGGGTCAGTGTTTTATCACAACAATAGAAAGCAAACAAGGACAGTGATACTCCTGTGAACGGTTCTTATTCTCCTGAATCCTCCCACTCCGCCCCTTTCTTTTCTATTAGTTGCAGTGTGTCTGGTTTTTCTTCTCTTTTATCTCTCCTTCATCATGCTTTGCACTTCTATACATTGCAGGTCTCTTGCATGATCATATTGGTGGTTTCCATAGTAACTTCTGTACCTCACCCCATATCGGTGTGACAGTTCTGTGGCCATACCTGTGTGGCACGTGTGATTTTACACCCTGTGGTTTGGGTACTCAATATAGAGCAAAAAGTACAGGTTGGTTCTAATACTACCTTACACAGGGTGATATTATGAGTCTTAACAACATAAAATGCCCATGCAGAAGGCTCTACTTAGAAGCATAAAATGTCCATTTCTCTCCTTTCCCTTTGCTTTTCTAATACCACAGGCTATTGTGTCCACACATGGTAGTTAGAGTGAATGAAATTAAAAGAACGTTGGGATTCAATGTCTTTTATTGTGAAGAAAAAAATAAAAAAGGTTTTTTTTTTTTTTTTTTTTTTTTAAATTGGCAATTAAGATCCAGATAGGAAATGCTTACATCCCTTAAAATCCCGGCTCTGGCTACTTGGCTTTCTTTAATGTCTTTCTTTATGTCTCCAATACCACTCCTGTAGTTTTCAAGCCGTACAACCTCTAGGTCCCAGCTGTTTTCATACGACCTTCTGTCAGTTTACCTCAGATTTACTGAGGACCACAGACATCCATTTCCCTAGTTCTTTCTCGAAGAGGATGAGACACCCAGCTTCCATCTGCTCTTCTGATAGTCCCTGGTCTCTGAGTGGGATGGGATGATTTCTCCCCATAGTCTTAGAGAGAGACTAGCTTATCAGTAGAGAAAGAGAGTCATACACAAAACTCAAGAAACTATAACCTGGCTTAAGGTAACAAGTCTCCCCTCATGATTAAATTCAATTAGTAACAAATACAGAAGTGACATTTTGTAGTTCATAATACCATTTCCTTAAAGCTACATGACCACTTCTTAGTGGGAGTTTTATTGTTGAGGCAAATACCTGAATTTCTATCATGTTATGAGAGAGTTCCTTTGAATTTGTACTTACTGAAGCAGTAAAATAATGTGTCACTCAAATAGAACAGATTTTTTTTATTATTCGATATATTTTTTATTTACATTTCAAATGATTTCCCCTTTTCTGGCCCCCCACTACCTGAAAGTCACATAAGCCCCCTTCCCTCCCCCTGTTCTCCCATCCATCGTTTCCCACTTCCCTGTTCTGGTTTTGCCCTATACTGCTGAACTGAGTCTTTCCATGACCAGGAGCCACTTCTCCGTTCTTCTTGTACATCATTTGATGTGTGGATTAGGTTTTGGGTATTCCAATTTTCTAGGCTAATATCCACTTATTAGTGAGTGCATACCATGATTGATCTTTTGAGACCGGGTTACCACATTTAATATGATGTTCTCCAGCTCCATCCGTTTGTCTAAGAATGTCATGAATTCATTGTTTCTAATGGCTGAACAGTATTTCATTGTGTATGTATACCACATTTTTTGCATCCATTCTTCTGTTGAGGGATACCTTGGTTCTTTACAGCTTCTGGCTATTATAAATAGGGCTGCTATGAACATAGTGGAACACATATCCTTATTAAATGCTGAGGAATCCTCTGGGTGTATGCCCAGGAGTGGTATAGCAAGATCTATCAGAAGTGACTTGCCCAGTTTTCTGAAAAACTGCCAGACTGATTTCCAGAGTGGCTGTACCAATTTGCAACCCCACCAGCAGTGGAGGAGTGTTCCTCTTTCTCCACATCCTCGCCAACACCTGCTGTCTCCTGATTTTTTTAATCTTAGCTATTCTGACTGGGGTAAGGTGAAATCTCAGGGTTGTTTTTATTTGCATTTCCCTGATGACTAATGAAGTTGAGCATTTTTTAAGATGCTTCTCAGTTATCTGAAGTTCTTCAGGTGAAAATTCTTTGTTTAGCTCTGTACCCCATTTTTAATAGGGTTATTTGGTTTTCTGGGGTCTCACTTCTTGAGTTCTTTGTATATATTGGATATTAGCCCTCTATCTGATGTAGGGTTGGTGAAGATCTTTTCCCAATTTGTTGGTTGCCAATTTGTCCTCTTGATGGTGTCCTTTGCCTTACAGAAACTTTGTAATTTTATGAGGTCCCGTTTGTCAATTCTTGATCTTCGAGCATACGCTACTGGTGTTCTGTTCAGCAACTTTCCCCATGTACTGATGTCCTCAAGAGTCTTCCCCTAATAGAAAAGTTTCTTTTCTATTAGCTTCAGAGTGTCTGGCTTTATGTGGAGGTCCTTGATCCATTTGGAGTTGAGCTTAGTACAAGGAGATAGGATGGATCAATTCCCATTCTTCTGCATGCAGACCTCCAATTGAACCAGCATCATTTGTTGAAAAGGCTATCTTTTTTCCATTGGGTGTTTTCAGCCCCTTTGTCGAGGATCAAGTGGCCATAGGTGTGTGGGTTCATTTCTGGATCTTCAATCCTGTTCCATTGATCTACCTGCCTGTCACTGTACCAATACCATGCAGTTTTTAACACTATTGCTCTGTAGTTTTGCTTGAGGTCAGGGATACTTATTCCCCCAGAATTTCTTTTGTTGTTGAGAATAGTTTTAGCTATCCTGGGTTTTTTATTATTCCAGATAAATTTGAGAATTGCTCTTTCTAGCTCTATGAAGAACTGAGTTGGGATTTTGATGCGTATTGCATTGAATCTGTATATTGCTTTTGGCAAGATGGCCATTTTAACTATATTAATCCTGCCGATCCATGAGCATGTGAGATGTTTCCATTTTTTGAGGTCTTCTTCCATTTCCTTCTTCAGAGTCTTGAAGTTCTTGTCATACAAATCTTTCACATATTTAGTAAGAGTCACCCCCAGGTACTTTACACTGTTTGTGGCTATTGTGAAGGATGTCATTTCCCTAATTTCTTTCTCAGCCTGCTTATCCTTTGAGTATAGGAAGGCCACTGATTTGCTTGAGTTGATTTTATAACCTGCCACTTTGCTGAAGTTGTTTATCAGCTGTAGGAGTTCTCTAGTGGAGTTTTTTGGGTCACTTAGGTAGACTATCATGTCATCTGCAAATAATGATAGTTTGACTTCTTCCTTTCCAATTTGTATCCCTTTGACCTCCTTATGTTGTCTAATTGCCCAAGCTAGTACCTCAAGTACAATATTGAAAAGATAAGGAGAAAGAAGGCAGCCCTGTCTAGTCCCTGATTTTAGAGGGATTGCTTCAAGTAAATAGAACAGATTTTTAAAATTACTTATTCTAAATCTGTCCGTATCCATCAGGAAATAAACTAAATATGTTATTTGAACAAAGGGAATTTAAAGTGCTATTGATTAGGAACTAGCAGTGAAAAGGAACAGCATGAGAGAGGTTACAGCTCTACTTCCAAGACTGGAAGGTCATAGGGAACATCCTCAATTACAACAACTTACACATCCAGATGAGGGATCTGAAGAGATACAAAGCAGATCTTCCAGGAGGAAGTGCCTACTGATAGCAGATGATGTCCATCGGGAGGTTGTAGGTCTTCCCCAGTGTTTTATACAATAAAACAGTCATTTATACAACAAGAATTTATTTTGTTCTGTAGTAATGACCATTACTAAATTATGAAAAACTCAATTATCATTAGATTTTCATGAGTAAGCAACCTCTAAAATATACAAGTAGACATTTGTCTCACGTAAATAAGAACTTGTCTAAACCTTACATAAACTTTGTAATTTTATGAGGTCCCATTTGTCAATTCTTGATCTTAGAGCATAAGCTATTGGTATTTTGTTCAGGAAGTTTTCCCCTGTGGCCATGTCCTCAAGGGTCTTCCCCAGTTTCTTTTCTATTAGCTTCAGAGTATCTGGCTTTATGTGGAGGTCCTTGATCCACTTGGAGTTGAGCTTAGTACAAGGAGATAAGAATGGATCAATTTGCATTCTTCTGCATGCTGACCTCCAGTTGAAATAGCACCATTTGTTGAAAAGGCTATCTTTTTTCCACTGGATGGTTTTAGCTCCTTTGTCAAAGATCAAGTGACCATAGGTGTATGGGTTCATTTCTGGGCCACTGTGCCAATACCATGCAGTTTTTAACACTATTGCTCTGTAGTATTGCTTGAGGTCTAGGATACTGATTCCCCCAGAAGTTCTTTTACTATTGAGAATAATTTTAACTATCCTGGATTTTTTGTTATTCCAGATGAATTTGAGAATTGATCTTTCTGACTCTATAAAGAACTGAGTTGGAATTTTGATGGAGATTGCATTGAATCTGTATATTGCTTTTGGCAAGATGGCCAGAAGTCACCAACCCTACATCCGGCACAGGGCTAATATCCAATATATACAAAGAACTCAAGAAGGTAGACTCCAGAGAGCCAAATAACCCTATTAAAAATGGGGTACAGATCTAAACAAAGAATTTTCACCTGAAGAATTTCGAATGGCTGAGAAGCACCTTAAGAAATGTTTAACATCATTAATCATTAGGGAAAGGCAAATCAAAACAACCCTGAGATTTCACCTCACACAGTCAGAATGGCTAAGATTAAAAAATCAGGAGACAGCAGGTGTTGTCGAGGATGTGGAAAAAGAGGAACACTCCTCCACTGCTGGTGGGAATGCAAGTTGGTACAACCACTCTGGAAATCAGTCTAGCAGTTCTTCAGAAAACTGGACATGACAGTTCCAGAGGACCCTGTTATACTACTCCTGGGTATGTACCCAGAGGATTCCCCGGCATGCCATAAGGGCATATGCTCCACTATGTTCATAGCAGCCCTATTTATAATAGCCAGAAGCTGGAAAGAACCCAGATGTCCCTCGATGGAGGAATGGTTACAGAAAATGTGGAATATTTACGCAATAGAATACTACTCAGCAATTAAAAACAATGAATTAATGAAATTTTTAGGCAAATGGTTGGAACTGGAAAATATCATCCTAAGTAAGGTAACCCAATCACAATAGAATATACATGAAATGCAGTCACTGATAAGAGAATATTAGCCCAGAAGATCTGAATACTCAAGACACAATGACTCATATATCAAATGATTCCCAAGAAGGAAGGAAGGAGAGGGCCCTGGTCCTGGAAAGGCTTGATCCAACATTGTAGGGGAGTACCAGGACAGAGAAATGGGAAGGGGTGATTGGGGAATGGGCAGAGGGAAGAGGGCTTATGGGACTTATGGGGAGGGGGGAACTGGGAAAGGGGAAAGCATTTGGAATGTAAACAAAGAATATAGAAAATAAAAAAAATAATAAAAACATACTTGTCTAAGAAAGGTACTTGGGGTCATGTAATGGGTTTTAAACTTAACAGAGACTCAAGTTCATTCAAACCTATGCTGGGTCACATCACATGTATAAACCATTCCAAGATGGCTGCTAAGGTCCCAGACATTACATGTATGTTGGTAAGCATCAGTGACTATGATCCTAGCACTTGGCAAGCAGAGGCAAATCTGGGATACATGCTAAGGCCTTGTCTCAAAAGAAAAAAACAACTTCCTCATGCCCCACCAATATGTTCACTAATGACAAAAGAACTCATAGAATTTTAGCTGAAAAACCTGCCCTGCTAAAAATTAGGACTGCATTAACCAGAGGAGTTGAGCCGTATGGCCTTTGGTAAGTAGTGCGATGCCTCCACCAGAGTCTGGGAGGGATACTACCTGCCACAACCCTCTCTATAAGTTTTGTTTATAAGTCTATATTTGTTATAATAAGTCTATATTTGTTTCTTTAAAAGGTAAAATTCCACAGGTAAGGAAGACCAGAGCGTACATTAGGAAACTGTACTCACACAAGATGCTAGAGAGAATGGAGGTTTCTCAACAGCGTAAAAGACAGAACCATCCATCCCTCTTGGCCTTTGAATTGTATCCATTCAAGATGAGCTGTAACTTCTTCTTGTATTTTTGTTCCATTTGGAGAATTTGGGTTCTATACTTATAGGAAGGGGCCATCTCGTGTGTTAATTGTATTTATTTTAAAGGATTAAAGTAGTTAAAAAGACTTGGTCACACTTTTCTTTGCATCTAATGGTCTTCCTTTTAAAGAACACAAACCAAAGCCAAAAATGGGCTCTGGAATCTCACAGCTATTGGTGGGGATTTGTGTTTGCGTCTCCTTTCTCATGAACCCTAAAGGGAATGGAAAGGGGCATGATCTGATAAAATATGAACCCTCCAAAGCATTCCTGAAATGTTCAATGTGCAAATATAGTTAAGATGCCAAATTCAGGCCCAACTGCACAAATGCCTGTGCTAAAGCTGCCTGGCTTTTCAAAGTGCCTCTCTTTATGTACTAGTGATGTTGTTTTACGACGTGTCTGGGTGACAGGCTGACTTCTTTACATGAATTAAATATATGTACGGAGTGTTTCTAGCATGTTTGCTTTTATAACCAACTTACAGTGTAAACAGCCAACAATCCTTGCCCTGGCACACTGCCTTGGTATAGGTAGCAGCAGGGACATTATATGCCACTCCTCATCTTTCATACCTTCTCTTGTGGTAAGGAATGTCTGCAGGAGAGGGACAAAGCTGATAGTTAGAGCAGATACCTCAAGAGGCTTCATTGTGCTTGCTGCAGAGACGGTCTTCACAGTGAACATGCATTCTCATGCAGTAAAGAGGACAACCGCACGCAGAATACCAGTTGGCCTCACTGAACCGTGCCATGGTCATCTCGAGTCTGTTGTAAAGACAACTAATTGGTCATTTTCTCACACATCTCTACCCCACACCCTGCCCTCCTTTTCCTGTGGCATAGGTGAGCGTTAGGAGGCTGATAAGTTCAGAGAAAGGATGTGTCGCACTTCAACCAGAAGAAACTTCTAGCAAGCCATATTTTGTGTAGAATGGAATGACCGTGTTTCACACAGAACATCCTTGTCTCCGGGAGTGCTTCTCTCCCTCTTCTGTTTTCTCCATCTGCGATCCTCCTCCCACCTCCCTTTGTGAGCACAGAGACTGAGGAGAACGTAGGCGCCTGCCCAGGAGCCATATGAATAGTGCATTAAAACAGAGATGGAAACTAAAGGGGAGACGCTCTGGAATTCGGGTTGAATGGATATGGAAAGAGCTGTACCCTGGAGCCAGTGAGAATGGGAATTGAACCCCTGTTCTGTCATTTAGAAATTGTCTTGTGCAACTTACTTGTCTTTTCTAAGTTGCAGCTTGTTTATAGAATTGAGTAATAATATCTGCTTCATCACTGTCTCAGAATTAATTGAATTATGTACCTGAAAATTAGAGTACTGTTGGGCCCGCAGTTGACATTCACTAAATATTAGACTCTTATGTCATGATAAGGGGGATAGGAGTTGTGGGTGAAGGTCATAGGACTTTCTCAGTATTACACTGAGAACTGGCTCTGTGTGTGTGCAAGTGTGTATGTGTGCTTGTGTGTGTGCATGTGTTTGTGTGTGTGCATGCATGCCTGTGTGTATGAGTGTGTGCTTGTGTGTGTGCATGTGTGCTTGTTTGTGTGCTTATGTGTATGAGTGTGTGTTTGTGTGTGGGGGGTGGAGGAAGAGGGACAGAGAAACAAAGAGAGAGTGACAGAGACAGATGGAGAAGCAGTTTAAGGCATGGGAGCCTATTTTATTATATTGAGTTTTCTAATCTCTTTCACTACTTTCAGTATCTGAAACTTCCTGGTTTCAGGGAAAAGGGATAACTAGGTCAGAATAATATTGGCTCTGAATATCTTTTACTCAATGCTGATAAATGTGCTTTGTGTGTTCCCTAGCCCCCTTATCCTGTGCTCCATGTGTTCCCAAGTCCACTGTCTTTTGATACTGAGAAAGTGATCATTTCTCTGAGTTTCATTTTGTGTGCAGGCCACTCTGTTTGGGCCAACACATTCTTTGGTTGCCACGTGTTAGCATCACTGCCTCAGGAGCTGTCAGGATGAAGAATCACCTCCTTCTCTGCGCCAGACCTGAGTTGATCTCAAAACTACAAAGGTTCAGGCCTTTCTTGGCACCCAAAATACAGGAACTGGGCTCAGCTCTCACAGTTCTCTTTGTCCTTATAAACCTTATACCTGGGGTCTTCATATTACCAGTAACCTCAGATCTGGTTGCAGTCCCTGCAACCTACGTGGATGTTTTCGGGTAGCAACCCTGACCCAGTGACCCAGAAAGTGAACAAGAACCCAAGATTTCTGATAGAATTAGCTTGTTAACCTACAATAAAATTTCCTCACGATTTCTCCCAAGATAAAAACATCTTATGTTCTACCCATAATGAGATCTCATTACTCTACCAGCTTTTTCTTGAGAAAACCAGCAACTGTATTTTTTCTTTCTTTACCAAAACTGGTTGGCAAGCATGCATGTATAAAACAAAATAGATGTGATGTGTCATGAAAGAGCATCAAGTGCCGCCTGAGCTCCGCAGTCCCAAGGAAGGTGCACAGATATCTCGTCCGGGCTCTTAAGTGCACGGTATTCAAGAAGTCTATGACACTACATTTCCTAACACACAGTGTCACCTCAAATATTTGACACATTTCAACAAAATTTGTTTCACCTTTAAATAATGTTTAAAAAGCAATTTTTGTCTGTTTTTAAAAATCCCGAGAAGTCTGATGTTTTCATAATTATCAAAGGAGTCTAGGTCACTGAAGTGATAAGAATCTCTGAAGGAGGGGTTTGAGGGATCACGAAGGTTTTCTACAGGGTCTGTTGATCCCTTTAATTTTTATAGCTTTTGGTTTTCTCTTCTGTGGGTAGAGGGAGCTTCATTTTTCTCTTCTGTAGACAATCCTCTTCCTGGACTAAGACTGTTAGTTTGTGTCATCCGTGTGTCTATGGGATGTCATCTTCAGCCGCCTTTGTGAATGATTTTACTCTGTTAATTTCAGAACAGTGCAATTTGTAAACGAACTGTTCACATTTGTGTTGATGTTTCTTGAATATCTCTAATGTGCCAAACAGACCACATGGCCAATTTTTTAAAAAAAAAAAATGCCGTCTTTTATCGGTTCATAATCTAAGGGGTGTGTGTGTCTGTGTGTTTGTCTGCCTGTCTCTGTGTGTAATAACTTCTTGATTTATATCTCCTGCTCCTTACAGATCTTGGAGACATCTGAGGCTTCATGGGGACTTTCCAACATTCCGGGCTGGACTGCTTCCCTCCAATGAAGCTCTGAGTCACTGATCCAAGTACTGACAACATGTGGAAGCCCAGGACAGGTCAGTATCATTAGCCTTCGGTCAAAGCAGCAGCCGAGTACCAGTGTGGCCTGAAACTCCAGCAAGCGCTAGAGAAAGCATTCTCTGTTCATGGAAAGAGGAAATGAAAGGATTTCCAGCCAATCACAAGGAACTACCCACCACTCCAAAGAGCCCACCTTCCTTATCCAGCAGGCTGCCCTGCCGAGTGACTCCCATTCAACCCTTCTGCAGGAAGGTCTACCCAAAAACATAAAGGCCAGCACCCAGAATAGGAGACCCGGAACAGCGATTCTATCAAAAGGCTCAAGTCAAAGTATGTCAGAAAGCCATCCTAGACCGCCTGTGATCCCATCCCGCAGGCCAGGGTTCCGGATATGCTACATTTGTGGCCGAGAATTTGGGTCCCAATCACTTGCCATTCATGAGCCCCAGTGCTTGGAGAAGTGGCGCATTGAGAACAGCAAACTACCCAAGCACCTGAGGAGACCAGAACCGTCCAAACCTCAGCCCATCGGTGGCAGTGACTCCTATAACCTTCAGGCAGCCAACGAGGAGGCATTTCAAAGTGCGCAGGCTCAGCTGCTGCCCTGTGAAAACTGCGGCCGCACATTCTTGCCAGATCGTCTCCTGGTTCACCAGAGAAGCTGCAAGCCAAAGGGTGAGAATCCTGGAATACCAAACGTGGGTAGTTCTAATGTTCCTACTGGTCTCAAGAAAGCCGCTTCTAGCAGCATCTCAGCCCGACCAAGGACTCTGATCTGTTACATTTGTGGTAGGGAATTTGGCACGCTGTCCCTTCCTATCCATGAGCCCAAATGCTTGGAAAAATGGAAAACTGAGAATGACCAGCTCCCCAGAGAGCTGCGTCGGCCACTGCCCCAGAAGCCTCAACCCCTTCCAACTGGACAGCCCAGCCAAGAGGGGGCGAGTCAAGCCGCGCTTGTGCCTTGCCCAAATTGTGGCCGGACTTTCGCTGTAGACCGCCTACCTGTACACCAGAGAAGTTGTAAATCTCAACCTAGTGGACCAAAAACTCCAAATTCGAGCCTAGAAAGGAAAGGCAGTCCAAATGTACCCATTAATTCCAAGCAACAGAGGAACATGGAAGCACCCAATGGGGACAAGGTAACTGGTGTCATATAAGATGGAGTAGGCAGACTGGGGACACACTGCATCTTCAAAAGGATGAGAGAACTATTCCCAGAGCCAGCCACCTCAGCCCCAGCGATGGTTTCTCCCAAAGCCTTACTTGTGTCTCAAAGCAGCCTGTCCAAGTGGATTTCCTTTTGGACTCCAGGGGCTGTGTGTGTGTGTGTGTCTATTTTTGCAAAGTAGACCTAACAGAATCCTTGTCTGGTTGGTTCATAATCCTCTTCAGTCCTACAGCCTAAAAGAGATGGACTTTTTTCTCTGATCCCTCATCCCAGTAATCCCTGGGAGAGACTGTTACTTAAAATGAGTCATTAATGCTGTGTCTACATTACAGAGATATGATTCCCATTCCAACAGCCAATGTTTATCGCTGGTTTATTTTAGTCATCTACCTTAGGAATTTGGTTTTGGCAATGTTGGGTGATGCTGAGTTTATCTTACTAAAATAGAATCTGTGTCAAAAAACCCCAAATGACTTTAGTAATAATTAAATACTGGAGCACTTGCTAAATCTACATGCTCTGCAGATGCAGTATGATATTTGTTGAAGGCATATATGATTTTGTGTGTGTGTGTGTGTGTGTGTGTGTCTGTGTGCTGGGGTGGGGTGGAGTTACCCCTTTCATGGATGCTGAAGCAACTAGATATGTATGTATAGTTCTGGGAAGTTCTCAGTCCTGTGTTGTTCTGTACCCATTATGGAGATAGGATGGTGTCCCCAAACTCAGTCATTCTAAACAGTGATCCTAGGTATTGGCAGCCTATAAAGTTAAAGTTATTAACCTTTTACTTAGGGTCTCACCATTAGCAGGATTGGGTGGGGATGCTTATGAAGGTGGTCAATAAATGTCCTGCTATAAAATCCAGGACACTGCTCTGTCATATCTTATATGTCAGCTGTAAGAAATAGGAGGTGGTCTTTCCTTGTGGTTGTTTGAATTCCAAGCATGCTCAAAACCCTTAATCATGGCCTCCTGACAACAGACTTTAGCCAGATATTTCTTATAAATTGAGTAGTTTAAGGAAACAAAGGTAATTCGAACCATTATTAAACTGGAGCAATAAGGTCACATCTTTTATTCTGATCTAATTTCTCTTGCCTTTATTTTTTATTACTTTGAAAACTATCTAGTCCTTATTCCTAATTTCCATGACTAAAAATTATGGACTTACTAATTTTGAAGATCCCATGACAGTACAGTCATCCTAGAGCAGAAAAGTCAGACCAACATGCAGAACAGTTTTTCCAGTGACTATTGAAGACAAAACAAAAAATATCAAAATGGTTAGATTCTTTGCCCTATGGAAATCCAAATGCTTGAGTGTGGCATGGACCCTGAGCTGGTCTCATAAATCCGATCTGGTTTTCCTATCCTCTGCCTGTTGCTTTTCTTCCAAGGTGTGTCGGGTCTGGAAACAGAGTAAACAAATCTGTGTCTTAGGGCCACCAGGCCACCAATCAGTGACCATCCTGGTATTCAAGCACACAGCCCTGTTTCTTGGTTGCATGCCTTTACTTTAAACCTTCTCATGACAGATCTAGAGCTGGGAGGAGAATGGTTCTCTTGTGCTTATTGTTGGAACACATACTTTGTGCTCTAAGACTGGAGCCAACAATCTAAGCACAGCATGTTCTCTCAGTCACAACTGCTAAAAGAGATCAACTGACTGGGTCTGTGGTGTCACACAAAGCCACCTCCCTCCTTCACCCACACAGTTGTCTGCAGGAGAAAGTGTCAGCAGTGGTGGTATCTCCATGATGCCTGCATGTCTGTGAGATCCTGGGGAGACCCGCAGAAGACTGGATGTTGCCAGTGTGCACCCAAACCCTCAAAGGTATTGCTTGCCATGTGTCAGGAGGAAAGTGGCACCCACCATTATTACTTGTGTCCTGACATATTTGGGAACCATACAGGTCCCAGTGAAATCACTGACAGGTCATCTAAGCAAAAAGTCATATCCAAATTTAAAATCAAGCTTGGGTTAATTAAAATGGAGCAAGTTTTAGACTTGGCTAAAGCATCACATATTTTGGAAGTAAGGGATATTCTCTCTACCCTCGTACCGTGCGTTTAAGGTGCATTCAGAAGAACTCCTTTTCCGACTAGTTCACTTTGCTTTCTGAATCCCGTCTGTTGAAATTTCAGCTAGGTCACACCACTTACCACTTTGTACAATGAGTCATTTGTTTTTCATAAAGAGCGCTGACCTATACATCATCAGATTCTGGAGTCGAATCTGCCTGTGACAGCTGACTTTTGGCTGACTGAAGTGCATTGCTTTTTACAATTTGGATGTCTGCTTCACCTCTTTCTCTTGTCAATTAGAGCAGTTTTACTTTGGAATTCTTGATCTGGTCTTGGATTCGCATCAGCTGTTTTGCCTGATATTCTCAAGGGGCTCAAACTGAATTCCAGAGAGGAAAAAACTAGGTTCACAATAATGGCCATAGTATTGGGGAAACGATTTGCTCTCACCGGCTGACAGTGAGGGCTGATGGCCAGCTATGGTGCTGCTCAGGATGTCTCTCTACAACTGAAGGTGCTCTTACCTGCAGTCATTCAAAGAGGACAAATAATAAAGACCCGTGAGATCTATGTGGCCACCTTGCTTTATCCTTATATGAACTCAAACTTCCCTGCTATGTATAATCTGAAATACAGAGCCAAATCTACTCTTTGTGATCTCATAGAAAAGCTGTGAAGTACTCTACCAGTGTTTAAGAGGAATAAAAACCTTAGAGTGGAATTATCTAAAAGTCTACTGTCCTGGGGCCATTGTTGTCCGGCCCTATGTCCTAATGACCAGCATTGTGGCATTTCCTTCCTCTGAAAGAAGAAAAGCTTGGGTGAACTACACCTAGTTAAAAACTTCATATGGCATTTTTGATGCACAGTGTGGAAAAGTACAGATTATTTTTATTTCCTATTGTTTTTGCTTAATCAAACATTCATTTTGTAAGTATTTTTCCATGATATCTGCTGAAGAATGTTAGAGGCCGTATTATTTCTTACTTTAAAATAAAAGGAATAAATGTTACCAAGTTAACCCTCTTTTTGAAAGCTGATTGTTACAGTCTGTAGCTTGAGACCTCTTCCAGTTACTTGAAGCACAGGATGATAGGTAAACACATAATTATAAACCCAAATTCAGTCTTGGCCCAATGACCTTCTCTAAGGTAGGCTAGGGATTGATTGTCTTAGGATTCTGTTGGTAACATATGAAGTGTTCCTAAAAATCCTGCCTTCCTCGTTGCAAAGCTGAAATTATTTTTATTAAGGGACACTATCTTTTTTACAGAAGACTCTCTCTGGACTTGAATCTGAGTACTTTTGGCATCCCTAGGGCTCAGGTTGCAGCTGAACACATCGCAAGCATCTGGTGCTGCCATCTGCTGTTTCTTTTTAATGCCTTTTACATTATCAAATATGTGACTGCCTTTCTCCTTAAAAAAAAAGATTTATTTTTATTCTTTTTAATTATGTGTATGTAGATAGGTATGTGTCTATGTGCAGGTATGTGTACCTGACTGAAGGTGCCCTAGGAGACCAAAAGTAGCTGAAGTTAGAGGTGGTTGCAAGCTATCTGGTGTGGGTGCAGGGAATTGAACTTGGGTCCTTGAGTGCTGTTAACTACTGAGCGACTTATACAGCCCCTACTTCTCTTATATTTTTATGTGTGTGAGTGTTTTTCTTTCATGCGAGTGTATGCAGTGCATGTATGCCTGGTACCCTCAGAGGTCAAACTAGAGTATCAAATTCCTGGGAGCTGGAGTTACGGATGGTTGTGAGCTGCCATGCAGATGTTGGGAATTGAACCTCAGTGCTCTGCAAGAACAACAAATGCTCTTAACCACGGAGCCAACTCTCTAGCTCCTGCTGCCTCACCCCTTTATTTTAACTTCCAAAATCTAAGAAGATTCCTTTATAATACAACTATGAACTCCAGTTATTTGGTTATATTAGATTTGAAGTTAGAGGTGCTATTTCTGAAGGAGAATCTCATTCCTTGAAGACAAAATAGCTAATGGGACTGTCACAACAAGAAAGGTGAAGCAGATATGACCCCAGTTTCATCATCTTCATATTTGTGCATAGATTTCTGTTAAATAGAAAGAATATGAAGTTTAGGGACAGCAAGGAAAAATATGAACTTTTGTATTGAGTATCTTTATGTATTCATCCATTCTTCTATGAAAAATTCCTGAGACAGTAATTTACAAAGAATAGAGATTTGATTCTTACATTCTGGAGACAAAGGCAGTACATGATTAAAGTACCAGAAGCACTGCTGTCTGGGAGGGATGTTCTATATCCACGATGAGGCTGTATGCTGTTCTGGAGTAATGCTTTTCTTCACAGCAGGGGAAGCATTAGCTTCAAACTTGGACCCTTTAATGAAGGTGCTAATTTTATTCACAAAGGTCACCTCCCACATGCTGAGCCTCAATATGTGTTCCCCCAAGGATTAAGCTTCAGCATGACTCTAGAAGGAACACCACCACTCTGTTTGGTTTCACCTGATCAGCACTTTGTTTGTACATAAAATCTGCTCTAAATTTTCTCTAGTTTTATGATGGGAAGTTTGAGGTCAAGAAAGAGTTGCCTAGAGTTAGGTAGCAGGTTCTAAAGTAGGTGCTAGGAAGGGCCAGTTCTAAATCTAAATGGTACGAGGGTATGCTAGAACTCAGTGGTAGCGTACTTATGGTTCCGACTCCCATCATGGAAAGGTGGGATCATTATAACCCTGGGAAGCCTAAACATTAGGCAATACAAAGATGAAACAAGTTAGCTGAGTTGCAAGAATTTATCTTTAGGCATTGGACTAAACCCTATTATACACTCATAAAAATCATATAGACCCAGCTCTTAATTCTTAGGAGGATATGATAGGAAAAGTCAAACACTGATAGAGCAGTGTGTTGTGATGGGAGGCAACATTTAGAACCTTGGCTAGAGAAAACCTCAAGGGAGATTCTTCATTTGAGACGGTTGACCAGTGACACGATTAACTGAGCAGGTTAGTATGAGGGCATAGATGTAGGGGGAGACTGCACTGACCTTACAGTGGAACTAAAGAACCCACATGTGTCTAGCATCTAATGGGGGATGATGTCACATGAGAAGCTGTGGGGATGGCATTGGGACAGTGGGATCCCTCAAGCATACCAGTCGTTTAGCTGTATCATGAATCTGGTGATTGGTGGCAGACTTGGAGATGAAGTAGGATGGACATATTTTGTGAGAGTTGAAATGTGGAAGGGTGATGGAGGCCAAGGAGGACTCCCAATATTTTAGTGGGAGCACCAGGTTTCATTGTGCCACTTTCTAAGAAGGAAAGGAAGGCCATGGGCAGTAGCTTCATTCCGGAAATAACCAATTAAAATGTTACCAAAGTATTTAAGTAATCTGAGATGTATGAGTTTGGGACTAAGAAGAGAGGACATGGCTGGGATGCCCATTTGTTAGTCATTAGTAATTACAGAAATCTGAATGAGTGTAGGATTACAAAACCAGATTGCAGGTCTAGACTGGTTGAGCAGTTTAGAGCACTTATAGTTCTTGCACGGGGATCAGAGTTCAGAATCTAAGATTCACATGATAGCTCACAGACATCTATAATTCCAATTCTAGGGGATCTGATGCCCTCTGTTGACCTCTGGGGCACCAAGCATACACACACACACACACACACACACACACACACACACACAAACACACACACACATATGCAGGCAAAACAACAATGCAAATAAAATAAATCTTAGAAAGTAAGAAAGACTGAAGATGACCCCTGAAGGAGTTAAAGAATGAATATCCAAAAATACAACTGACTAGAAAGGCCTGGATGGAGAGAGAGAGAGAGAGAGAGAGAGAGAGAGAGAGAGAGAGAGAGAGAGGAGAGGAGAGGAGAGAGAGACTGCTCTGGAAGAAGGTCGCTGTGAACCTGTCAGCATGTGAGAAACAGCAGGAGGCATGCTCCGAGAGAAAGTAGAACCAGAACTGAAAATAACTTTTCTTTTGGACATGTAGATTTACCTATGAACGTTGGAAGGAACACATTTTGTTGGAGCTGTAGCATGTGGGTATGTTTTGAGAAATTTAGCTCTCTAGCCTAAGAGAAAATCAGCGAATAACTTAGAAGTAGGGGATTTCTTTAAACAATGGGAACATTGAGACTACATTGACTGACTAAGTGCAGAGGAGGAGTGAATTGAGGTGAGCAGAAGAGGTAAGACCCCGAAGGAGAACCAGGACCTAGGATCACCAGTGCATGGAAAGAGCACTTTGTAAGCTTCTTTATTCCAGGAGGATGTTAAATGCAGGAAACAAAAACAAAATAAATGTTCACTATCAGTGGGAAGATGGAGGGGCTGTGATCTGTTTATGTTTTCTAAATTTTATATATTTTTTATATTTTCTAAATAGCAAGCCTAACATGCTATTCAGCCCATGAGAATGGGGAGAAAGACTAACTCTGAGGGTATTCTTAGCGTTTGTTCCCTTTGCGCCGCCCTCTCTTAAACTAAGTTTCTGAAGTCAAGACCAAGGCTCTTAGAGCTCCTTGCCTCTATGACCCCTAAATCCAAGAGTGACATGGGACTCCTTTTGGGACTGGCAGCTCACACATTAAGTGGCCTGTGGTTCTCACACGTAGTCATGTTCAGGGGCCCTAGCTCACCTGCTCAGCAGTGCTGATGTCGTGAAAGCCAGCCTTACGTCATAAAGTGCCTTTTGATGATGCTGCCAGCTGGGCTACTTAATGACCAACCCCCCATGACACTTGGTCATCTTTCCTTGGGGCTAACCATGCCCGAATATCAGGGCAGCATCCTAGGATCCCGTGGCTCTCAGGTGTACAAAGAACAACATTAAGGTAACAGTCCTGGCTCTTTCTTTTTTTTTTTTTTTTTTTTTTGCACTATTGGTTCTAATAGCCAAGCCAGGTGAACCTGTGGACAGATGTGGAATGTATGAAGAGTGTGTACTGGAAAGAGCTTTCAATTTTAACAGAAAATTTACTATATACATTTCTCATAAAAAAATGTAAAGGATAACACATACACAAATGGTAATATATAACTTAAAACATAAGAGGTCTGCCTCCGATTGCATCAGAAGTTAGCAAGATACTGATCGAAGCAGATAAATCCTTCTAGGATTTGCACCAGGGTACCTGTATTTTGCTTGCTGCTTCTTTAGAAGGATAAATGTTAATCCTGTGAGAGGATAGGACCAGATGCTCATAAACCAAATATTATTCAGTCATAAACTCAATAAAACTAACCTATGGTCACATTATTTAAAAGTTTGTCTATCTTGGGCTGGTGAGAGGGCTCAATGGGTAAAGTTGCTTGCTGCCAAACCTGACAATGAGTTCTATCTCTGAGACCTACATGGCAAAAAGAGAGAACCGACTCCTGCAAGTTGACTTTTGCACATGCATGCAAACCCAATAAATAAAATATGATAAAATGTTAACCTATCTTACATGTCTTCATAAGCCTGATTCTTTTCATTACCCCATTTCCTTGCTTCCAGCCGCAAATGCATGCATCATCTACATTTCCTAGTAATATACACTAATAACTACAGTTTGGAACATGATTACTACCAATCCAAATTCCAGCAGCCGGCACCAAATTCTTCTCCATGAGTTTTTGGAACCACATCAAATGTAGTTGAACATATGCTGGCAGAGACCTTGATGAGCAGCATGAGACACAAATTCTGCTGTATGATTGGGCAAAGAGCATTGAGGGAAACTGACTTGAACTCTCTTCTCTCAATTGCCATTTATTTATACAGCATGTCTCCTTCTCAGTGATTGCATCTTTTTATAGCCTTTCTCAGAATTGTGTTGTCTTATATACAAAATATAACCTGACAAATAAATGCCCAACAAAGGGCATACGTTTCTCATGTTTTTGTCCAGTTACTGCCTCTAATACCATGGTCCCATCTTTTTAAAGTCCTTGAAGAGCATACACATCCCAGGAGAGCTTTAATCAGGGGACGTCAATGCATAAAGGCTTCAAGATTAAGGAAAATTGGGGCACTATGGGGAACAAGGGCAGGTTGCCACCACGATGGGAAATTTTTAAAAGAAACTTGCCTCAGAATTATTTCTGGCCTATTCGATGTGATAGGCATTGTTTTGTTTGTTTTGTTTGTTTTGCTTGTTTTGTTTGTTTTGCTTGTTTTGTTTGTTTTGTTTGTTTTGTTTTCATGGAAATCTACTACTAAGCACACACACACACACACACACACACGCGCGGCGCGCGCACGCACACACACACGCACGCACACACACACAGCCTAAGGGGACAAGAACTTGACAGTGTTGTAAGTACTGTGATTTTTCAAGGTAGTTCTGAGAGCATAACAAGAAGCATAGGGAGTTTTTGCTGGTTTTTCTCAAAGCCAATGCCTATCTTGGGGGTAGTACATGACACCTCATTGACTACAGACAGTGGACTTGGTTTAGGATCCCAAATGCACAACAAAGTCATGGTTTTAGTCACTGAATTCACCCCTTAATGTAGTAGCTTCTTGTTCAAGAGGATAGCTTAAAACCTCCCTGTGTTTCAAACTAAAGCATTGGTTCTCACCTTCCTAATGCTGTGTCCCTTTAATAAAATTCCCCGTGTTGTGGTGACCTTAACCATAAAGTTATTTTTCTTGCTACTTCATAACTAATTTTGCTACTGTTATGAATCACAATATAAACAAACAGAAATGACACTCTTGTAATTGAGATTGTTTTATGCTACATTCACTATAAGCAACCTATTGATTATATTATACATATAAAGAAATATGTATTTAGAGGGCAGCTTGATAGTAAATCTATTTAGCAAAATAATAGTAACAAATTTACCTCTGGGATCTTTGAGTTCCCCAGCCATGGATTCTTGGCAGACTTACACTACCAGGCACAATGCCTGTGGAGCAGGCATTAAATTCAACAAGGAAGCGTTTGGTCAATCCCATAACATCCGTGCCACTATTGTACTCATAGGAAATTTCAGGGGTCTTGTCTTTGCCTTTGTTTTGGTTTTCTAATATCACCACCAGAGATTCATCCTTTTGAATTGCTACTTTTAGGAGATTGCAGTTGAAAAGCCTATTCCCTGGACAAATCGCAAAGCTTTCTTAGCCACTGATGTGTTAATGCAATAGATCATGTTGAAATTAAATATTAGGCAAATTGTTTTTTACTGGGATGGTCAAAGGATTGGAAGAATGAGCTGCTTAAAGTCATACTTCAAGTGCTTTGGGGGATGTATCAGGCTGCCCAGTGGACACTAAAAGTAAATGTCTGTTGTATCCTAGAGAGTGGGACCTTAAGATACTAATTTGTGAACTTTTGGGAAGAACGGGCTGACCAACTAAAGCATTGGCTCTGAACCTTCCTAATGCTGGTACCTGTTAATTCAGTTCCCCATGTAGTGGTAACCTTCAACCATAAAATTATTTGTGTTGCTACTTCATAGCTATAATTTTGCTATTGTTAGGCATCATATGTAAACATCTGTGTTTTCTGATGGTCTTATGCTCCTGTGAAAGGGTCATTTGATCCCCATGTGGAGAACCACTGAACTGCAGCATGCTACTGGCTGGAAGGACTATGGTCAATCTACTTGCAATCCAAGATCTAAAGGAGATTAATGGAGGTTGGTCTATGGAGTCCCTGTAAAGAGGACAGCGTGGGACCTGATAGACTAGATGGGCATGCTGAAGGGATTCACATGACATTGCACTGTGAAGAAGGGCTCACATATTTTGCCTCTCACTCTGCTTCCAGCCAGCCACTTTTGGATGACCTACAAAAGTTTCTAGACCAGTGATTCTCAGGCTGTAGGTCACAATCACTGGTAAACATATTTCTGATAGCCTTAGGAACTGAGACACTGAGTGGTAAAATTACAGTTATGCAGTAGCAACAAAAAAATAATTAATGGTTGGGAGTTACTAAGAACCACTGTTCTAGATCATGAGGCCGTTCTTACAGGCCAAACACCAAATCTCTTATGAAGTTTAAAGGGTCACAAACATTTAGCTGTCTAAAATGGTTCCTTGCCAGAAACCAGTTCTCAAAACAACCAGCCCAAGCTCCAACATACCAATGGGCCTAGACGTCAAGGAAACAGTCTCTACTCAGCAGAAGTCCTTTTCTTCTCTTCCTGTTTCCTGAGCCATTTCATGTGTTATGAGTTATGCATAGGCAAATGGAGATCAGTCAGCCTGGTAATCACTCATAGAGTTAATGAATATTTCTCAAGAAAAGTGGGTTCAGTGTGGTTATACCCACTGCTTAGGGCCAGTTCTTGGTTATGCTCCCTACACAGAGCCTGGCACACAGCAACAGAAACTTCCAGAGCAACAGTGTTTCCACTGCAGTTGAATCACTAAGAGATGCCCACCCTTTCCTTCTTACATAGCCTTTGGTGCAGGAACCAACGGAATCAATTACAGCTGTGCCTCCAGCGGGCACCTCTGCTTTGTTTCTGTTCAAACCATATTGGCACCATCACTATGTAGAATACCATTGTCTTACTGACTTTTGTGGAGTTGGGAAATAGTTGATTAAATCCAGATAGTCGTAGGCTGGCTGGGCCTTTGACTAGTCATGCTCCATCTGAGAGACAAAGTATACACAGATAGAAAGGACAGCTCAAAAGCCAGTTCTGAGGCAGGGTAAGGACCTCCATGTCTACCTCTCTCATGGTCACCACTGTTTTGACTTTTAATGTTTTGACTTGTATCATTACAGATTGATTACAGCCATATGCTTGGACAGCATCTGAAAGCAGGCGTGTCTCCTGTTAGTTTGCTGGGAGTTGTGGTTTAGACCAATGCTCTCCTTCCCTTTTAGGATACGTTTTCATTTTGTGGTCCCTTGGGTGTTATTTTTGTTTTTTTTTTTGTTTTTTTTTTGTTTGTTTAATTTTAGGTTAATGAATGGCCTTAAGTAAACCCAAGGAATAGGGCCGTTTTGATACTGGGATGTTATGACACGGTCCCCAAGACAGGGGTAGCAAAACTCTGCTTTTAAGACTACTTCCAAATAATATATAAATCATGGCTTATTTTGGGGGTGGGGAGTCTGGTATTTCATTTAATTTCAATACAGATTTAGTAATAAGAATGTAATTTGCACTGTGATGTAGTTTCTTTGGCATAGCCTCACTGAAATGGTCTCCTTATGAAGAACAGACAACATGCTTCAATGACAAGAAATAAATCTAGGCTGGTGACAGGGCTCAGCAGGTAAAAGGTAACAACCTGAGTTCAATCCATGGGACTCACTTAATAGGAGAGAATGAACTGCCATAAGTTGTCATTTGACCTCCACATGCATTGCCATGATACATGCATACAGCACAGATTCATGAACTCACAGAAATAACATGCACACACATATACATGCACACACATTGATACACACCCAAACAAAACATTTTAAAGCTATACATTTGAGTCATGTGCTCTTAAATATCCTGTAATACTGCACTCTGTCCTTTCACACTAAAAAAGTTCACTTAGTGTCCAGTATAAAGTTGGTGTAAGACTTTAACAGGTGGCATAATTTCATCTTTACTAAAATCACTACTAATGACTTCCATTGTGGTCTTCAGGGTCTCTTCCATTGAAACTCGTGTAACATTCCTCTTAGTTTTTTTCCTTCTGACCAGTGTTTTCTTCAAGACCATCTTTCATGCTGAAGCCATCAAGACTGGGTGAATCATGCTCTATAGCTCCTCTGAAATGACCATATTTACTCCTCTTCCGTCAATAATTCTCTTAGGTTTTCCCACCAAGCCAAGTCCCCTCCCTCCACTGACCACCTTGGTCCTAATCTTTACCCTCTTATCTCCATAGTGCTATCTGAACTATTAATTTTCATTGTATAAAGTAAGGCAATTGATGGGTGACAAGCTATGCCTACACTGGTAAGGGACATTTCTAAATGCTCACGTGCCCTTTGTGTCAGCCAAATTTGACCTACACCATTGAATGCCAGGTGGTCTTGACAGAGGAAAAAGAAAAACATGAACAAAAAAGTAAAAGATGCTGCATGGAAAATAATATTAGAATCCTACCAGTGGCCTATAAAATGACTATGAAAAGTTAGTGAATTTAAGTAAAAATGCACACACACACACACACACACACACACACACACACACACACACACACACACACAAGCTTTCCCTAAAGCATCTATGTTTGTATTCAGCCTCGACTGGGTTTTCCCACCAAGCAGAAAGGACTAGAGGAGAGGAGAGGTGAGCCGTGATAGACACACCTACGTAGTCAGTAGTTCTTACTTTCATAAAGTGCCTCACAGATGAACAGTGCTCACATCCAACTAGAGATTCACTTTATATATATATATATATTTTATTTTCTATATTCTTTGTTTACATTCCAAATGATTTCCCCTTTCCCGGATCCCCCCCCCCTCCCCATATGTCCCATAAACCTTCTTCTCTCCATCCATTCTCCAATCACCTCCCTCCTTTTTTTCTCTGTCCTTATATTCCCCTCCAATGCTAGATCAATCCCTGAAGCCCTGAATACCCAAGGCACAAATCGAATAGCAAATGACTCCCATGAAGAAGTATGGAGAAGGTCCTGATCCTGGAGATTCACTTTTAAAATGTCAAGTACAATCTGCAATGTTGATGGGGAAAACTAACTTATACAGAACAAACTAATGCTTTGTTCTGTATAGAGTTCAGACCTGTGGGTTTTTCTTTGCCTTCCTTTGATTTCACAGCCCAGCAGTTGGCTGGCCCTGGTAAGGTCCATGTGAACAGGGTTTGGTGTCCTCCTGTGACCTCTAATGACAACCTTCGCTGTCCCTGTCCTGCTCTGTTAGGCTGTCATCCAATGCTGCTTGCAGCACATTGGGTAAGAGGGGACACCGTGCTGCCTCTATCTGGGTTGGGTCTTTTCTTCCTGTTCTGCTCTCCATCACCCAAACCACACCACACACATAGACACGTGCACACAAATCCACTTCTGCCTGCAAACACTAAAGAAAGAACTTAGTAAATCCCTAGTAATCAGGGTAATGGCTTTGACCACAAGCCACAGATTGCTCCATGAAATTTTGGACTAAAAATAGTGAAATTATCAAAACAATAAATCAAATTATCTTATCACTCTTTAGACCCACTAGGGAGCATTTTCTCCTTAGCAACAGATGGGTTGCCTATAACTCCCTATAGCATTCCTTAGCAAGAATGTGCTCAAACCTAAGAATATGACGTGTTTCAGGTCAACTGAAGCTCAACCCCAAATATATAGCATAGGGGAAGCTCTCAAAAGAGTTATACAGAACACCGTTCCCTTTTACTGTAGTCATTTTCTCCCACATTCTTTGCAGTTCACAGGGTGTCTTCTGGCCTCTGGGTCAGCCTGCTCGCTCATGAGTTTCCCTTCCAAAGGAGACTTTATGACCATCTGATGGGAATGTCTTCATTTTGAGACCCCTGCCATTTGTTTCACTTGTTATGCTTGGTTCAGGGCTGGGCTTGGCTTGTGATCCAGGTTCCATATGGGATCTTAGTAAATATGTTCTTCTCAAAGTAAAAACGAATGTCTTATTTTTGGATGGAAATCCCAGTATTGAATTAACCTTCCAGTGAATAAACACTAAAAAACAGAGACAGGAACCTGGAGGTGTCTCAGATGTTATGACTTATGTTTTGTATTTCCTCTTACATCTTCAATTCCCTGCTTCCCAAGTCACTTTGCATGACCTAGGCGATGCTACAAGGCATGAAAACACAAGAAACAAGCACTTGTTCACCTTGGTGAACAGTCTGTTGGTATAGTACTCAATAAAAATATTACTCCTCAGGAAAAAAAATCCACAGTTAAGGGACTCACTCCGACTGTTGTTTTAATTGGCCTCTTAATTTGCTGTTTAGTTGTCTAGGATCTATTTTGCTCCTTGTAGTCAAAATTCATACTGGTTTATGTTTTGGTTTTATTTTTTTTTTATTGTGATCTTATTTTCTGTTTTCTCCATTTTAGAAGACTGCCCAAAAGCTGTGATTCAAGGCAGGCTGATTCTTAAAACATACATGTCTTAACTGTGTTTTATGTCTCTCAGAGGATTCCATACCAATCACTTCCTCTGTTTCTGTCTCCATGCCTCCCAGCCCTACTGAAGAACATATGGGGAAAGGGACCTTGAATGTGGCAACTCTATTTAATTAGGTCTTTTTTGCTTTAGTTGGTGAGTAGTTTTCCTAATTTGATCACTGTACATTTCCACAATACCCAGCCCTCTCATTTTAATACTTGCTATCTCAAAAACCTGAATCACTTCATCCCCTGAAGATCATGTTACCAAGGAGATGAAGTTCCTCTCTGTGAGCGCTCCCAACCCTGACATCCCTCCGACCACCTTCCTCTAACTTCCTCTACCTCCTCTTCCTCCCCTTTCTTCCCTTTCCTCTGAGCTCAGCATCTTCAATCCACCCTCAATCCCATCACTGACTGTGGAGGAAGACAATATTTTATAATCCTGTCATGGAAAGCTTTCTTGACTCCACTCAGCTTTCATTTCCTTCAGGCTTTTTTGAAAGCACTCCCTGCTCCAAGCTCTCATTTTGAGCTCTAACAGTTGAGGGTTCTGTGATTTGTTGTTACCCAGGAATCAACACATTTTAGACTTTTCGTTACCTTTCCTGCTCCTTCCGGGCTGAATGCTAGTCAGTCAAATGACATGTGGCCTTGGAGTAAATCTGATGTCTTTTTCTTACCTGTCTAACTCTCTCTCTCTCTCTCTCTCTCTCTCTCTCTCTCTCTCTCTCTCACACACACACACACACACACACACACACACACACACACACACACATTTTACAGAGTAATGACTCCACCTTGCTGGAAGCCAGGTAGGAGTGTTTCCAAAATTCTAGCTGGAGCTTTTCTCTCCGTGCCTCAGTTCTTAAACTGAAAATTTGAAACTTTCTTTTTAATCTATAGTTTCATATTTTTAATATTCTTATTATGAACATTCTATCTGTACCTTCTACATACTATAATCCCTTCATCAGGGATTTCCCTATTTAAAATATGCTCTTCTGCATGAATAGCTGTTAGAACTATTAACATCTAATTGCAGGCCTGTTTCTTATTTTGGCTAGGTTTACTGAGCTTAAATTTTAGAACTATATCAGTCTCCCCGAGTCCAGAACACAACGTTTTCGTCTTTCTTCATTTTTCTTTTGTTCATTTCTCCCATTCTGGCCCTGCCTGCCATCTTGCAGAATAAAGTATTGCCATATCTGCTCCCATTATGCCCTTATTTGCAGAGCAGCCATTTCTTGGATGTCATAGTCATGGTGGACTGCTAGCCACAAACCACCAGGGTAGCATCTCTGACACACAGTGATGGCTTTGTTCTTGCTGAATGGCTCCTATCACAGTAAAGCCCACATCTCAGCTTGGCTCTCATGGCTACCCATGTCCCTCAGCCTGTCTGACTGAAGCTGCCTACACTGAACATAAGGCACGCCAGCTTCTGTTTCTAACTTGTCACATGGACTATGCTTCCCATTCTTTTACTTGAAGACTTCTAGCATGCTTGTGTTCATAAAACGTGTGTTTCAAGAAAGAACACAAAAAAACACAAAGTTGGATGTTGTCTTTTTAATCTAGCATAGAAAATGTGTTCTCTTTCACTTTTATTACTTTTAATATGTATTCTGGCTTTTTGAGATGGAGTCTAGTTCTTTAGCCCAGGCTGGACTAGAACACATTATGTAGCATGGGCTGGCCTTGAACTAATGACAATCTTCCTAGTGCAGCCTCACATTTATGGATATTGGGTATGAGCCACTGTGCCCAGCGGCATGACTTTTAATTGTGTTGCTTAGACTATTGTATTTACTGCAATTATTGATTTAAAAAAAAAAACAGGGTTGTTTGAAGAACATTGTAAGAGGCAGCAGAGGAGGCAGTGATAAGAGTCCTGCCCCTGGCCAATTATGAACATACTTGGCTTTATTTCTCGCCATCTTCCCGTATTAATCCTCTCAATAGCCATGCTTTGGTGGGTTGGTGTTTTTGATTTTTCTTTTATTACCCTTCCTTGTCCTGACCCACAGGACAGTCAACGGATTCCCTGAATCATCTAGGGGAGAATGGGGGACAAGAGATGCAAGAGATGGACAGCAAGACAGGATTCTGATCAAGCTGTCAAATTTTATTGTTTTACACACCGAAATATAAAGGAAAGCAAGGAGGATGTAGGGAGGGGGTATGGTGGGGCAAACATTGTCTCTGGGGAACAGTCTCTCAGGGGGCAAGCACTAAACATTGTCTCTAGGAAGTAGTCTCTTGGAATCATCACTCAGAATCTCATGACAAAGCTGGCTTGGGCTTCAAGGAAGCTGGCAAACTAAAATGATCATGAGGAGGTGAAGTGGAAAGAGATTGCTATAGTAACCTAACTGCAGGTGAGCTCTGTTTGTTCTAACCAGCATGAGCTCTATATTTGCTAACCAACTTGCTATTTGGCAAACCTGAAAGCTAATATTTTTTCTTCTAAAAGCAGGCTTGAGCATGTAAAATGGCTGAAAGGAGGAGGTTTTTGAAATCTATGTGAGAATGGCTCCTGGCACTTCCTTCTTTAGGGATCAGTTAATTTATCATACTTGATTGATTGTCCATCTTACCTGTCAACTGTAGTTTCTCCTCTTGCATATCTGTATGCACTAGTGGATACTATATAAGTTAAAACAAATGGCTTTGACTTGTAATATTCATATGTTAAAATGATTTCAAGAAAATATAAACAAATTAATCATTATCTATTTTGTTTTTTGCTTCACATTGTGTTATTGACAACTATCATTTGGTTTGTACAGATATACTATAAACTCTGTCTTGGATACTTTTGCCTTAAAATGCCTGTTATCTAAGAGGCTGAGAATTCTTTATGGCAAAACAATGAATACTTCAAAACTTATTTTTCTGACCGATCTATTTGTGTTTTATATTATTCCCCATTGTTTTTATCAGAACAAGATTATTTGTTGATATTTCCTTTTGTAATTTGAAATTCTCTTAAAATTGTTGGCTCAATAAGTCCATCAGTAGTGGATCTTTTAACTGTTCTTCTGGTCAAAAATATCTTTATTTAATCTTAAGTTTTGAAGACTTTTTACTGTATTAAATTCTGAATTGACATTGTTTTACAGTAGGTTAGTTTGTTTTCTTTTATTAGTTAAAAAACTGAGGTCATTATCTTGTGGCCTCCATTTTTTCTTTCTGCAGAGATTCTATGGAGAGAGATATATGGAAAAGAAGGAAGCTTGTATACTATGTACCAGATATGAAACAATTTCAGTAGAGACTTCTGGAAAACTGTATGATATTAGCCTTATTGACATTTATCCACCAACTCTCATCTATATTAGCTACTAGCTATTGCTGTGATCAAATATCTAACAAGACACAATTTAATGGATTGATTTTGGCTAAGGTTTGAGGGTACACTCAACACAGCAGCAACTGGAAACTTCTTCAAGGACAAACTCAGGAGTGTATCTCCTAAATGATTCTAAATCTGATCAAGTTAACAATGAGGACTGACCATCCCACCCTTTGTCAACTTGACATTGTCACTTTTAAACTATATGCTTTCATACCCAGCCTCAAAGGCTCCTACTTTTCCTATAAGGGAGAGTTTATAAAGAATCACAGCAGTCTCAATGCTATCCAAAAGCCAAGGTCAAATCTATCAGGGACTCAAGACAATCCCTTAATCATGAGTCCTCATAAAATAAAAAAAGTCCCAGATTTCTAATATACATGGACAGAACATGCATTGCAATTCCAAAAGGAAGAAACTGAAACAAAATCAAGCAAAGATCTGGCCAAAGTAACACTAAAATAAGCAGGGGAAACACCAATCCCTGCAGAAATATGTTCTATCATCTAGACATTTATTGGTTTGTTTATTATTTATGTGTGTGTGTTCACATGTTCGTGGAATGTCACAGTGTGCATGTGGAAGTCAGAGGACAGCTATCGGGAGTTTATCCTCTGCTTGCACAGGCTCCCAGGGTCTAGCTCAGGCTCATCAGGCTTGGTGGAAAGGCCTGTTCTCATCGAGTCTTTTCATCTCCCAATCAGAGGCTCATTATGCTGGCATATGGATTCCAGATACTATCCACTATAAGATGTCTTTCCACATCAGTCACACCTCTTTGGAAATTCCCTCAAGGACATACTCAGAGGTGTGTCTCCTTGCTGATTCTAAACCCAGTCTATTGGCAATGAAGGTTGCAGGCAAGATGCTGGGTATTCATCTACCAACTTGATTAGTGGTCTTGCCTGTGGTAGATCTTACTACAGACTCAAAAAGAAGGTACAGTTACTGACAGGAAAAAGAAGCTGAGGAGAGAGTGTGCACAGGCCTGTTCCTTGCTCTTTGATGGCACCTTCATTTTCAGACATATTGGCACATTAGATCATGGTGTTATTGAGAGAATTCTAACCTCATTCCTATTGCATGTCCCAGCATTGTAACTCAGGTGTGAGGGGTTAGAAGATCAACCAATTTTATAAACAATGAACATACATTTCAGACAATATTTCTTTATTTTCCTCCAAGGTCGTATCCACTCATGTAACAGCATAGTTTGATCTCTTAATTGACAAAGAAGTTAAATTCACCAGACTGGTTACAATTTTTTTCTTCTGTCTCTGTTTCTGTCTCTGTCTCAGTCTCTGTCTGTCTCTGTCTATCTCTGTTCTGTTTCTGTCTCTCTGTCTCTGTCTCTCTGTCTCTCTCTCTCTCTCTCTCTCTCTCTCTCTCTGTGTGTGTGTGTGTGTGTGTGTGTGTGTGTGTGCCTTCGCATGCCTTTGGAATTTAGAAGGAGTTATAGGCAATTGTGACTTGCTGGGAACTGAATTTAGTTCCTCTGCAAGAGCAGTCCTCTTAACCACTAAGCTATCACTCTTGCCCTGATAATTGGAATTAGCCATGTTAACTTTCCATATAACTTGATTTTACTGTAACTTTCAAATAAGATTTCCATACTTATAATTTATCTAATGAGTTATATTATTTTCAGCCAACGATGATAAGGCGTCCACCAACAGTTGTTTGTTACATCTGTGGCCGTGAATATGGGACCAAATCTATTAGCATCCATGAGCCACAATGTCTGAAAAAGTGGCATAATGAGAACAATCTGTTGCCTAAAGAACTAAGGAGACCAGAACCCAAAAAACCAGAAGTCAGAACCATTACAGGTAAGTTCTTACAAAAGGAGGTGGAGGAGAGAGTGAGTTCAGAGATTTTTTTTTCCTTACTAGTTCGAACATCTGAAATCAGCAGCACTTATTTATTGTCTTAAAAGAAGTCAAAATTGATTCTTAAAACACATTCTGGAATGTCTGTCTAGTGGTATCTTCAGATGCTGAGACATAGAAATATTATGTCCTGGCAACACCTAGTGAGAGGGACCCATGGGAATTTACCATATTTTCCTAAATGATTTTTGTATATATCATACAAGATATTTTAGAAACATAAAGCTTAAAGACTTTTGGGAATATTGACAGACTTGTTTCATTTGTAAATATGTCTATGAGTGTCAAACTCAAAATGCCCACCAGATCAACTAGTCAGGTTACAAAATTGCAAAAAGTGTTTCGAATGAATGCAAAGGGAACCAAAGACTAGACATCTGGATACAATGTTCAGATTTTTTTTTTATTTTACTTTTTTTATTTTTGCAATCCGTATTATGAGGTGCTATTCACCCCAAGTGAAAGAGGAGTGTACTTTCTCATGCAAAAGATCACAAAGTATGAACTGAGTTAAGAAAAGAAAAAATACATGTCAAATTATATAAGTAGATATATATATATATATTTGCACAATTGCCTTGCAAACTCAGTCTCAATTATCGTATTTCTGTCACTGATTTTTTTCATTTGATTTACTCATTCTTTAAGGGATATTTGATTTTAGGAGATGCATAGTTCAATGTCCTTTCCCTGTGTAGTCATAGCTACTGTGCAGGCTGTTTATCACTGGCTTGTGTGATCTGAGAAGCGATACCAACTCATCGAGTGAAGTCAAGGTTGCTGTAAGCTCAAGATGGCATTGAAGCCCAGCTATTCAGAGTCCTTAGCAAGAAGGGACTTGAAAGTTGAAAATAATTTAGAATGAATATGCTGGGGCTGGAGAGATGACTCGGAGCCAAGGAGCACTGAACTGCTCTTGGCCGAGAACCAGAGTTCTGTTCCCAGCATCCACATGGCAGTTCACAACCATCCATATCTCCAGTTCTAGGAGATCCAGCATCCTCTTCTGACATCCTTTGGCATAAAAATGCACACATGCATGCATGCAGGCAAAACACCCATACACATAAAATAAAAAAGACAAGACAAGAAAAGAAAACTGAACTATCCAGCCATTGAAATCATAGCATTTGGCTCTAGAGAGACTACCTAGAACTTTTGACTTGGCACACAAAATAATCTTCCTAATTCTCCACATCACTTTTTCTGCTTGGTCTTTATCATCACGTGGCTAGGAGAAGTGAGAATGATGGTGGGCAGTCCCTGGGGCCTGGGGGAGCTCAGTTTGCCACTGTTGGCAGAGCGAAGGGGTAGATCCTGTCCTTTCACTTGCCTGCAGTTTTCCTTTTGGCATCATTCTGCTTTAATCTCTGAGGGTGTCTTTATCCTCTAGGTAAATAAAATGGGCATCTCCTCCCCCACACTCAGTTCAGTACTGCTTTTCCTGGATCCACAGTCAAGGCCTATGCAGAAGCATTGCAATGAAAAAGTCAATGCTATCCTTTTCTCTACAAAGCTTTCAAAGCTCGAAAAATGCACATTCCTGTGCTGGAGAGATGGCTCAGCCAATAAGTACACAGATTGCTCCTGCAGGGGAGGGGCCTGAGTTCATTTCCCTGAACCCAGTCTGTAACGCTGGCTACAAACACATCCAGCATCTCTGGTCCCCACTGGCATATGTATTCATGCACACACACACACACACACACACACACACACCACACTTTAAAAGAAAATCTTTAAACACACATTCAAAATCTGTATAATAGGTGATACTTGCTTTATCTAAAGGAGAAATACCAGACTGCACAAGGTTGGAATCTGCATTAAAAGCAGGCATGCTAAGAATCTAAAGGATTGTTATGGTTGTGTGAACCATTAAGATAGAAATCGTGAACATAGCCTAGTGTTTAATGGAGTAACGTGCCCTGGCCAATGATAAAAACAGATCCATTTTGAGTGCCTGGCCACATTTGAGGGACCTATTTTCAGAGATCTTGGGACATAGTCAATTTAATGTACTAAAGTCGTTCTATTTAAATAAGGCTTATTAAAGTTAAACCCCACACTGTTCCTCTAAATAAAGCCATATGTTTCTCCCTCCCGTGCACCACCAGGGAAGAGCACACATTTCTCAGCTCTCTTTTTGTTTGATTAAGGACACTTCTTCCACTCAGCTTATTTTGTTTGCATTTTTCGCTTTAATTAGTTAAAGAACGTCTGTGGTTATGGCCATGAAAAGATGATGTTTTTTAGAGTATAATTCATCTTAAATTCACTCTCAGTTGTCAGTTTGGGTTTCTGAAAACATTCCAGGGAAGTATTGCATAAAAGGAAAACACAAACACGAGTTCTTTTCCCATTATTAAGCTTTATATTTATAACCAACAGAAAGAAAGCCAAACGTTATATCTGCAAGATAACAATGTGTAAGCAAAGATGGTAATAATTAGTGAAGAATTCATATCATAACAAGGAGCTGTATCTTTCCCTTTTTAATATTCAAGGCAAAACAAGTCTCCAGTTCATAGCTGAAAGAAGGCTCAACACTATTTACTATTTATTTATTAAGTTCTGGCAAAGTCACACGATTTGCTTTAAAACACCAGTCAAAAGGTATTCTCTGAGACTGTTTTCTAGAATATGGTTTCTAAGACTGTAAACTAACCCATTTTACCATTTTACTTCCTTTTTCACATATATGAATTCTTTATTTTCCTTCCTCTTCCCTCCCTCTTGGTAGCCAAAGGGTTCTACGATCTTGACGCCTTAAATGAAGCTGCTTGGACAAGTGCCCAGAGCCAACTGGTTCCCTGCAACGTTTGTGGGCGCACCTTCCTGCCAGACAGACTAATTGTTCACCAGCGATCTTGTAAACCCAAAGCCACCAAGTAAAGCCCTTTCCTCAGCACCGACTGTTATAGGACTGAATGCCTTCCAAAATGAGAGCGACGAGATGGCAGTGAGAGGAAGCCAGGAGAACTGAAGTTGAGGGAGCATTGGCCCAGCCCGGAGGGACCAGCTCTGTGTGGAAGTGGCCAGGTTATTTCCAGCTATTCGGGGACCATGTCACACTTTGTGTCCGGAGGAATACTAGCAGGATGCTTCTTATCAGACCTGGAAGTTTTGTCCAAAGGACATTTCTCAGGCAGTTGTTGCCAGATTTCTGTCATTCTGCTTTCCTCAACTAGGTTTTGTATCTCAGAGTGAAGCTTGTGCCTGGTGAACAAGAGGCATATAAAGGCAATTTGAGGCAATTCTAGGTTGTAGGCAGTACAGACTTCCATCCTAATCCTTTGCTTTCTGACCCACAGAAAGCTTTTACACTGATAAGAGTTAATAGTATTAGAGCTGTATTTAGCGCTGTTTCTAACAGCAGGAATTGCTGCCGAGATGTAGCACCAGCCTCCCGTGTCAGGAGACCTCTGTAACACAATTCATCAAAATGGGTGGAGGCTAGCTCCTTCCTCCTGCAGAGGTCTAGCTAGGGTTCTTTATGCCCTCTTCGGGTTTTATAGATTCTTCATTGTTTTTTTTTCTAAAAGCCTGGCAGGAAGTGCTGCGCCTCCCCGCCCAGACCCGTGCACCTTAAGTAGGCTGTGAAAGAACTTTGTATTTCTGAGACTTTGAATGTGTTTTAATCCAGGAAGGGCTCTCCTGGAAGGAGGCCTGGGGCCAGAGCTTTGCTCTGCCCAGGAAACTCTGCTCTCCTGGGCAGTATTGGCTTTGCCTAGACTCCCAGCATTCCGCTCGGGATCTTAGTTCCTGATTGGGCTGAATTCCAAGACCATGAAGATCCACTGGGTTCCTGTAGCCCTTGCCTCCACTAGCCTACAAAGTGCAACCAGTTAGAAATCACAAGCAAATTCATTCGGCCTAATATTTTGGCCCCACATTCTCCTTATTATCTGGGGTTAAGTTAGGGTAATTATGCCAATCACTCTGTTTTCTTTTCTGTTTACCAAAGGAACCAAGTGATTTTTTTAAAGCCTGGAGATACTCTTGAAACAAGAATCTTATGAAAGAGTTGACAATTAATGACTCCATTTAACGATAGCTCCATCCTTTCTGCTTGCTAACCTAAATGACAGAGTGTAGCGTAGTTGAGTGTACTGGAGCCGGGAGGGGAAGTCCAGGAATTGTGCTAAGGGCTTTGTAGACAGCAACGTATATACATCTCATACCAGCTCCACAAATAGATGAAGCTATGTTTCTTTTGCAAATGAGAGAACCCATACTCAGATTAAACAGCTGACTTGGGGGGGTCACACAAAGATTGAGGTGAGCAACAAAATAAACAGTATAGCTGAGCTTTCAGGCCAGCTATAATCTGTTGCTGTTTATGACATATCGGCATCGATACAATTATCCATACAGACATATATGCTCTGACAAGAGTGACATTTCTCCCACACCATCTAGTAATTTAGGCAAACAAGAATCCTGGCATCCTTGTCATTCTCCTGTTCATCTGGATTTATCTTAGGCTGAGGTGAAAACAAAATTTGGAAGAAGGCCACATTACACATTCTGAAAGATATTTTAGTATTTTGCTGATATTCTGGGAATGGGTGGGGGGTGGAGAGGTAGAGCAGGCACTCTGGCCTCGACTTTGAAAGGAGCTGCAGCTCTCACAAGGAGATTCACGGACTCAGCCAAACACCAGCAGCTTCACCTATATGAAACAAGCCTCCGAGCTCCCGAAGTGTTTGAAAAGGAGGGCCTCTTCCAAGGGATTACACATCCTAGGAAAACTGAACTGGCTTGAAAACAAAATCCATCAAGGAATTTTACTGTGGGGATTCCACCTGGGGTTCCAGCTCAGCTGGTCCTCAAATGTTCCACGGAGTTAAACATAGAGAAAGACAGCTCAGTTGTAATGACATCACCCTCAAGTTTTGGTCCACTATGAAGGTAAGCTATCAAAACCTGTCACGTGTAGGCATGAGCTCACCAGCTCTTTGCCAGCTACCCCTTCACCCGAGTGAGTTCACATCTGTTGAAGATCTATGCAATTTTCAAAAGAAAATCATTGGACAATGGTTGGCACCTCCACAACTCATGAATTTGAGCCTTTATAGCTTCCATAGTAATCCCCTACATAATAAAGAATCATAGGTGAAGCTATGTAGCTATTGGTGTGGACTCTATTGCCATTAAAAATGCCAACTCTAATGCAATGCCTTCTTCATCTGTTACCTGATGCAGTAACACTTTATCTGAATTATCTTCTGGGAGGTTATGGGAATGATCCTTTATCTATCGAATTTACATGAAAGTGACAAATTATGTCACCAAAAGACAGTGAATGGTAAGGGTGTTGTAGTAACGGGCATTGCTACTATGTATAAGCATTTTACAGTCATTATGGGGTCTCTCCAGGCAGCTACATCATAGTATTTTTGTAACAAGTATTTCCAGATGACGTTTCAAAGTGACTCTCTGTTGAAACACTTTAGTTCGAGGAACATGGGTTTCTTTGTAGAAAAAAAAAAAAAAGAAGCTGCTATCTGAGCTTCTTTGGAGCTATGAGTATGGAAAAGAGATCAGAAATCCAATCTCTTCTGCTTCCTGAAAGCAGGCCTTGGACTTTCTGTTCTTGTCTCCTTCTGGTATTAATTTCTTCTTTTTTTTTTTTACTTGCATCTAACCCCAATTAGAATGGCTTGAATCCCATACCATGTCAAGGCAGGAAGCTCAGCCCTTTCCTTCCGCTACTCGGAGAGGTCCTTCCCCTAGTCTGGCGGCAGGCTGCCTTTCCTTATCACTGCCTTTCTTTCAGATTCGCTATCCGGCCCATACAAACAGTTGGCCCCACCCTTTCTTCTTATCGAGAGATGAAAAGTAAGGTTTTCCCTGAACTTGGAAGAAATATCGCAAATGGAAAGCAGTTGGGCTTCCAGCAGAGGCCAGTTGGCTGGGATTTAGGAAAAACTCTTGATACAGGATGGTACTGAGTTATTCTTTAAAATTGTGTTAGAAAGGTACTCAACTAGATACCCTCAAAGACCAAAGACCAAAGAAATCTCTTGTTCTCTACATCCAGGTAGACATGGTTCTACAATCACACTAAGGCTTCATCTGAATGGTTTTAGTCCCACTGTTATCACCTGGGGCAAAAAGGAAGATGAAGATGCCAGAGACAGGTGCTGTGTCCCATGATCCCACTGTATCTCTTTGGAAATGCTTTTCATTCCTAGTTATGAAAGCACAACATTGAATTAAAATGGTGATGATAACGGCAAAAGTGATAAATAAGATGAGAACCGACACTGGTGCCAGGCTCCATTGCCAGTTCCCACTGAGCCAGTCTATTGGTCTAGGATAGTGGCCAAGATGCCTTTAAGTTAGCAGAGTTTGTATTATGCAAAACCTCGAGGATGCTAATATCAGTATTACCAGCTGGGGGCCAAGTGTTGAAACTCATGAACCTACTGGGGACATCTTACATTAAAGCCACATTAGATGGCAAAGGGACTTTAGAGGTGTGATTAAAGCTTTTATGGACCTTGAATGGGAAGACTTTCTTAGTTTCTTCTACAGGTGACATTACATCTAATTACTGAATCACTAAGAGAAAAAAAAAACAAGAAAGCTTTTCTCAGTCCTTCTTAGAAGGGGGAACAAAATACAAGGGAGGAGACACAGAGACCAAGTACAGAGCAGAGACTGAAGCAAAGGCCATCCAGAGACTGCCCCACCTGTGGACCCATCCCATATACAGTTACCAAACCCAGACACTATTGTAGATGCCCACAAGTGCTTGCTGCAGGAGCCTGATATGGCTGTTTCCTGAGAGGCTTTGCCAGTACCTGACAAATACAGAGGTGTATGCTCTCAGCCAACCATTGGACTGAGCATAGTGTCCCCAATGGAGGAGCTAGAGAAAGGACCCAAGAAGCTGAAGGGGTTTGTAGTACCATACGAGGAACAACAATATGAACCAACAAGTAACACCAGAGCTCCCAGGGACTAAACCACCAACCAAGAGTACACATGGAGGGACCCGTGGCTTCAGCCGCATACGTAGCAGAGGATGGCCTTGTTGGGCATCAATGGGAGGAGAGGCCCTAGGTCCTGTGAAGGCTTGATGCTCCAGTATAGGGGAATGCCAAGACAGGGAATCCTGAGTGGGTGGATTAGTGAGCAGGGGGGGATGGGATAGGGGGTTTTGGAGGGGAAACCAGGAAAAGAGGTAACATTTGAAATCTAAAGAAAATATCTAATTTAAAAAAAGGAGAAAATCAGAAAAAAAGCAAGAAGGCAAAGAGATAAGAGAGACAGAAGCATAAGGATCTAGCTCCCATTGTAGTCTCTTAGGTATAAGGAGCCATCTGTAAGAATTAATATGGGAGCTAAGGGCTAGATCTTCAGTCCTACATCTACATCAAATCAAATTATTCCAAAAAACTATAAATAACTGGCAAAACAGATTCTCTCCCAGAGCCTGTAAAAAGGGATACAATGTTGCAACATCTTTTTAAATCAGGAGAGCTCAGGCTTGGATTTCAAACTCTATCGAACTGTATGAAGATTTGTGTTGTGCAAGCCACTGTGGTAATAACACAGTCAAAAACAGAGCACAGTTATGGTGGTTTGCGTAAGACTTCCCTCATAGGCTGTTGAGAGCTGCCAACTGCTGTCCCGAGTTGGTTGGTGACTCTTTCTGGAAAGCTTTCCGTGCAGGCTCCCTGGAGGAAGCCTGTCACTGAGGGTGGGTTTTGAAAGCAAAAGGCCTCCCTGCCTTCAGTTTGCTCTGCCTCTGCATGCTGTTTGCATTTGAAAATGCGAGCACCTCAGCCTCTCAGCTTCCTGCTCCTCACCGTGCCTGTCACAGGCTTCTCCACTCACCCCTCTGCAACTTGAAACCTAAAGAAATTCTCCCTAAAGTTGTCCTGGCCATGATGTTTTGTCATAGCAACTAAAGTAACCTGTAACATACATGTGGCATAAGGTAAAATCCTGTGTTAATCAGAGAGATACAGCTCTCAAGCCCACAAAACAGCAGACATTCCACTGCTCCATCTTCTAAAAGACAACTAAACACGTCCTGGGGCAGATATGCCAGGAAATACTGAATGGGTGAACCATCAAAACAGTGTGAAGTATAGAAAAGGGGTGGATTTACTTCCGTCTCCCTACTTTGAAACTTCTCTCTGTGACCCCTTCATAGTCCTCATCAGTATCCCCACTTTATACATACATCCCACAACTGTCCAGACTTTGCTTTCTGTTGGGCCAAAATGTAAATACTCTGTGCCCCAGGTATTCCTTTGTATGAGTTACTTCTGTGTAAACTAAATATCTAGCAGAACAACTTAAGAAGGATTTATCTTGGACTCATAATTTCAGGGGACCATCAGGGCTTGGAAGGCAGAGTGAGCAGAGTTTGTGTCCTTACGCCTAGGAAGCAGAGACAATGACAAGAAGCGTCCAGGAGCAAGCACTCACCCTCGACGACCTGCCTCCCCCAACTTAACCCACATCTTAGTGATCTGACATTTCTGAACTTCTGGAAATAGCCTCGCTAGCTGGGAAGCCTACTCTTTAACAAGTAAGGCTGTGGGAGCTACTTCATATTCAAATTGAACAACCCTCCCTTCATCTGCAAAGGCTCTCATGATCCTCTCATAATGAACAAACAGTCTTAACAGTTCCTCTGATGTTCAAAATCCCAGATTCAAAGTCATTCCTGAGTCTCCTGGCAAACCATTACCTGTAAGCTCCTATAACAATTCCAAAACAAAATTACCTTTGGTGCAGAGAAAACATTTCCATTTCAAATGGGAGGAGTGCGGGCAGGATAAAGAAGATGGGACCAAAGCGGGGCTGAAAACCAGCCAGGCAAACAACAACTCCTATAGCTCTGTGTGTGGCAATGGGGGTATGAACTGCCATGAGTTGACCCCAGAGTGCCTTTTCTCTCATGAACTTGACTTGCTCAGCATACTTAATCTCTCCATGAAGCTGACTCCACTCATTGCCCGTAGCTTTCCTTAATGGACAATCCACACTGCTGCCATCCCCAGCAAGCTGGGGTCTTCACTAATGCTTAGATTTCAACCTCACAGCTTTATACACTGTCTTCTTGGGGGTACCTACAGGAATCCTCATTCCTAGCATAGTACTGGGGTTATCAGCCCTTCCTTTGAAATGTGTGTTGAAACTTCCCTGGCCCCATAACTCATGCATTCTGCACAGGTGGAAAAGCAGTATCTTACAGTCCGCCATCAGTTTGTGCATTACTTCACACAGATGCATTACTTCACACAGATACACACACACACACACACACACAGGGGTGGGGCAAGGTTACCAGCTTCCTGAAGTCCCTTACATCATGACTTGCTTGCTGTGATGAACTGTCCCCTCAAATTGTGGGCCAAGATTAGCCTGTCCTCTCTTAAACTCATTTTATCACAGTAACAGGAAAAGCTGTAAATAATACAACTTATATTTTCTCTGTGTCCTGTGACCTTGAATGAATCCAAATTTAAAACTAATGTGCTAATTGGGCAGAAGACATTTCAAGACAGCTGAGCATTTGATGTTAAGTTTAGAAAATAACACTTCAGTAATTTCGGGAAGTCCCTGAAACTGAACAAATTCATGACATCTTACACACACACACACACACACACACACACACACACACACACACACGGGATGCTTATTGGTTGCTTTTAAGTTGGCTTATAGTGAAAATTGGGAGCAAAGAACACAGCCAAAACATTTGAACAATATGAAGTGTGGCCAGGAAAACAAACAAACACAAAACTATAAAGTTGTCCAGATGGGTATGACTGTTAAGGATATTAATACCATTAGAAGGAAAAATAGTTCAGCTGATAAAGGCATGTGTCACCAAACCTGGTAATCTGGGTACAATCCCTGAGCTCCATGTCGTGGATGGAAAAATACAAACTCCCAACAAGTTTCCAGATCTCCACACATGTACCATGCATGCTTGTGACTGTCCTGTAACTGTTGTATGATTGTCATGTGGCTTTATTTATGCAGTAACATGCACAAACATCTATTTTTTTATTTTTCTATCACCCCAGATTAAAAAAAAATCAAAGACAAACCTAATTATGCATACCACTAAACTCAAGCTTGGTGAACCAATGAGTTTTATTGGGTTACTTACAGGTATATGGGTGGGTTATTTCTGCAAGCATAAATAGCCCCAAAATAGCAGCAGCACCAAAATTCCACTCTAGCACAGGTGGCAGCTCATGAAAGCTGGGGACCCGGAGCTCACTATACAGCCTGCAGGCAACTCAAAAGGTTGAGAGTACTGTACAGATAGTTCAGTTTCTCTGAGTCTCTTCCGGGCAGCTCATCTGATGTCTCTCAGAAGTCCTTACAACTTACATATATGCTTGGTGCTCTCTCTCTCTCTCTCTCTCTCTCTCTCTCTCTCTCTCTCTCTCTTTCGTGTTTGTGTGTGTGTGTATGTGTGTGTCGTGTGCTGTTGTGAATTTGTTCAATTTCAAGAACTTCCTGTAATCATTGAAGTGTTTACTTCCTAAAATTAACAGATTTTCCTACAAGATGGAATGTTTCACCTCCTGTTGGTTTACCTCCCTGTAAACATCCTATCCTGTGTCTTAAGGAATCTCTCTCTCTCTCTCTCTCTCTCTCTTTCTCTCTTTCTCTCTCTCTCTCTCTCCCTCCCTCCCTCCCTCCCTCCCTCTCCCTCTCCCTCTCTCTCTCCCTCTTCCTCTCTCCCTCCCTCCCCCCCTCTCCCTCTCCCTCCCTCCCTCCCTCCCTCCCTCCCTCCCTCCCTCCCTCTCCCCTCTCCCTCTCCCTCCCTCCCCCCTCTTTCTCCCTCTCCCTCCCTCTCCCCTTCTCTCTCTCTCTCTCTCTCTCTCTCTCTCTCTCTCTCTCTCTCTCTCTGTGTATGTGTGTGTGTGTGTGCGCCAGGAAACAGAACAGCAAGTAGCTGTAGTTAATTAGCTCTCTCCTCTTTTGTAGTTCAGGAGCTATGTCTATGGTATAGGGCTGATCATTTTTATGGTTGGCACCTAAATTAACCTGTGCCATTTTGACACAAACTAGAATCATCTGACAAGAACAAAACTCAGTTGAGGAACTGCCTCCCTCAGACCAAACTCTGGGGCATTTTCTTGATTAGTAATTGACATGGGAGGGCTAAGCCCACTGTGTGTTTATGGTCCCTGGACAGGTGGTTCTGGGTTATAAGAAACCAAACTGAGTAAGCCAGGGAGAGCAATCCAGGAAGCTGTTTCTGTCCATAGTTCCTGCCTCTGTTCCTGCTTGAGTTCCTGCCCTAGCTTCTCTCAAGGAAGGACTGAAATTAAGATCTGTAAGCCACATACATCCTAACTTACACAAGTTGCTTTTTGTCATAGTGTTTGTCAAAACAACAAAGAGCTAAATGAATATCTCACCCAAGGAAGAGAATCTCTTATTAGTATGTCTTCTAGGTGATGGAGTTTCTTAAATCCTGGTAACTTGATCATCCTTAGCAACCATCACATATATCACAAGCCACATTTTTATCGGCAGAATGATCTTCAAGTTCCTGTCAGAATAGCCCAATATGCTGTTTACAGAACTCCTGGTCTTCCCCATACTCCTTCTTCAAATGCTTCCAAATTCTTCTAAATTTGGTTTCAAAAGTTTCTTTGAGCTACACTATCAGATGGCTGCAGCAATAACGCCACTTCTCTGGCACCAGTTTATATATATGTGACATTTCTCATCACTACAACAAATATTCCAAAGAGAACAAAGGAGGAAGGATTTATTTGGCTCACAGTTTCAGGGATTTCTGTTTATTGTGAAGGGAGAAGCCTGGTGAGTAGTGCACAACACGGCATCCAGAAGTCAGAGAAAATGGCAAAAAGAGGTCTAGGGATGTACCCTCAAGGGCTGACCCCTGGCAACATGCTTTCTCCAGCTAGTTACTACCTCTAAAAATTCCAAAATAATGCCACCAGCTGGAGATCTAACATTTAAGCCAGGAGTTAGGAGGTGGTGGATATTTCATCTAAAAGACATAAAATCATCCACCTTTCCTAGTCAGTCCTTCATACTTCGCTACCTGTTTCTCAGCTTTTAAGGTATTGACTTGAAGAAACAATCGTTATTGAGCAGTTCCTAGAGAATGAGTTGAATGCATAATTTCAGCAATATGATAGAGTTACTTTAAAAGAATGTTCATGGTAATATTGAGTGTTGAGCTGGACATCATGGTGCATGCACTCTTCCAGAAAGCATTCAGGAGGCTGCAAAGTCAGAGCCATTGCTATTCTAAGGTCATCCTGAACTTTATAGTGAGTTCCTAGGCTGTGGTAGGAGAGCTTGTCTCAAAAGAACAAGTGAAGAAGGAGATGAGGTAGGTATAGGAGGAGAAAAAGGGCGAAAGAAAGAAAGAAAGAAAGAAAGAAAGAAAGAAAGAAAGAAAGAAAGAAAGAAAGAAAGAAAGAAAGGAAGGAAAGAGAGAGAGAAAGAAAGAAAGGAAAGAAAAAGAAAGAAAGAAAGAAAGAAAGAAAGAAAGAAAGAAAGAAAGAAAGAAAGAAAAGAAAAGAAAAGAAAGAAAGAAAGAAAAGGAAGGAAGGAAGGAAGAAAAAGTGTTAGATCTTTAGAGTAATTAAAACAGGATTTTAGACAAATGCTAAAATGATGTAAAGAAAGCACGAAGCCAGTGCTATCATTAACTATTAGTGTCCTTTCCCCCAGAATTCAGACCTCTGCAGACTCCAGGGTAAAGACATGTCTGACTGTTGGGATATCCATTTACAGCCCATGTTATCATAAAATATTTAATATAGCAAAAAAAAAACCCCGAAATAGCTTAAAATAAGACCTGGGCTTATTTCCTGTTCTAAACAGAGCACTGAGCAAGAAAGCACTTTATTGAGGTGTGTCTCTTTCAGGTTGATGAATATCTATTATTTTCTTCATTCAACCTTGTAGTATCAGAAGTTATCCTGAGGTAAGGACCTTGTCTCTCAGTCTACTCAAAGGAGAAAAGTGTAAAATGTTTCAAGCAAGGTCTAGGGGAATATTATCCCTTCTTCCTCTTCACTGGCCAACCAACCAACAAACAACACAACAACAAAGTCTCAGTCATATGACTGCACCTAAGTGCAAGGATACTGGGAATCACGTGCTAACTGAGACAGCAGGGAAAGAAGATGAGCAGATATCTGGGGGAGCAATGAGCCATCTCTACCATGGATTTACATAGAAATCTACACTATTTCTAAAAGAAGAGGATGAGAACAAAAAGAAAAGAAGAAGGATTAGGAGGAAGAGGAAGAGAAGGAGAAGGAGAAGAAATAGAAGACAGGATACTGTTCTTGGCAGAGAGGTAGATAACTGTTAAGAAAAGAGGAAATGATAAAGCTTAAAGTTGCCTACTGTTTTCACACATAAGGATCCTTACATTGGTCCCTTTTCAGAGGAAAAGAAACATTTTTGTTACTTGCTTAAAGAAGCGTTCCACAGGTACTTTTGATATGCAAACTTTGACTCTGAGTTTAATCTCACTGAGCAAAAAACTAGAGGCCATTTTGAAAAGGGATGTAGATATTCACATTTATGGCAGACAGAGCTCTAATTTTGAGCAATTATTATAAAACAAATGCATTTCTCATCCTCTGGCCAGCACTTGACAAGACATAAATGACAACACATAAATTGGATTTTTTTTTTTTACTCCAAACTAACTCTCTAGGACCTATAGTTATATGAAAAGATACCAGGACCACAGGATCTTGTCAGCAAGACAGACTGAGGTCAAGGAGCCTCCTTTCCTTGGAATAAGAGATGAAAACCATTTAGTTACCAAGCTTTCAACATTGCTTTCCTGCATTCTGATCTGACTTTCATATATTTTTCTTCAAGTCAACAGCAAATGTTACTCTGTCTGGTGAAGAGCTGGTCTGGGTTATTGGGGTATGCCAAGGAGGCAAGCTTACAGCATACTCTGTGAGATATTGGTGGTTCAGGAACAAGATAAAGTATCCCTTTCTAGAGGGGAGGCAAGATCAACACAAAAACAAACAGGCTTAGAAACATCAAAATTCATGCGGCATGAAGTAGCAATATGTGGGCAACATATGGGCACGAACAGCCAAGGCGGGTAGAGTTTGTGCCAGTCTTCCCACTCCTTAGAGAGGGCTTGGATTCCTGATCTCAACCACAGGGGTACAGCTCTTGAATCATTTTCTCCAAGCAGAGATTTGAATGGGGACGGGGAGATGGCTCAGCAGATAAGTCACTTACAGCTCAGGTGCAAGGATCAGAGTGTTGAGCCCCTGGAGCCATGGTGGCCACCTGTAATCTCAATCCTTGAGAGGCAGAGACAGGAGCTCCCTGGGGCGAGCTCACTAGCTAGCCTAGGAGGAATCAGCAAGTTCCAAGCCCAGTGAGAGACCTTGCCTCAGTAAAGTGGAGAGCAAAGGAGAAAAACGCCTGGCATTGCTTTCAGGCCTCTGCATGTGTGTCTGTATACATACAGCTTCACTTACGAAGATTTGTCCACACACGTTGGAACACAGATGTACATACATACACATGCACAGTGCACAAATGAATGTATAGCAAAAACAAATACGGAGTCATCGTCGTCGTCGTCGTCGTCGTCATCATCATCATCATCATCATCGTCGTCAGCGTAGTTGTCGTCAGGGAACCTTTGGGACTGTGGCCTGGCTACCTGGAGTGAGTCTCTGGGGTTGGGCCTTGAAGATGACATCTGTTTCTAGTTCTTAGTTCTCAAAGGTGCAAAAAGCCATGGAGTTAGTCCTCCTCGGTCACAGGCGGAGCTCCCCAGCAGCCACGTCTTCCTTGCTGAGATGAACTAATGCTCCCAGAAACTGTGAGCCAAAATATATTCTTCCTCCTTTAAATGGGTTCTTTCACAGAAAAAAACAAACAAAACAACCTTATTTGCTCTGGTTCAGTCTACTATGTCTGTTGAAATCATTTTTGAATGTCAGTCCTGTATAATTACTAGTACAAAATCAGACCTTTTCTTTTTTCTTTTTTTTAGCAAGTGTCTTTTTTTAATAAAAAATTGTATTTACTTAGAAGCATTCAGAACATCAACAAAACAACCACATTTTTTGCAATTATAGAGTCGTATTCAGTTAACAGAAAAATTAGCTTCATATAAGCTGCATCAGAGACAACTGAAGATGGAAAAAAACCCAAAAATAAAACCATAAGAAAAAAAACCCAAACTACTGTCCCCATATATAACTAATTTGTGCTGTGTACCAACAAGAACCTGCTTTAAATTTCCATGCCAATTTACAACCCCCAGACTGTACCAGGCAAGGTCAGTGGCTATTGAAAGTACCACCAGGACAGGGCTTTTCAGATAGTAGGAGTACTTAGGTCCAGAAGGAGATAAAGAAAATACACACCCCTTCTAGCAAGGAGGAAAGAAAATCCATACATAACAGGGCAACAGGAAAGGCTCTGGAGAGTCTACTAGTGGGCATGCGGAGTATAGTGGCTGTCCATGAGACCAACAGTACATTGGAACAGCTGGGGCCAGTATGTTATAGAACTTGTGAGCAAGGTAGGAGAAGGGTATCAGCGATGGGAATATTAGGTGTAGCTTTATGTCTCCTAAGAATCCAGCTTTCTGTAGGCTCATATGCAAGTTGAATATGACTTGTCAATTTCCTTTCATGATGCTATTTGACACGATGGCTACTGTAGAAAAAGTGTAGGAGAGAGAACGGAAGGGCTCTCCTTCCTGGTTTTATTTCAATCCCTCACAATATTATGCCCACCCTTTTCTATTTTCAAAGGCAGGTAGGTATTCAGGAAGCTTTTCTAATAAGCCCTCTGGCACTTTCTCTCCAGAAGAGGGCAGCATTTTGAAACAATCAACACAAATCACTGGGCGGCATTTACAAGCCATCAGCATAAATCCTTGAGGCTCAGGCACAGCAGTGCCAGGCCAAGATTTGTCCTTTCTCCGGTTGGTTATTTATTTGTTTACTTATTTTGTGCTAGCAAACTATAAAAGAAGACTTGCATTTACTCCCAAAGTCATAACATGTGGCCATCTCCTCTTTCCCTTCCCTGCCAACTTTCTGAAGAAATAACCGTAAATATTTAGGGTATAGATTTCAATTTGGCTTCATAAGAAGCAATGCTTTGGCCAGATTCCTAACAAAATGTACACACAACATAAACTGTAACTCTTTCTAGTTACTCTGAGTCGAAAGAACATAGCAATTCAAGCAAAAATATTTTTCTTCCAGTGTGCCTGCTTTTAGGCAGTTGGGCAAGTGAATTAGTATTCTCCTCCAACTTTTTGTTTTTCTCTTGAGTATGAGCATGTTATTAGCAATCCCAACACATAGTTATTAAGAAAAAATAACAATGGGGAGACACACAGCAAGGCTGGGGCATGTTGAGTTGGAGATCCCTAAAAACTAGGGGATTTTTATATCTTTGAGTGTGTAAGAGTAACCCTGATGTTCTGAGAATGTTGAATTTCTGGTCTCGCTTAAAGTATACTTTTGCGGAGTGACATACTGGCAGTCTGCTAGTGAACAACAGTTTACCATTCACCATTAAAACTTCCTTCTATAGCAAGGTGGAGGGGTTGGGACAAGATGCTCTTCTGCTGTGGAAGTGGGATGGGGAGAGAGGCCCAGCCTAAGGCATGGAGGTCCTTACTTAGGCCCAGGCTACTTTGTATCGGTCACTTTATTTCTTTTCTTTTCTTTCTTTTTCTTTTTATTTTTTCTTTTTCTTTTTCTTTTTCTTTCTTTCTTTCTTTCTTTCTTCTTTTTTTTTTTTTGGATTTGTTTATTTTGAGACAGGGTTTCTCTTTATAGCCCTGGCTGTCCTGGAGCTCACTCTGTAGACCAGGCTGGCCTCAAACTCAGAAATCCGCCTGCCTCTGCCTCCCAGACTGCTGGGATTACAGGCGTGCGCCACCACTGCCCAGCAGTCACTTTATTTCTAAACTCTAGTGTAAAGTGTAGTAGAGGTTTAAAGGGAGCTTTCTGGGCCTCCCTTAAATCCCACTGTAGGCATACTATGCGTGAAGAAACATTGCCCAATTAGAGGACACACTCCAATCCTACATTCATTGGAGTAAAATGTTAGGTTCTTGTTTTCTCTCTCAGGAGTATGATGACTGACTTAAAAGAGATCTAGATCTATCAAGCTCCACCTCCAATCTGTATAGTTGCTTAAGTTTCTCTTTAACGATTTTACTTTTTATATTTAATTCTTAATTCACATGGGATTTTAATTATCACACAGTAGAAATATAACTTTAATACCTAGTGAAGTTCACAATTATAATTTCAATTGTCCTCTACATAAACGGCTCCATCTCGAATGTTCTACTCTCTTGTAATCTATATCTTCATATCTGAGGCATCACATTTCATACCCGGTCATATCCTTAAAGTGTATTCTGATGTTTTGTAATAAGGGGCAAGTTCTATTTTAAATGCTTTCTTGAGTATTCATCATCATTTCTTCTTCCAAGCAAAATTTTGACTCAAACTTTTCAACTGATATAAACAATTCTGCTGGGATATTGGCATCTGTTGACTCCAGCTGATCAACTGCTCTAGGAATTTCCAGCATTTCTACAATGGGATTTGTGTTTAAAATCATACATTTTCAATCCTAACGTCTCTCTACTCAACCATGCTAATTTGCTTTAGCTGTGTTGTTCAGTACATAAGCAGGAGTTTGAAGACAGTTAAAAAACTCACATTCAGACAGTTTCTGAATATTAAGTTCATATTTTATACCTATGTTCTTGAAATACTTATTCTTTCAGATGCTTTAGGAAATACTTGCAAAGTTTGACATTAGACCATGAATGTAGTCTTATCAACATCTCCTTCATATGAGCATAAGGAACAAAGGCATATGAAATTAATAGTAAACATCACTGTAAATCAATATGTAGCTAGCATGTACCTCATTTCTAAAAATAAAATAAAAAGGAAACTAACACCCTCAACAATATCTATCTGAAAAATAAGGATAGCCCTTTAAACATGTTTTAGTCAGTTCGCTTATTCACTGTCCAAGACTAATCATAGCATATGATTAATAATACATCATTGCCTTAAAATTGCATCCTGGGAAGTGTTTTCACTTAGGTTTAATGAAAAACACTTGGCGACCACTAAGCGTCCTGGAGAAGTGGTTAGCTATTATCCTTGTTTATGAAGAAGGGTGAGTTGAAAGAGTCGTGGATGCTGAAGGCTAAACTCCTTTGTTTCTTTTCCATCAGTATTTTTCCATCCAAATTGAAACTGAATCATTGACAAACGTCAGCAAGCTAAAGTTAGCTGACAAAAGAAGCCGGAGGCAGAAATTCGGACCCAGAGATGGTTCAGCAGATGGCCAGATGAAAGTACGGAGCCCAGCAGGTGGCGATAGAGGCTCTTTCCTTCCCTCCACATCCGGACTTCTCCGCCGTTTAGCTACTTAACCCATCATTAAGGCAAATACAATTTGAATATTCTGTGGTCCCCTGTTCTCATGGAAATAAGGATGAGAAGAGTCTGGGTTGGATAGGAAGAATACAATACATAAAATGTAAGCCTGGGAGCGCTTCACTTTCCCAAGTCTCTGAGCACACCTTTGCATAAGCAATGAGGGTATTTCTCTACCTGAACAGGCTAGCCATTGAAAAGACTATTTTGGTTGGGAGACAACAGTAAAATGCAAATAGAAGTATCTTTCAGCTTCCTGGTTAGGTTCAGCTTATTACTTCAAAGGGATCTTTTGGAAATGTTTGAGCTACTAATGATTGTTATTACAAAAACAAAACAAAACCCAAGTGTTTTTTATTCAAAGCAGAGAGGGAGTTGGGGTTGGCTGAGAGGCTGCCTGGGAAGCAGATATGGAGGAGGGGCGTTCTCTGATAGGGTGGAGTGGTAGTTCAGGGCCATTCAAAGTAAAGAAAGAGATTATTCTGCAGGCTGTTTCTCTCGCTTTGGCCTGAGAACAGGCAGGCGTTTCTCCTAGCTAGGGTTTTTAGTTTTTGTTTCATTTTATTTTTAAAATACAGTGAGTGTAAACAAAGTACACTTAGACATGTAAAGCCTGAGATTAAAAGAAAACAAACCCCCTAGCCTTATCTATATTATATGTAGTATCTTTAAGAAATGATCCATTCTTTCTGTTTTCTGGATCCATAAAGTTGGTTGGTTGCAGCGCTTGCCTCGCAAAGTAATCAGGGTAAAGTGCACAGACCAGTATGCTTGCAAAGAAATACTCAACTAATATTGAGTATTATTGAAAAAACATTAGTGTTCCTGCTTTATTAATTAATTTTCTTATATTTCCCAGGATCCCTAACAGTTTTATTGGCCCACGTGCCTGACATAGCTATGAACATAATAGAAGACAGAACTGGAAATTGAACCAGTATGGGCTAAACTCCTTCCCACATCAGGGTATGAAGAGGGTGAGAGAAATGTGTGTGAAGTCATCACAGTGCAGCACGAGTCTGAAGGAAGATGTGGGCTTTGATCGTTTCTTTGTGTTTGAGTATTGTTGCTGCTAGATAATGACCAACAAAATGAACAGCAGAACTACTTCTAGCTCTTGTAACTAGAATGCTTTCAGAGTACAGCCTTTGCAGTGCCTTGGATACCTCAGGGTCAAGAACAAGTTTTGGCACAGAATACATGCTTAAGCACATTTCCTGAGAGTTCCTTACACTTTGAATACGCACAGCCTTCTCCTTACTTGACAGAGTACACTAGAAAGTCAAGACAAGGTCTTTGCCCTCAGGGCAAAACAAAAAAAGACAATTACTTCAGTCTCTTCCCTCAGCCACTTTGTAAAGTATGCAAATCAATGCCATTAAGGCTTCAACCAAGAAATATTATATTTAATTGCTAATTTATGAGCAGAATGTATGCATATTCAGATGCAGAGTGCTCCCTGAGGTCTGCACAAACTGAGAGAGGAAGAGAAGATATCTCAATAGATTAAAAAGAGAGAGAGAGAGAGAGAGAGAGAGAGAGAGAGAGAGAGAGAGAGAGAGAGAGAGACCCAGGCAGGTAGTTAGTTAGATGGAGAGGCTAGTGAAATGGCTATGACAAAATTCAAATTAATTTTTATTATATTACTTCCCTTCCATCCCTCCCTCCCTCCCTCTTTCTGTCTTTCTTTCTTTTTGTCTGTCTGTCTTTCCTTCTGTGTGAGCCACTGTGTGACTCATATGTAGAGGTCAGAGGACAGCTTGCATGAGCCGGCTCAGTTCTGGCTCTACCATGTGGGTCCCATGTATCACTCAGGTCATCATGCTTAAGAGCACATGATTTACCCATTGAGCCATCTAGCTAACTCCGTAATAAAAAAAATTCTAAGAATGCAGATATGAATGCTCATGTGTGTCAGCACACACACTCATGTGCACACATACTACATACACACACACACATACACACACACACAAAAACACACAAATATAGCTCTCATCCTAAAGAGAATAAAATTATCTCTCTTCCTGTTGTGGTTGCCATCAGAGATAAGCTAGGGCACAGTGCTACCCCATGGCCATGGACATTGAAGGGGCTACAAGGTGACTGTACTGGCTGGTTTTGTGTATCAACTTGACACAAGCTGGAGTTATCACAGAGAGTGGAGCCTCTGTTGAGAAAATGCCTCCATGAGATCCAGCTATAAGGCATTTTCTCAATAAGGGTGGGAGGGACCAGCCCATTGTGGGTGGTGCCATCCCTGGGCTTATAGTCCTGGGTTCTATAAGAAAGCAAGCTGAGCAAGCCAGGGGAAGCAAGCCAGTAAGCAATACCCTTCATGGCCTCTGCATCAGCTCCTGCCTCCAAGTTCCTGCCCTGGTTGAGTTCCAGTCCTGACTTCCTTTGGTGATGAACAGCAAATGTGGAAGTGTAAACTGACTAAACCCTTTCCTCCCCAACTTGCTTTTTGGTCATGATGTTTGTGCAGGAATAGAAACCCTGTGTAAGACAGAGACTAAGAACTTCAGCAAGCCAAAGCACAGCTAGTGCCATGGGTACCTCATCAAGCACACCAAGTTCATCGAGGACACAATCTGGGAGGTGTGAGGTTTTGTGCTCCATGCTCTACGAGTGGCACAAAATGTTGCTGCTCAAGGTGTCCAAGAACAGGGGCACTCAAGTTCATCACAAAGAGGGTGGCACATGCATCCAAGAGGAAATAGGAGGAGCTAAACAAGGCGTTTGCTTGCTGCCAGGAGGGAGGTAGCAGCTAGGAAGGACTGATGCCTGCTTCCCCAGGAAATGTTTGTGCCGAGCCCTCTCCCTCCCTCCCCCAAAAGAACACCATTTGCTGGAGTCATGTTGAGTAACCATAGCCTGGGATCACAGATTTAGGTTACCCCACATTCCATGTTCCAATGTAGAAGCATTTTCTTGAAGTTTTATAGTTTTACAGAACAAGGTCATAAATCAAGGCAAGTGTAAGTAGATTGGAAGGTACATCAGAGAGGTGGCTACAGAGAGATGGCACGAAGCCAGTGGGACTGCTTCAATAAATTCCTGTCACTTTTTTATTTTTAATCAGTTAGCCACAGGATGTTAGTTCTGACACACAGATGAGCAGGGATTGGCTGTTCCAGGATCTAAAGCTAGCCCGAGATGAGATAATTATCTTCTAGCCTTAACATTCTGACTTCTCCACAGTCCAGACGTTCTAATCAGCCTTTTTGGTGGCAGCTTCTCCTCAGGAGTTTTCCTTCACTGATGACCAGTCCTGTTGCAGTTGGCACGTGAAATCTCCCCTACAGTCCATATGGTCCATCACTTAGTCCCAACAGGTGGAACCATTGTGGAAGGGAGGTTCAGGAACCTTGCTGAGATGGTGTCTTGCTAGAAGAAGTGGGTCTTGAGGTTTTACAGATGCCTTTTGCTTCCTCCTTCTCACTCCTTCCTTCCTCCAAATGTGGCCAGAAACACAGTAAGACCAAAACAAAACAAAAAAATACTCCTACATATCTGCAGAGTACAGCACTGCAGTTCCACGGTCTGTACCGCAGCATTTCTGTCTGGAATGTGCTTAGCATTTAAAAGTCCACTAAGGACTTTAAAGTACCATGAGCAGAAGGGAGTGAAATTCCTTCCTTGGCTGTACGAAAAGTAGGATCATTTGCTGGGAGGTGAATTTGGTAGGAAAACAGTTAAGAGTAAACTCCTGGGACCATGAAGAAAAAAAAAATCTCAGTATTTTTCAACCTTTTTCAAAAATAGCACTGAGACTCTGAAAGCACAGCCTTGGAAAGAAGGACTCATCTATGACAAGCAGAAAACAACAATTCATTCTTCCCAGTCAGATCCTAGCATTCAAGGACAGTATTGGTCCCAGAACTGAATAGGAGCTGGTAATCATGTTTCATTGGGAGGAGGAAAACCAATCAGAGATGGGTGGAGGAAGAAGCAGGAGGAAGAGGAAGAAGAAGAGGAAGAGCAGGAAGAAGAGGAAGAGAAGGTATTAGAAGAAACAAAAGCCAAGATTGTCAAGTATGCTAAATAGATATGAGAATTGTGGTGAAGATAAATCACTGGATATTATTAATTTTTTAATGTGATTCCAAGACACAACTTATATACCATGCATGAATTTTCCTCTAAACTTGTAATGACACATTTCTTCTTCCCAACATTTTTTCTTTTTAATTTCTTATTTGTGGTCACAGTAGTGTTTGTAATGACCTGACAATGGAAGGAACAGAATATCACTAATTGCTATGATAATGGTGCTAATTTGACAAAAGTCACCTGCAAATCTAGTGAATACTTTTAATGGGTCTTGGCAGAGGATGAGGTTAGTTGGAACAACTCTAGTAGTACTGGTTTACAATGTAAATTAATACTCAGGGGTGGGGGTGGGGAATAAATCTTCCAAAATGTTCTTATTAGGTCAAGTGACCTTGGCAAGGCTTATCAGTAACCAGGCTAGTGATCTTATAATGTATAACTGTGGCAGATCTTATAATTTATAGAGGTGGAATCTTACTTAGCCAAAAGAAATAAAAGAGGGGACATCCTAAGGCAAGATGGAGGTAGGCAGTGGGTGCTTTTAACACTATTGAGCCCCCTGAGGTGGGAATCATCTAACTTACAAGCACAACCAACAAGCACTGCAAAAAGGCACACTTGCGAAATTTAGGACCAGTTAGAGCTCATAATTTCAGAAACATGGGGGAGAGGCAGAAGAGGCAAAGGCGGAGAAGGAAGATTCAAATTTGTAATTGGGAAAAATGACAGCTAAAGGAGGAGTCTGTGCCTATTTTGAGAAATAGCAAGTTCCAAGAGTCATCAGTCACATCAGGTGATCTTGCACTGTTTTGTAGCAGAAGCACATGAGACACTGAAGAGTGGCTAGAAGAATCTGCCCTAGACACAGACTGCTGGATGTTCCCGGCGTATCTATCTCTATAACTCAGGGACTCTGCACAGGTTCAATTAATTCCTCCAGCCATTTCTACATCTGCAATGAGATTAGTAATGCCACTCCAAAGAACAGTTGCTGGAAATTAATGAAATAACTCATGTAAAGTGTGGCACACAGCAAGTGGCATTCTAAAATAATCATGGAGAATATAGTCATAAATAGTATGATGAAGGAAATATCATATGGAGAGTGAGAGGGCTAGCACTGCAGAAGTTAAAGGGACACTTGTCCCTGAAATATAGTCTTTGTGCAGGCCACACCCCCGAGTTCCCCCATGGGCCGCAGACAGGAAAGCACCCAGCAGAAGCAGCTGGGACCCATTCTCTCCGGACTCCCTCATCCCACAGCAGACATTCACATCAGCAAGCAGTTTCGTTCCCCTTGGGTTTACAGTTCATAGAGTCTCCTAGTGGCTGATGGACTGCAGCTACCTTCTAATGAAACTTACACAATTACCTTAATTTTTGCTTAGTAAGAATTTTCTGGACATGTCAAGTGTGAATAGTTTCTGACGGATGAAACAGTTTATTATCCCCTCAAAAGCTTTATAGCATTCCTTGAAAAGGATCTTTAAGCTTATTTGTCTATGTGCGGGAGTGCCTGTTGTGTGGGAAGAATCTCCAGTCTAAACAACGAAAACAACTTAGGATTTATATTTTTAAAAATATCGGAGCATAATCTTCCTCTATGACTAAAGCTCTCTTTTACCCCCAATGTTAAAACTACTGTTTGCTTTTAGTATAGATAAAAATGCAAGAACAAGTGAAAGCCCCATTCATAATCCACGTCAGCACTGCAGGGGCTGTGCCTGAAGAAAGGTTTTCCTTGCCCCTTTTCCCTTGCAATTCATGGCATGTCTGACTTATTGAATTTGGGTCTTCTCTGGAATATGAAAATAACTAAGTAGCTGTCTATTAATCAGAGATCGAGTATCCTTTTAAAGGGTTATTTGGCCTTTATATGATTTAACTGACAGAAAGTGAAAATAAGGAGAAATGATTTAACTTGCTCCAAATAACAATGTGTGACCGGAGTGGGCCACATACATCTGTATATTTTCTCATATAGTTCTGTTTTCTGTGTCAACCATCAGTTGTTATCAGACATGCCAATAGCTATTGGTAGAAGATGTATTTGACCTCTGCTTTCTTCTTTCTCATCTGGTCATTTGGCTCTAGGTTTTCAAATCTTAATCCCATCTTCCTGTCAATCTCATACATGAGCTGTGAGAAACACTGAAGGAGATTTGCATTTATTTATGTGCATGACCAATTAACATAATAAAGGCCCTTGATTTTTCAGACATGACACTGAGATAATTCTCCATATGTCTCATGTTTCTGTACATATTATAAATAAAAGTCTACTGTTCTATTTTCCAGATCATTTTTAAGGATGATTGTATGGTGAGTAAACTTGGAAGAGATGGTAGTTTCCTCATGAGCAGAGATCAGGGAGGTACTGTTGTTGTGACGTCTGAGGTTCCCTGAGCTCTGGATATCTGTTCTGAAACAATGTACCCTGTGACTTCAGGCGCATCATGGCCCTCCTTGCACTGACCTGAAAGACTGGGGACTCTACCACCAGCACAGAAATATTTTTCCTACTAATGTGTGCAATAAGCTCTTCACCCCTGATTAGGAACCTATGTCTTCTTCCAGTAGTCATAACACTGTCACATTCAATGGACTTGCATGTAGGCTAAAATTGTAGACTTTCCCCACTTCAATTCCAAACTGAAAATGATCCCAAAATACCTGTTAATGTACAAAAGCCATGGTAACAATCTTTACATCAATCGAGGCAATGCTTTACAAAATCACAAAGGGTGGTTCTCTCTCTCTCTCTCTCTCTCTCTCTCTCTCTCTCTCTCAACTTTTTCAGAAACAATCTTGATACTACTATACAAAAATAGCTGCATTTAATCATTCTCCCTTAAATACTTATTCTGATACTTATTCTGGAACCTTCTTAAGATGTGCCAAAAAAGCATCCAACCCTTAAACCACTTTCTAAATGTTAGCATGTGCCATGAATTAAACCGCTATAAATGACTAGTGCTATTTGCGTTTAGCAAGAACATGAAATGTATCTGTGCTCCCATTGTAAAGACTGACTACCCAACCTGCCTCATTCTTTTATCCAGATCAGCTTATGTGTTAAAATTAAAAACTATTTTTCATAGACATGAATAAAACAGGCAAGTTTCTTGATTTTAGGTAACTTGCCTACTAGTGGAAAGGAAAACATTAAAAAATGATTATGCAAAATACTTCACAAGTTATGAATACTAATAGAAGAAAATAAGAACTCAGAAATACTATAGAAACATGACATTATAGGATAGGTAATTTTGGGTTTTGTCTCAAATGTCAAAAGTTTTGTAGATTAACAGGAATATAAATCATTTTTCTTCCACATGTTTGTGTATGTACCGATATGTGTGTATCAAGGAAGCAAAGAGAAAATAAAGGCTAATCTGGGAGTGGTGACACAACCCTGTAATTTCAGTACTGGGGAATGGTAATCTGGAGGCCCTGGAGATCAAGGCCATCCTTCATTACATATGGAGTTTGAGACCAGCCTAGGAATATATGGGACCTTGACTCAAAAAAAAAAAAAAGTTACAAAAGAAAGAAAAAAGTAGTAAAATATATGTTCTCCATAAATTTACCCAACTAAAATAACACTTCCCTTGAGTAAAGTGGGTTTGGAGAAGAATTCTTTCTCCAGAGAAAGAAAACATTGTTTCATTAACAGTCTTGGAGAAGAACAGTTTGTTGGTTACTACATGGGAATTAGAAGCAGGAGAGTCTGAAAAAAGAAGAGACATGCTTAGTGTCCCAAAGCAGCAAAGTACATTTAAACACAGAAGAATCTTTCACTTTTCCCAGGAACGTTTGGACCATACTCAAATGATTGAAGCCTATAAAGACAAGCATTTAACATATTTAATTATAAGACAAGCTCATACAAATGTCGATCATTTTGAAAAACTAAAACAGTAGTTGATTAGAACTTAGTAAGTTTTTAAAAATCAGAAAAGCAGGAACCTATCAAATATCCTAGGTAATTCAATTCCATATGAATGTATATACTCTACTTAAGCAGAAAACTCACTAAATAGACTGGGTTGCCTCATGTTCTGGAACTACTTGGAATTTTCTAGTAGCCGTATCTGTCCGTCTTTCCCCTTTCTGCATGCTTGTGAAGAAGTGTGTTCGTACCCTTGGTTATCTAAGTAATTTATTTATATTTGGACTATTCTAAATATGTCCATACATTGCCAAAAACCTTTACTTCGGCAAAGCTTTGCCATAAAATCTGAGTATAAAAGGCAATTTCCAAGTATGGATGAAGAAAAGATGAGATAGAGGGATTTGACAAAGTCTTTTTAGAAACTGTGATTATGTGCATGTGGATTAAAGGAACCTAATCCAGTTGGACTTTTTCTTTGAAGGTAGTGCCAAAGTGGAATTTATTTTTCTTTGTAGTAATGCTATGACTTAAAATAACTTACTTAATAATTAGTTACTTCATGGGAAAGACAAGTCTCACTAGCGTTTGTGTTACCAGAGACGAAGGCAAAGAAGCCAAGATGCGGTAGACCAGTTCTCCTCATCCGTCAGCAATGGGAGATGTTTATCTGCTTCTCCTTGATCACTCCGCGTGCATCTGGATGAGGCCCAGGCTTTCTGCCGAGTGTGCAGAGCTGAGTCTTCCTAGCCGGAAACACACATCCCTTGCAGCTATTGCTCCTGGCTTGATGGCCCTCACTCCATAGCTCACTTTGAACAGTGATGGGGCAGTATCAATTTCTTGCTGCTACAAGTAAATACAATGCACCTAGGTGTAAGATTCCTGTTTTCCTTTCAGAGGCCAGTGATGTGAATATGTTTTCTCTCTCTGTTTCTACTTTCCTTCAACATTTTAATTTTATGAAGCCTTCAATCCAAGGTCAAATGAGAGGTTAAGGGACTATGTGATGTTTTGAATCACTTCCTGTGCCCTTATAAGAGATGACAGCAGCTTGGGCACAAGATTCTTTCCTTTCCTTTCCTTTCCTTTCCTTTCCTTTCCTTTCCTTTCCTTTCCTTTCCTTTCCTTTCCTTTCCTTTCCTTTCCTTTCCTTTCCTTCTTTCCTTTCCTTTCCTTTCCTTTCCTTTCCTTTCCTTTCCTTTCCTTTCCTGAACTACTTCTCTATTTTTTCTTTTATTAGATATTTTCTTTATTTACATTTCAAATGTTATCCCCTTTCTGGTTTCCCCTCTGAAAACCTCCTCTCCCATCCCTCCCTTCTCACCTACTCTTGCTTCCCTGTCCTGCCCCACTACACTGAGGCATCGAGAGTTCTCAGGACCAAGGGCCCGTCCTTCCTTTGATGATCAACAAGGCCATCCTGTGTTACATATGCAGCTGGAGCCATGGGTCCCTCCATGTGTACTCTTTTATAAGGGAAGGCACTATGGGCCTGGTGCTTGAAGGGCCTTTTCATGTAAGAAGTAAGCTTACATTACATTATCAGGATTTGGAAATATCCACAGTTATTTGTTCAGTTTCTTTCTTTACATCCAACGCTGGCTGCTTATGCCATGTAACAATAACATCTTGGTGTTTTCTGTAGGATTCTTGATAACTGCTATTTCTTCCCCCTCAACAACCTCTTGCAAAATAAAGTAAGCAACTGACTCATATTGTATTAATGGAGTAACTTCTCCTGCTGGGATCAAGTCAGGTTCCTGTCACCTAATATCACATTAAGATGGAATCCTTATCTATTTCTAAAAGAATGGGTTGAAGGCATACTGCCTTGAGAATGTTGTATAGAGAAAGCTGTTTCCACTCAGATGAAACTAAGACAAATATCTCCATCTTCAGAGAGTTAACCTAGATAGACTTAAGTTTTCCATTGACAAAATGAACCATTATGAATCTACTGTACAAGTTTTGTGGTTGTGCATATTTTAATCAAGTGGAGTCCAACAATTCTGGATGCTCTATTGCTATAAAAAGAATTTTACTCTGAGTATTGATTTTTTTTTAATCTATGTCAGACTCAAGTTTGGGACTTTGAAAATTAAAGGTAATTGTTTTTCTAGCTTTAACGCTACTGTGAAGTATTTTATTTCCCTTTTTTGTGGTGGATAAGTGCTTAAAATATATTTGGCAGTTGTACTGGCTGGTTTTCTGTGTCAACTTGATACAAGCTGGAGTTATCATGGAGAAAGGAGCCTCTATTGAGGAAATGCCTCCATGAGATCCAGCTGTAAGGCATTTTCTCAATTAGTGGTCATGGGGAAGGGCACATTATGGGTGGTGCCATCCCTGGGCTGGCGGTCTTGGGTTCTATACAAAAGCAAGATGAGCCAGCCAGGGGAAGCAAGCCAGTAAGAAACATCCCTCCATGGCCTCTGCATCAGCTCCTGCCTCCAGGTTCCTGCCATGTGTGAGCTCCTGTTCTGACTTCCTTTGGTTATGAAGAGCAATGTGGAAGTATAAGCTGAATAAACCCTTTCCTCCCCAACTTGTCCCTTGGTCATGATGTTTTGTACAGCAGTAGAAACCCTGACTAAGAGAGCAATGTAAGTATAAAACCCAATATGAACTTATGAACTTCATTTCCTCAGCCTAAATATTCTATACTTGATAATAAGTTTTTGAATCTCTAAGATACAGTTACTTTTCTCAGAATAGGATAATGGTCTCTGGCTGTGATTAAATATTCTGGTTCTTTTATTATATTTGAACTTCATATTGGCTGTTCTCACTGGACAGAAGTTCATTGAGATGCATAGACTTTGGGTCTCATTAATTTCATTGAGTGGTATCTTTATTTGTCAGTACTTTGTAATAAAGTTTTAATACAGTAAAAACTTTAATACATTAAAATATGTATACAAGTGTGATTGAATCATCCCAGAGATTCATCAGATTCAGTCAGTCTGGAGAATCGGGGTTATTCACAGGTCTCTCACTTGTTTTCTTTGATTTTTTTAAAGAGAAAATTTCTCCCTTTTTAAAAAAATATTCATTTTTGGTTTATATGCATGAGTGTTTTGTCTGCCTATATGCCTGTGCAGTACACATACCATGACCATAGAGGCCAGAAGAGAGCAATGGATCCTCTGGAACTAGAGTTAGAGCTAGTTGTAAGATACCATGTGGTTTCTGGGAATTGAACCCAGGTCCTCTGGAAAAACTGCAGGTGATCTTAACTAACTGCAGAGTCCTCTCCCCAGCCCAGATATGCTCTGTAAACAGTTTTTGAATCATTAGGATACTCAATTACTTTTCTCAGAATTAATTTTCTGAAAACATGGGGAAAAAGGATGATGGTCTCTGGATGGGCTAAAACAAATATCCTGGTGCTTAGATTATTTTTAATTTTGAACCATCAAATGTTGAAGTCGTAAAGTGCTAGATTGCTAGAAAAAGCCTGCTCTAGCAACCTATGTACTGTGTCAAGTTCTTGGAATTTCCAAACCTCCCCTTTGCCTGTTGTTGCCTAAGTATCTATACCAGTCAGAACAAATTGGGTTACAACTGTATAAACAGTCCCTAAATCTTAATGACTTAACGTAGCAGAGTTTATTTACTACATATGCTGGGATAGACTGTGGTTTTACTCCAGTGGTTTCTCTGATCCCAGACTGACAGAGCAGCCCCTGTCTCCAACACTGTTAGTTCCTGCAGGAGAGGGGCAAGGAGGCATTGTGAAGTCTCAGAAGAGACTGCTTGCCTGTGAGAGTCATACAACTGTGCCTGAACTGATGATGGCTTATATGTCTGATTCTGTCATTGGGAAAAGAGGTTAAATAATTGAGAAAGTGTGCTGCCTGGTGCTCTATAAATAAACAGTGATGATCTTAAACTTGAGAAAACAAACTGAAACATGTTCGCCCTAAATCTAAAACATGCTAAAACATTATTCGGTACCTAACATCTTGCAGACCCTGTTCGACACTGGGAATGGGGTAATACATCAAAAACACAAATTTCACAAACTCTTGGCACTCCTGTGGAAGGGGTGAAAGGCAAGGGGAATAAATATGTTTCCTTGAAGAAAAACAAAACAGATTAAAGAATAAGTGGGACTTTATTCTTTATCTCAACATGGCAGGAATGTTGGGACTTTAATTCAGACAGGATGGATAGAGAGGTGTCTCGGGAGATGTTTGAGCACAAAATATAAAGAGAGTGGAGACCCATTCTTAGTGACGGTGTGTGTGTGTGTGTGTGTGTGTGTGTGTGTGTGGAGGAGGAGGAGGAGGACATGCTTTGAGAAGACAGAACAACAACTGATGATATCTTAAGGCAAAAACACAATTGGTCTGAAGTAAAGATAGAACATCCAATCTAGAAGGAAAAGAAGCAGACTACGAATCTCACTGGTCAGAACCCTTCAGACCATCAAAAAAGCATTGAATTTTCCTGTGACTATACAGGAAACAGTGAGAAGTATTTGAACAAGAAATTACATGAGCATATTTTCATTTTCAGGAAATCTTGCCATCGTAAGTTTGAATATAGACAGATTTAGAACAGACAGAATATAGACAGATTTAGAACAGAAGACTGGAGGATCATCGGCCAGGAGGATACTGTGATAGGTCATTGAAAAGTGCTGCTAACTTGTACTAAGATGGTAGCAGTAAATTGAGCAAGCAATAGTCGTTTATACAGAGAATTGGCTAGATTTACTGGTGGATTGTGTGCAAGTCTTAAGAGAATAGACATAATGTGCTAGGATGTTGGTAAAGCAACTGGGCGACTTAAAAGAAAGTTTACTGAGCAGAGAACCCAGGACCACTGAGGGAGTGACTGGGGTTACTTGGGAGTGACTTTTGGACAAATGAAGCTTAATATGTCTTATATCCAAGGTTGGACTTATGCATCTGGAGAGCGGGAGAGACCATGGGTGATGACGTAGTTGCCAGGAAGTCAGGGGTTCAGCCAATCACCTATCGTCTCGTGCTTGCCCCTCCTCCGCCCACTGTCGTCACCAAGGAAACCAGACGCGATAACCCGCCACCAAAGCTGGATTCATGGCAGACGCTCCGAAAGCGGTTTTGGGGCCGTTGGTAGGGGCAGTGGACCAAGGTACCAGCTCAACACGTTTTTTGGTTTTCAATCCCCAAACAGCTGAATTACTTTGTCATCATCAGGTGGAAATAGCACAGGAATTCCCAAGAGAAGGATGGGTAGAGCAAGACCCAAAGGTAATCCTGCAGTCTGTGTACGAGTGTATAGAGAGAACATGTGAGAAACTTGGACAGCAGAGCATTGATATTTCCAGCATAAAAGCTATCGGTGTCACCAACCAGAGGGAAACTACTATAGTCTGGGACAAGTTCACTGGAGAACCTCTCTACAACGCTGTGGTGTGGCTTGACCTAAGGACCCAATCTACTGTGGAGAGCCTCAGCAAAAGTATTTCAGTAAGCAATAACTTTGTCAAGAACAAGACAGGCCTTCCGATCAGCACTTATTTCAGTGCAGTGAAACTTCACTGGCTCATTGAAAATGTGAGAAAAGTGCAAATAGCTATTGAAGAGGGCAGAGCTTATTTTGGGACGGTTGACTCGTGGCTTATCTGGTGTATGACTGGAGGGATCAACGGAGGTGTCCACTGTACAGATGTGAGTAATGCGAGCAGAACCATGCTTTTCAACATTCACTCTTTGCAGTGGGATGAAGAGCTCTGCGAGTTTTTTGGAATTCCAATGAGCATCCTTCCCAGAATCCGGAGTTCTTCTGAGATCTATGGCCTAATGAAAAGTGGGATGTTGGAAGGTGTGCCAATATCTGGGTGTCTGGGAGATCAGTCTGCTGCCTTGGTGGGACAACTGTGCCTCCAGGATGGACAAGCTAAGAGCACGTACGGAACAGGCTGTTTCTTACTATGTAACACAGGCCAGAAGTGTGTCAATTCTGAACACGGCCTTCTGACCACAGTGGCTTACAAGCTTGGCAGAGAGGAACCTGTCTATTATGCACTGGAAGGTTCCGTAGCCATAGCCGGCGCTGTTGTTAGCTGGTTGAAAAACAACCTTCAAATTATTAAGACTTCATCGGAAATTGAAAAACTTGCGGAGGTAGCGGGCACTTCGTATGGCTGTTACTTTGTCCCAGCCTTTTCAGGCTTATATGCACCTTATTGGGACCCCAGTGCAAGAGGAATCATCTGTGGGCTCACCCAGTTCACCAATAAATTCCACATCGCATTTGCTGCCTTAGAAGCTGTTTGCTTCCAAACCCGAGAGATTTTAGATGCCATGAACAGTGATTGTGGAATCCCGCTGAAACATTTGCAGGTAGACGGAGGAATGACCGCCAACAAAATTCTCATGCAACTGCAAGCGGACATTCTGTGTATTCCGGTGATGAAACCTTCCATGCCAGAAACAACCGCCCTGGGAGTCGCCATGGCAGCTGGAGCAGCAGAAGGAGTTAGCGTGTGGAGCCTGGATCCTAAGGATTTATCGGTTGTCCATATGGAGAAGTTTGAACCCCAGATCAATGTCGAGGAAAGTGAAAGTCGCTACACAGTATGGAAGAAAGCTGTGATGAAGTCAATGGGTTGGGTTTTGACTCAGTCTCCCGATGGTCGCGACCCTAGTATTTTCAGCAGCCTGACGCTGGGCTTTTATGTAGTGAGTAGTATGGTGATATTAATTGGAGCAAGGTACATGTAAGGTGTCCCATAAATCATGCCTCCTTGTGGAGTCCCCGCCGTCGAGAGCTCTTTACTTAATGAAAGAATCCAGCAGTTGTTTTAATGTGATGCCACTATTTGGACTCTGAATTTGTTTATGTCCCCTTGTTGCGTGTATCTCCAAGAAGACCTGAGATGTGAAATAAAGAAAAAGCAGCAGCAATATTGGTTTCTCTATCTATCTATCTATCTATCTATCTATCTATCTATCTATCTATCTATCTATCTCTATCTCGTTCTCATTCTCTTTAAATTATTAACCATTTTCACTGGGGGTGACCATGTGTGGGACAGAATCCCTTCAAGGGTACTAACACCCTGCCCATTTCTTATTTTCATTTTCTTCCTTGTGATGTTTGATGAAACTGAGACACTGGTGGGTCAGGGTTTGTACCTCTGCATAACACATACCTAAGGATGGGTCTCACTCCCCTACTACAACAATTAACTTTTTGTTTATAACAGAACCTCAAAAGGCATTTTCTGAGACCATATATGATCAAATATTCTATTGAGCTTTTATGACCTACTGAGCTTCTAATGCTAAACGTTGAGTCCTCTCCTTTCCTAAGATGTGTTTTTTGCTTCGTTCACGAACATATTATTCGGCTCACTTATATTTACTTCTTACTTTTATTAAACATATTAAGTGTGCCTTGTAAATCACCATCTGTGGTTTCACATTTTCAAGTGAACTGAGTCCCGTTTCTTAATGTTTGCTCTGTCTCGCCATTAGGATCTTTTCGAATTTTATTTGACTGAATTTTAGCTGGAAGATATGACACTATGGTTTCTGATTGCAGAGTTTGTTATGAGTTTATGTTAAGCCGAATAGTCTATTATTCTGAGTGAGTCATGTTTGAGAGAATACTCTCTTTTGTGGATGCATGTCCCCGTTTTCAGGCAATTTTTTTTTTAGATCTACACATGTATGCCAATTTTCTAACCACATGCAAATTTGAGAGTGTTGTATTAAAATCTCCTAAGCTGCCATTCTTTCCCACCCCCTGACTGCATGTTTCAAAGTATCAGCAGCGCACCTCCCCTGACTTTTTATAACCAGCTCAGAGATCTAGAGGGAGAGAGCTGGAAAGATGAGACCCAAAGATCCTTAATTCGTTGTCTCCTCTCCAGTATCATGGTCTTGGTCTTCTAGATAAGTCCAGATTGTCAGATTTGGCTAGACTCTCTGGAGCTAAGTACCTGCAATTAATAATCAAAGCAGTGTCTTTATATATGACATAAGAAACTGTATATTCCCTAGGGAAAGTCATTGAATATATTCTGGGCATTTGTTTTCTTCCATAAGATACAGTTTTGAAAACAAATAAGCAGATGACTTTGACAATTGTACTTTCCTTTTACACTATATGTATATATATATGTGTGTGTATATATGTGTATATATATATATATATAATGTATATATGATTTGTAAAGTCATTGAAATTGCCACAGCTTCAGAGACTTTTTCCCAAAGCAAATTAAAGTGTATCATAGTTCTCAGAATATTTTCATATGCACCAAATAATTTTATAATGGCAACAATCAATGACAAAAGTAAATGACTGTCAGCACCCTTCTGATAGATGCCGCCAATTGCCAAGGATTATAAGTGACACATGCAAAGTTTCACAGCTAATCTATGACTCAGCCAGTGTTGAAATATGAATCTTAGGACAGCAGCTTCCAATGTTTTCACACTTTAGATTCTCTTTCAGCAACCCAGAGAGTTGTCGTCTGTGGGTAAATTCTCTCTGGGTTCCAGCTCATGCAGAAAATGAACCTTTGGAAATGAGGTATTCTTCAAAAATAGTTACTAAATAGACCTTTGTTGATTTACTTCAAACATACTCCATTCTTCCTGCTGTCACATTTGCTGCATGAGGCATGCTGCTCTCTTGCAACATCTCCTCACTCTCCTGACCTCTAAGACCTGGTAAGGCTGGCCCAATAGGGGTGTGAGCTCTGAACAGAGCTCCCTCCATTTTCTCCTTGCTGTTCTCCGACAGGACAGCCATACACCTTCACTGAGGATTTTAGTTCCTTATTCGGGTCTCTCTGTTTTAGGAACAATGCTCATTCCTTCAGCTTGAGAGGGATGTGCAACACTCTGCATTGTCCACTGCGTTTCCCAACATCCTGCTCACACCTTTGTAAATATTCTTTAATTAACGCTCACACTATCTGATTTGAAGGTTCTGTCCATCTGTTGCAAAGACCCTGATTGATAAAGAAAAGAAAGGTTTCTTAGAATTTACAGGTTAAGTTTTAAAAGGTGGGATAAGAGTACGTTTCCTAGCCAAGCCAAAAACTATTAGCATCTGCTTAATGCTCTTTTTGGAAGTCATTGGTTCCTTTAATATATTCTTCATTGGGGATTATGCATTTTCTGGATCCAAATCATAATCAGATCTGAAAGAGCTCTAATAGGGAGTGTGTATGTGTGTGTATGTATATGTGTGTGAATATTTAGTAAAGTATAACAGTAACAGAAATAATCCTTTGTTTCCAAAGCTGAAAGACCAATATATTAATCTACTCCGGTACTGTGAAAACCTCTCTGCCCCACCACCCCGAGGAAGGCTTTGACAGAACTAGATTCCTCTGATCTGCAGGCTTTGGGTACTGTGGAGCCTCACCGTTTAGAATTCAGTATTGGGAGTGGAATGATGGTTATGTTAGAGGATAGATTTTAAACAACTCATTTCTAAAAGGTTCTGCTGACTATAAATCTCTCTCTCTCTCTCTCTCTCTCTCTCTCTCTCTCTCTCACACACACACACACACACACACACACACACACATACATACACACATAGTGTCAGGGGGAAAGAGTGAGAGAAGTGGGGGAAAAGGAAAACTTCCAGAGAAAATGTGCGATTCTAGTAATTCCTTTTGGCACTTGGGAAGTAAATGAGATATGGAAGTTATTGTCCTTCTTAGCCAGAACAGGGCAATATGCTGGCATCCTTGGTGTTTTCTGCCAGTTGGTCACAATTCAGGTGGATTGGAAAGATACTCCATTCCCCTTCTCCTCTTCCATTTCCCTTTCATGGACTAATTTTTAATACAGTGTTAAGGAATGGTATCACTAAAAAAAAAAAAATAAGAAACAAGGTTACATAATTGCTTGATCAATATTGATAGATTTCCACTGTTGAAGTGGACCATCAACCACCAGTGGTTTTCCCGCTGCTTATATAAGAATTAGACTGGCCACATCTGTTCTTCCTTTTACATTTAATGAAAGGAGAATAAAAAATAAACCTAAAGTATTAAAGGCTGAAGTCACTAAAGAGCATGAGGTAGAGCAGAAAGTCGTTCCTGTATTTTAATCTTTTCCAGGTTTTAAACAATCTGCATGGGATGCAGACAATTTTCTTCTATTGGTTCATTCCATCTCCTCTTTCCTTTCTACTCCTTTGTTTTCATGCCATATGTGTACTTACATGTCTGTGTGTGCAATCTAGGCTACATGTGTGAAAGAAGACATGCAGTAGTTGCCTCTCAATCTGCCTTGTTTTGCTCTCATGATCATCTCCAGCCCCACTCATTTTACTGCAAATGACACAGTTGTGTTATTCTTTGTGACTGCATAAACAAATCTCTTTGTGCATCTTTGCTACGTTTTCCTTACCTTTTCCTCTGATGGTGTACATGCATGTTGATTCTGTCACTTGACTTCTGTGACTAAAGCAGCAATAAATGTGAGTGGCAGGCATCTCAGTGGCATGCTGACTTAAAATTCTTGTGTTTACCACATGTGACACAGCTATATCATTTCATGATACTGTTTTTTAGTTATTCTGAGAACCTCAATGAATTCTCAGTTATCATTCAAAATAATGACATATAGTGGTGCTGTCCATTTGTCAGCATTAAGCTGTGGGTCTTTGAACAATTACTGTGGGGAGCAGAGAAATCCCAAGTGAATGTGTGTGGTGGGCATGGGCTTGACAAGGACCCTAGTCTCAGATCCATGGGAAAATGACAAAGGACCTCTGACCCCAGAGCCCCCTTCCCTAGGGTGAGGTTCAGAAAGATAGCTAAGCTAAGCCTTCCTCTTGAGTCTAACTGTTGATAGATAGTAAAGAATATGCCCACCATAGCTAGCATCCTCTCTGTATGATATTCCTGGCCTGAAGACAGCTGCCCTATTGAGGCTTTTCCTACCAAGATAAGCTAAGCCTGTCTCCTTAATCTTTTTTGGGATTATAAACCTTACTTCCTTATTTATCTGTGATATAGTAACCCTACTGCTTGTTCAGCTGAATGCAATAACCTCAATTCCCTATTCAAATCTAAACAACGTGCTGAGTTTCCAGTGAGCTGAGACTTCTCTGTCAGCAAGCCCAGCCCTCCTGATGCCAGCTTTTCTGTCCATGTGTCTGTCTGTCTATTCTTCATTCCCCAGCCATACCCTCTCTCTCCCAGTCATGCCAGTGTCTGAGGCAGTGCAAGGACTCTACAATCATTGTGGTTTACTAGTCCCTTGGTTATATTTTGAAGGATGTAATAGCTATTTACTCCTACAACCAACTTAAGAGGTATAACTATGTTACAGAACATCAGAGAAGTTTGTGGATTCTTTATACCTGGTCTAAAGTACAGGAAATAACAGTAAGCTCTAAGAAACTAAAATTGTAAGTGTTTTGTGAGAAAATGAGCCCAGTATCCCTTAATTTCTCAAACATAACAGAAATAACTTAGGGGTTGGGGGAGTCTTTCGAGACAGAGTCTGTGTAGACTTGGCTCTCCTAGAACTCTCTCTGTAGACCAGATTGGCCTCAAACTCACAGAGATCCACCTGTTTCTGCCACCCAAGGACTGGGATTAAATGCATGTGCCCCCACCATCCTATCCATCTAGAAATAACCCAGTGTGACTAGAGAGAAGTACAGCTATTGCACCCTGCTCAACTGGAGTGCATGTGGGAGGGGCCTGCCACAACAACTGCTAAGTAAGTTTGGAAGAGGTGACAGAACTGTTCAATTCACAGGCATCAAGACAGAGATAAAGAAACATGAACAAGCCAGGGTTATGAAGCCACCAAAGGAGCACAAAACCTTCCCAGTAACTAACCCCAAGTCATGTAAACCATAAACTGAAAAAACTTGATTGTCTTGAAGAAACCCAATGAGATACAAGAGAATAAAAACAGATAAGGCCCTGAAATTGGAATATAATGACCTACAGGAGAAATTAAGTAAAGGCATAGTTACAAGAACCAAAAAGAAATAGTAGAGTTGATGAATCCGGAAGTAAATGAAATAAAAAAAAATACATAAAACTCCACCAAAGTCTAGGAAAACAATGCATAATCTGTTAATTTGAAGACAAACCTTTTGATATGATTAAGTCAAATGAAAAAGAAAAAAGAATGTAAAATTTGTGAAGATAGCCTTGAAATAATTTCTTAGACATTCCCAAGACTTAGGAGAAATGTGTCCCCAAGTAGATTCTGTTTTAAAAGTTCCTCTTTGACATGTGCTGCAATAAATTCTCCAAGTTCATGGTGGCTCATGGCTGTAAGTTTAGCATACAGAAGCAGGTGGATTATCATAAGCTGGAGACCAGCCTGGCCTATATAATGAATTTCAAGTCATCCTGTGCTATCCTATAAGATGTGTCTTAAAAACAAAACAAAGCAAACAAAATTTCAAACAAAAGCTATTTTTAAAACGTCTAAATAACAAGCAAAGCTCTACTTGCAGATTTCTTAGCAGAAATCTTGAAGATGGAAAGAGATCCTTCTCTTTCTATCCAAAATTCTGAAAGAAAAAAACTGCCAATTAAAAGTTTTTATATCCTTCAAAGCAGCCTTTCAGAAATGAAAGAGGAATAAAGGCTTTTATAGCTTTTGTCTCCACAAAAGTTAAAGGAATTCATGACCACTAGACATGCCTTATAATAGATGCTTAGGGAGTTTTTAAGGGTGGTAGCCATTGTCATGAAAATATATACTATTATTGGTAAGTATAATGAGGAGAGTTAAGCACGTAGTGAAAGCCAGAACACCCTAATGCAGTTATTACTTAGCACTCCTCGACATGTATCCAACGACAACACTTTTGTGGAGAGGCTTGTGTATTGTAAGCAGTGATTAGAGCTGAGGCTCTTGAGAAGTGTTTGAATCATGAGAGCTCTGTCTTTAACAATTTACTAATCTATTAATGGATTCAAAGATCTGAACAGATGGCTAGCAAGTGCTGCAACTGTGGAAGGTGAGGCTTAATGGAAGGGAGTGGGTTGCCCTTGAAGGGTTGTATATATGGCTGCTGGCAAGATTTTTCGTCTCTCTTGGCTGTTTGCTGTAGTAAGGTGAATGGTCTAACCACCATGATGTTCAGTCTTACCATAGCAACATAAGTCAACTTATTAGACTAAAATAAGGCAAGTTTTGCCACAAGTCACAAATAATCCTTTTCTCCTTTGGCATTATTTCTTTTGAGTATTTATCAAAGAGGTGACAATGTGCATCAATGAGAGGAGAGGCCCCTGGTCCTATGAAGGCTCAATGCCCCAGTGTAGGGGTATGCCAGGACAGGGAAGCAGGAGTGGGTGGATTCATGGGGGGGGGGGGCGATGAAAGGGGATAGCATTTGAGACGTAAATAAAGAAAATATCCAATAAGAGAAAAAACAGGTAAATAAAAATTGACAGAAAAAAAAAGACAGAAAGAAAAATGAGCACAACTATAATGCTAGCTCATAAATCATATATATCTCCAGTATGAAGGTAATAAGTCAAGTAGTCCAAAACAACTAAAACTGTATTGATTTGTTAAGAAATATTCAATGCAAATATGTAAGACACAAATTATGTAGGGCTAATATAATTCTAGAGTTTTTGTGTGTAACACAAGCAGGTTTCTTATCAGCCTAAAATGACACATTGTAAGTTGTAAGCCACAAAACAAAATGTACCACTGATGTACAAACAATAGAAAAGGGAAGGAAAACAGTGCTGAGGGCCATCAAGTCGCATGAGCACATAAACACAACCAGGAGGAAAGAAACAAGCTACAGGGCAAGCACACAACAGCAAAGGAAGTGAGAAGTTCCTGTCCCTCCACGCTTGTGACCATCTGTACTAAATGCTAAGGTTAAGGTATAAAGAGTGATGGACACAGATAGGAAGAAAGTGAAGGGATAAAAAAAAAAAGTCCATGAAGATGGGACCAGAGAATGGGGTGGCTATGCCTGCGTCTGTCCAGATAACCTTAAAACTTTTTTTTTAAGTTACAAGAATCAAATAAGATGACTGTTAAGGGGCTAGAAAGAGCTCTCATGCAATGCTCTGTCAAGTGACCTGAGTTCAGTTCCCAGCACCTATGCCAGGTGGCTTACAAGTGCAGGGAACTCCAGCTAAAAGGGGATCTGATTCCCTGTTTAGCTTCCATGGGCATGCACATGTGTTACACATATAAACACACACACAGACACAGACACACATACACTCACACACAAATAATTGGTCAAATATTAGTATTTAATGAAATAGCAAATTCAAAATATATAAATAGCCAAGTTTGAAGACTAAAATTCATAGTAGATATTAACAGATGTAAAAGTAGAGAAGTAACATGAAACAATACAAAGTAGGTGATTTAAAAACCTAATACCTACCACTTTAATTTTTAATTCACTTCAAGTCCCAAGCACAGCCCCCTTCCTCCTCTCTTCCCAGTCTCACCCCTACAAATCCCTTCTCCCACTGCCCTCTCCCCTTTTCCTCAGAGAAGGCAAATGGCTCCTTAAGTACCAACTCCAACCTGGGTATCTAGTCCCAGCAGGGTTAGGCACATCCTCTCCCACTGAGGCCCAACCAGGCAATCCAAGTAGGGGTGAGGGAGTCCAAGGACAGGAAACAGATGCTGAGACAGCCCCCATTTGCTACAAATGTGTAGAGGGTCTAGGTCCATCTCCTGCACATTCCCTGGTTGGTGGCCCAGGCTCTGTGAGCCCCCATGGTCCCAGGTTAGTTGACTCCATGAGTCTTCATATAGAAGGCTTAACACCCTCAACTTGCTCACTTCTATCTCCCAGTCTTCCTTCCACAAGACTCCTCATGCTCTGCCTGATGTTTGACTGTGGGTCTCTGCACCTGTCTCCATCCACTGTTGGCTTAATTCACTCAGGAGTCAGTTATCTAGGTTCCTGTCTGCAAGCATAGCAGTATATCATTAATAGTGTCAAGGGTTGGCTCTCTCACATGGGATAGCTCTAAAGTTGGGACAGTCATTGGTTGGCTATTCCATCAGTCTCTGCTCCATCTTTATCCCTGTGCATCTTGCAGGTGAAACAAATTTTGGGTTGAAGGTTTTGTGGGTGTATTTATGTTCCCTTCCCTCCTCTGTAAATCCTACCTGCTTATAGGAAGTGGTCTCTTAGGTCTCTATAATCCCCTTCTGGTAGGAATCTAAGATAGGGTCACCTCTATAGACTCCTTGTGTCCTCTTCCATCCAAGGTCTCTAGCTAGTTACCAAAGATGCCCCCTCCCAACATCCATTCCCACTCCCAGACCTCTCTCACACCCCCTTCTCCCCACACCTGATCACCAGCCCCGTTCCCCTCCTCACCTTCCCTCCTGCCCAGTTTCCTCTCTCCATGCACAGCAGATCACTATTTAGTTTCCCCTTCTGAGCAAGATTCATACATCCTCCCTTGAGACTTCCTTATCAGTCAGTGTACTTTGGGTCTGTGAATTGTAGCATGGTTGTCCTGCACTTTATGGCTAAATGTCCACTTATAAGTGAATAAATACCACAAAGCAAGCCTTAACACATGCACAAGGATTGAAATCATACTTAATATTATCTCAGACCGTGATGATATAAAACTAGAAATCAGTAACATTAGGCATCTTGGAAAATCCACAGATATGCTTAATCTTAATTGAGAGACACTCAAGGAAAGCATCAGCCCAAGGCAATTAGTGAATCCTCTTTCCAGATGTGCCTGTTTCTAGACAGAATTAACTAAGGAAGAGAGAGTTGCCCAGAATGTGACAGGGTGGGAATCCCAGTAGAATAAGATGGAAAAAGAACAAAAATGGAATTCAGCCATTCTTTCTTTCTGTGCTCCTGGCTACCACGTGTAGTCAAACCCTTCTTCTCACAGTGAATTCAAAACTGGGAGCTAAAATAAATCTTCTCTCCTTTAAAGTTGTTTGGTCAAGTATTTGTTGTTTTGTCATGATAAGGAGTAGTTAATATGATGTAGTAATTATAAACACGCCCCTGTATAGTCATTGAGTCAAAGGGAACTAGACACACATCATGTGACACCCTGCAATGAGTACATACCAAAACCTAAGCACACAACAAACCCAGCTCCAAGACATAAGGTTATAGCAAGAAATGCCCGCATTAAAGAAGCGGTCAAAATAATTCATCTAACAGTTTGCCTCCAGGAACTAGAAAATAAAGTAAAATAAAGCCAAGACTGCCAGAAGGAAAGAAGAGTAATAATCAAAAGAGAAATCAGAGAGTAGAAGCAGAAAAAGACAGAAAGAATGAGGACTCGATAAGGAAGTGAAAACAGCAAGGCCTTGGCTACTCTACAGAAACCAAGGACACAGACACAAAAATGAAAGTGGAGAAATTACAAAATAATCTCAATTGAAAGGATCAAGGAGAATTACTACAAATGACTACATGCTAGCATTAGATAATGGAAGGAAATAGTTGCTTTAAAAAATATTTGATTCAACAAGAAACAGAAACCTGAACAGATTCTAACACATAAAAAGATTAAAGAGTAAATTAAAAAAAAAAAAACACAGCTCATCAAAGAAAAGTCTAGGAGCAGATCACATTTTACCTGAACTCTACCTTTAGAATAAATATCAATATTTCTTTTTTCGTTTTTTTGTTTTTTTATTCGATATATTTTTTATTTACATTCCAAATGATTTCCCCTTTTCTGGCCCCCGACTCCCCGAAAGTCACATAAGCCCCCTTCCCTCCCCCTGTTCTCCCACCCACCCCTTCCCACTTCCCTGTTCTGGTTTTGCCTTATAATGCTACACTGAGTCTTTCCAGAACCAGGGGCCACTCCTCCATTCTTCTTGTACCTCATTTGATGTGTGGCTCAACAGGTAAGAGTACTGACTGCTCTTCTGAAGGTCATGAGTTCGAATCCTAGCACCCATGCATGGTGGCTCACAACCATACGTAAAGAGATCTGATGCCCTCTTCTGGTGTCTGAAGAGAGCTACAAAGTACATACATATAATAAATAAATATCAATATTTCCTAACGTCTGTATTGAAAAAATAAAGAGTTAGGAGAATACTTCCAAATGCACTCTATAGCACTTTGGTGCCTAAATTGGACAAAGGTTCAACAAAAATGAAACCTACTGGCTAATTTGTGTGGCCAGTGTTAATGGAAAATTAAAAACATACCCAAATTAACCAAATAACATGCTTTTTTTGTTTGTTTGTTTTTTTGTTTTTTTGTTTTTTTGTCCAAACCTCATGACCAAGCTAGATTTACCTCTAGCATGCAAGGCTGGTTTACTATGCACAGATCAATGTGAAAAAGCACACTCACAGTCTATAGGGCACAACCATAGAATAATACCAGTCAGTTTAGAGAAAGCACTTTTCACAGTTCAGTGTCATTCTTTATAAAACTCTTTATCAGCTTATTTAATTTAGGCACGAAAGGACATTTCCTCCCAATAAACATGATAAAGACTAAACTTATGAAAAATTCACAGCTCACATCAAGAAATAAAAATTTTTTAAAGAAAGAGATTAAATTCCTCTATATAGATAGCACGATCTTTGATGAACAGAAACTCCACATGCTCTACCAAAAACCAACTGAAGCAGCAGCTTTTAGGTTTGATAAATGAATTCAAGATTTCAGGATATGAATCATTGAATACTTGATAGCAGGTCTACTCAGCAGCAATGAACAAGCTGTGCAACCGCATTTACAACAACATTAAAATAAATTACTTAAGGATAAATTTAATCAAGAATGTGAAATATAAGTTAACACTTAAAAAATAAAAAAATACTGAAGATATGGAAAAATAGTCATCCCATACTTATGGATTGAAAAATTGCAGACTAACAAAATGCTAATAGTTCCATTTGCATGCATGCACATGAATGTATGTGCACACACATACGTTTTATACTACATATATATTTCATCTATATTATTTGCATTATATAATATATGCTAGAATCAATAAAAATCCTAAATACCAAAGAAATCCTAAATATCACAGAAACAGAAAGAAAACAACCTGAAAATTTCATGGAACCAGAAAAGACTGTGACTAGCAAAAGCTATCACAAAGGTGTCTCAGTCAGGGTTTCTATTCCTGAACAAACATAATGACCAAGAAGCAAGTTAGGGAGGAAAGGGTTTATTGAGCTTACACTTCCACACTGCTGTTCATCACCAAAGGAAGTCAGGACTGGAACTCAAGCAGGTCAGGAAGCAGGAGCTGATGCAGAGGCCATGGAGGGATGTTACTTACGGTCTTATGTCTGTTGTCTTGCGCAGCCTGCTCTCTTACAGAATCTAAATACCACCAGCCTAAGGATGGCACCGCCCACTCCCTCCCTTGATCACTAGTTGAGAAAATGCATTACAGCTGGGTCTCATAGAGGCCTTTCCTCAACAGAGGCTCCTTTCTCTGTGATAACTCCAGCTTGTGTCAAGTTGATACACAAAATCAGCTAGTGCAAAAGGGAAGAAAAGTTGGAGGTATCACATACACTACATTAAAATTATACTATAAAATGGTGCCAATCAAAACCATTGAGTACCTGCACAAAAGAATATAGCAGTGTTCCAAAGTAAGTTCAAGTCTATAGCAACAACTCTACTTGGAAAGAACACAATAAGAAAAGGTTAATTTTTTTCAATAAAGAGTACTGAGAAAATTGGATATCCACATGAAAAATAATGAAATTGAATCTTTATATACAGACTCAAAAGTGGATTAAAGACCTAAATATAAGATCAGAAACTATAAAACTCTTAGAAGAGAAAACCAAAGGAAAGTCTTCTAAACATTGGCCTTGGCAATGATATGTTTGCCTGTAACACCAAAAATATACTAGCTATAAAAGCAAACATAAAATTAATGGAACTGACTCCAACTATAAAACATCTGCATAGCAAAGTAAATGATCAACAAGATTAAATTGTAGCCTCAGGCTGGGAAAAATATTTGTAGTCCACATATTTAATAAGCACTCAATATCAAAAAGATACAATTCGTGACTTATAAAGAATTGCCCAGCTAAAAATGAGCAAAATAGAGATCTCTCCAATGAAAAAATAACACTTGCCAATGGGCATTGAAATTTACTTATCATTGTCCCTTAGGCAAATGCAAAATGAAATTACTGCGAGATACCACGTGACAACTAATAGAGTGGCCATTTCTCTAAAATCAAACAAATGCTGGCCGAGATGTAGAGTTCCTGCTCCCTGGGGATGAAAATGCAGACTGGTACAACCATTATAGGGAAAAGAAGGAAGGTTTCATAAGAAATTAAGGCTACGTGTTTTCTTTTGTGTATCTACCTCCAGGAAATATAAACATCATTTTGTTAAGCTATCTGCAGTTCCCAGACATCCACATCTGCCAAGATCTAGAAACTGAAACTGAGCTCTCCTCTCTCTCTCTGTCTCTCTCTCTCTCTCTCTCTCTCTCTGTCTCTCTCTTTCTCCCTGTCTCTCCCTATTCCTCCCTCTCCCTTTGTGTGTGTGTGTGTGTGTGTGTACGCTTTTGTGTATGTGTGTGTGTGTGTGCATGAGCTTGCATGCAATTATTATTAGCAATAAAGAAAAACAGGGCCTTCTCATTAGTCATAACATAAGCAAGAGCAGAGGACATTATGCTAAGTAAAATAAAACAGACACACAAAGACAAATGTCTTTCTGGAGATTTCCAAGATGGTATGGGATCTGCCTCATAAATATAGGGACACCAAAATGGCAATGAACAAGATGCTGCATCCCTTGTAAGATGGGATTGTGATCAACTGTGACAGATGTTACATGGCTTTGCTGTGGATGTTAAGACACACAACTGAGGCAAAGCTGTCTGCTCAAAAGGAATGTGAATGTATGTATAAGAGAGGAATTTCAGTGGAAAAAAGGGACATGTGGATGCTATCTTCTGCATTAACTTCGATTTGGCAGGAAAAGCAGAAACAGGGGTGGATGGAATGGAGGTATTGGCTTGCCATTTTTAGAGCTGGCACAATGCAAGTAGAGAATACAAGTTACATGTGTGCAAAAGATCCATTTCTAAGATTGAAGGGGAAGAGCCGGGCAATAAAGAGGCAAAGGGTGAGGTATCGTAGTAATATTGGCTATCTCTCCAGCTCAACCCTTAACGCAGAAAGAGGAAAAAATCTATGGTTCAGCATGCGGATGGCAGGCTTAATGATAGTCTAGTGAAGAAAGCTATGATAATTAGGGGCTACTCTGCATCAGGACCACTCAAATTGATGAAGATTTTAAATGGAGTGAAATAGCTTCTCACAGCTTGGTTCATATAGCAGTGGAACTTGAGGATGGATAGGATCAGTCTACACGCCATAGAAGGAGAAGCTGAGAAATATAACTACCCAGCCTGCCTTGGGACAAAGGCTGCAATCATCTGCAGCAATACAATGGAAATAAGTCCTTTATAAAAGCCTGTATGGATGCTTGATTATCACTGACTGGGGTCCCCATGAATATCAAGGACCTGAAGACAAAACAGAGAGAAGACAGGCATTGGTGAAAGAAGTGGCCAAGAGAGAGGTGGCATTTAATGCTCACTGGGGTCAGGCAGGATTGTGTGAAAGTTAGTTCACACTGTTTGCGGGGGCATTGGTAGCTTTTCTGAGCTCCAGAGTGGAATATGGTCGTTAGGAGGTAGGCAGATTAGAACAACTGAGACTGGTGTGTGAGTCAAATCCATAAAATGCTACAGCAGTCAAGGGCGAATGGCAAAGAGGGAAAACAGGAAAGGGGTCTGTCCCGATCACTTGAGGACAAATGTGCCTAAGTTTATGTGACTCAAGCTCCTGGGGAAACATTAACCGAAGGCAAAATGTCTGCCTCCTTAAAGATGTCCGTAGTCCTGTAAGTAACCCCTTATCTGTGCTCCTGTGAGGACCTCCAATAAGCTCTTTGGCTCTGGTCTGTCATCACTGATGAGAATATACATTTGTTCACATTGGCCCAGGAGAAGTCATTCAACTGAATCAAGTACTTGAATGAACAAAACGTTCTCCTTTCTGATGGGAATACAAAACAGAACAGACACTTTGAAAGTTATTTTTCCCATTTTTTTTTTAAACAGAAGCAAGCATTACTCTTACATCCAACACAGAAATCCTTCTCATTAGTTAGTGCTCACCCACGTGAGCAGGATGCATTTTCACACAAAATCCTGCACTCACGTTTTGAGTTTTGGTCTTTTGGCTGTGTATTGTAATGCAAGAGACTCTATGTGACCTTGCCACCAAGTTATTTCTGATTGATAAAAATGCCGATAGCCAATACCTGGGCAGAAGAGACATAGCAAGGGTTTAAGGTTCCTGCCTTTGGAGGGCTAGAGGAGAACACCAGGGAGAAGGTAAGGAAAGAGAAGCACTCACAGTCTAAGTGAATCATGAAAATGTGGCCTTGAGGACTGACCAATTAGAGTTAAGAGCAGCCCAGATGAAACAAAGTCAGTAACAACTCAGAATTATCGACAAGAAAGTAGAATCTAATAGATAAGAAGGTGGATATCTGCCCAGCTCTTGTGCAGTTTAAGGCTTATTGTAAATATAGACATTGTATATGTGTAATTCATCTTGGAACTAAATGGTCAAAGGTGGGAACAAATTCAAAATTTGTTCTTAGGCTATTCCATAAGGACAAAAGCATGCTATCTCAATATTTCAAAAAAAAAAAAGTTGTCATTATGAAGCCAAAAAAGTCATCAGTTCAACTTTAACTATACTGTCATTGTGTGGTTCAATCCCTCACTATTTGGGATTTAGTGAGGTGCAATCAGGAACCACAGATTTTTGCCTTGCATGATGGCTAGGTTTTATGTCAACTTGATACATCCTGCCAGGGTCATCTGAGAAGAGGAAACCTCTACTGAGAAAAATACCTTCATAAAATTGGCTTATAGGCAAGTTTGTGGGGCATTTTCTTGATTGGTAGTAGATGTGGAACAGTCCAGTTCACTGTGGGCTATGACACCTTTGCACAGGTGTTTCTTTTTTCTTTTTATTATTTTATTTTCTATATTCTTTGTTTACACTCCAAATGATTTTCCTGTTCCCTCTTCCCCATAAGTTCCCTAAGCCCTCTTCCCTCCGCCCACATTGCTCAGGTGTTTCTGAGTTGTGTGAGAAATCAGGCCGTGCAAGCCATAAGAAGCGAACCTGTAGGCAGTGTTTCTGCATGATTTCTGCCTCAGTTCCTGTTTCCAGGTTCCTACCGTGGCTGTCTTATACCCTGACTTCCTTCGATGATGAACCGTGACATGGACATGTAAAACTGAAGCAAGCCCTCTCTTCCCCGAGCCACTTTTGGTCAGGGTGTTCTATCATAGACACAAAAACCTTGAGGCACCCTGTTGTCAACGGTATGATTTGTAGGCAAGAGCAAGGTGCTGGGGACTCTGTTCTCTTTGAGAGCACTGGACAGATGACTCAGTGGGTAAACTCTCCCCTTGGGCCTGAGGAACTGAATCTAGAAAAAAAAAACAAAAACAAAAACAAACAAACAAACAAACAAACAAAAAACCCAATAGACACCACAGCACAGATCTGTAATCCCTGCACAGGCACCGAGAAAGCTGAGACACGAGGATCCTTAGGGAAATAGTTTCTTAAAACTTAGGTTCTCACTTATGCAAAATGGTGGCTTATTTTCCTTGAGGGTCTATGTGAACTTAAGCATTAGACAGCCTGACCTTAGTTTTCAACACCGATAATATCTGAAGGCTTTTTTTTTTTTTTGGTGGACGAATACCGAATTCACTTTGTGTTACAAATATCTTAAGTGATTTTTACGTTTGTAAGCTTCACATGCCCTCAGTAACTCCAGGCCCACTGCCAGATGAACTTGGCTATGCTGAGCTAAGTGGAATTTGGAAAACAGGGTTATGAGCAAGACTTTGGTTTATTGAGAGAAGAAAGTGACAGGGGAGTTGAAGTGAGGGGAGAGAGAGAGAGGGACACAGACAGGGAGACAGACAGACAGACATTCTTTCATATTTCCACCTTGTCTTTCACATATTTCCCTGCACACCCCTCTCTGCCTCTGTTGCTCCCTTTCCACAGTTGCTCTTCAGATGCCATCGCTTGGAAAGCCCTTCTTTCAGCTCGCCCTGAGAACAAACACTGCTCTGAGGGACTCTGGCAGGCAATTTCCAAAGCATTAAGTCCGATTTCATTTTTTTACATAGTGAAACTCTCACACCAGCCTTGAGTTTCTGCCTCTCTGCAAATGTGACTTACTTGCCACGATGCCGTCTTCCTCAAGTTCTCGTTGATATCCTGACTGAATTCTGTGTAATCGGAGCCTCACTGTACTCAGCTTCTACAACTACCTGCCTCAACCCTGGCTTCTGATGAGAGTCGCTGGATATGTATTTTGGCCATCCACACTTGTTAACCTATTCTTCTGAACATTCCGCGGCGCTTGTAAAGAAGACCGTGTGGTATCAATAACAAATATTTATCAAAACAAAAGAAAGCTGATGGATTAGTCGCTTACCTCATTTCTGGGGCAAGTGGACCCAATAAAAGCAAATCAAGGAAGGAGATTAAAGATTTGCTTGGCTCGAAGTTTGAGGAGAGAGACGATATCATCGCCTCTAAGAGGCCCAGTGGTCGGAGTATGGCGTGTCTGAACACATTCAATCCTGAAGGAGGCAGAACCAAAAGCTGGTGCTCAGTTTGCTCTGTCCTGCTTTGGCTCTCGATTCTGCCAAGGATACCAGGTCCTGGCTTGGCGCTGGCCACAAGTCCTCAGTTAATCTGCTCTGGGAATGTTGTCATAGATATATTGCATACTAATTTCCCTAATGCCTTAGAGATTTTTCTAAATCCAGTCAAGAAAAATTAGCAATCGAAATTAGCTAGCACTGTTGATGAACCATAATACAACAACCTACAATTAATTATATTTGGCAGATTCATGGAGCTCTGGCAATCAAAATGTCTCCTTTATAAATGCATATACACAGTAAGCAACATTTTATTGTGAAATACTGACCTAATGTGTGTTGGATGTCGAACATTGGCTTGACTCTTAGTACTCACAGCAGCCATTGTATAAATCTAGACAGTATTTCTTACCAGTTTAGTTAGCTTCTGATGGAGGCAATCCCAAAAGTGAGGTTCCTTCATCCTGGGTGACTCTAGTTTGGTCAAGCTGACAAACACTAACCAACACATCACAATGTCATCCTATGGCTTATCAGTGTTCTTCCTGCTTTCTTCCCTTGGTTTCTAAGTTAAGTGACACATTAGTTTCTTGTGAGAGTACAGAGCCTGCAGGCACTGCAGACTTGATGTCTGTAACATTTTACACACACACACACACACACACAGAGAGAGAGAGAGAGAGAGAGAGAGAGAGAGAGAGAGAGAGAAGAGACAGAGACAAAGAGAGACAAGGAGAAAGTGAGAAGAGAAAGAAAGAAGGGAAATATACGTGTGGTTTTTTTAATTCCTAAGGTAAAAACAATGTTTAAAGCTCACTGATTTCCACACATAAGCTTTAGCTATAGAAGAAAAGAAAAGGAAAAAAGCAATCAAATAAGTTTTGAAATAGCATTTATTCTACCGCATCTGGCAACCATAAACTTGGAAGTAAGGAAGAACCTCCATGTTAACCATGGCCACTTTCCAAAGAATAGTAAGAGACATATATTTAAACAACAACAACAGAAGTGCAAACCACAGTCATCGGCCACAGGAGCATGGATGGCAGCAGTCACAGAGGACACCAATAGCAAAGGCGGGGCTATTCCTTTGAGTGCTGCCTATAAAATCCGATTTAATTAAGCAAAGGTTCAATTATGAAAACAAATATGACTTTCACGTCTTTCTTCAATTTTATGGATGAAAAGTAAAGCCTTGGAAATAGGAAAGAACCAAATAAAGCCATCAAATCATCATAACTTAAACTCGATTTCTGGTGCGGGCTCGCGGAGCCCTGGAGCACAGCGCTGTTTGGCAGGAAAGAGATAAATACAAGCAGACTGGGAGTCCTTGATTTTTCTGCCTTAACTGGCAAAATGCAGATGAGAAAAAGACTCAAAGAGCTCCAGTTGATAAACAGAGATGCAATTGTTTTTCTTATGTATTGGCTTTGCAAGGACATCTTGCTTAGCACAAGGTGCTGTGTTGCAAAACAGAAAGGCCATTGGAACCCTCAAGTGGAGACATTTGAGGGTGGAAGCCATGCAGAGTATACTAATGTCCTCCCGAAAAGAAAGCATCTTGTTTAGAAGCATGTGCGTGGAAGAGTTTAACTAAATAAGGAAAACAGATCTACAGTGAGTGCTAGACCGTTTGCCAGGATGCCGACACCATGCCGAACCTAAGCGAAAACTTGGCTGAAGCCCTAAAACACAGTAAATGCTTAAAGTCAAATTGATTGGTATTATTATCAATATATTTTAAGCTGCTTTTTTTCTGGATGAAGGATTGTGGAGGCAAAAAGAATTTTAGGAGAAATGCCACAACGATTAAGGGGGGGGGGATGCTTTTTAAACTGATCCAGGGAAACTCAGTGGGAGGTCTATATCATGTTTGCATCTTGTAAAAAATCCAAAATCCCGTTGGTCTTTCCCCCCTAAGCTGGTAGTGTTATGTGGCTTTGTTTGTCTGTACAAGTTAAATGGGCAGAAGCATAAACCAAAACACTAACGACAGAACCCTTGTCTGTCTCCAGTACATCTTTAAACTAATTTCTTTTCCTTTCCATCATCATTAAGGAAGATTATTTAAACAGAGGCACAGTATACTTGGTGAATATCCTACCCTGGGACTAAAATTAGCAACTAAACCCTCGAATTTAAGCCTTTCCAGGTTTGAGATCTGATCGTATTAACCTTTCTACCAGGTTTCCTGCTCTGCTGAATCTGATCGTCCCCAGAGATGGGTTGGGAAGGAGAGCCCGTGCAGTGGGGGGAGGAAGTGGTTAGGAAGGAAGAAGCACACATTTGGCAAGAGTCTGAGCATGCAGTGGCTCTATTCAAAGCCAGAGTGTACAGAGCCTCGTCATTATCACATTGAAAGGTGTAATTTCTGAGTGGCGAAAGGCTTACCAACTCAGAAGTGCACAATAACCTTGCAGCAAGTTCACGTCACAGGGAAAATATACCAACTTAGCATCTGGAGGGGCACGCTTTGTGTTTGGCATTCGTGTATGGGGCAGAGAGTGAATGGAACCTGATCTCTGATTTTATTAAAAGACCCATCTCCCCTTTGCCAGGTCCTGTCAGGAATATAAATGAAAGCCCTTGTACCATATACATTTAAGTATTTAGGAGCTATAGCTTAACTTTTTAATACCTGGTTGATTGATATAGGTATTTTGAGTCAAAGTCTTCCTCTGTAGTCTGGGTTGAACTGAAACTCACCATGCAACCCAAGCCAGCCTTGAACTCACAGCAATCATCCTGCCTCAGCCTCGAAAGTGCCATAATTGTAGTCATGGACCACCGTGTTGGACGTCATAAGTCAGTCTGTGTTTGAGTGCTCATGTTGGCACACATATGTGTATGTGTCTATGCACATGTATGTGTATATGCCTGCAGAGTCCGGAAGACAGCCTCAAGTACAGTTGTTTAGGAGGTAGCCACCATTTTTTCTTTGAACAAGTTGTCTTGCTGGACCTCGGACTCATTGAATGGAACCTGACTGATGAAACAGGGATCCATCTATCTGGGTCCCTCCAGCACTGAGGTTACAAGCGCGGACCACCATACTGGGCTTTACAAACAGTACAAAACAAAACAAACAAACATAAAACATGAGTTCTAGAATTGAGTTCAGGCTCTCATGCTTGTGTATCAAACACTTGACACACTGAGCTGTCTCCACAGCCCTCTAAACAATTTTATTTTTCATGATAAGTTTTCTTTGTATAGTCCTGGCTGTCTTAAAATTTGCTCTGTAGACTAGCCTGGCCTAGAATTCAGAGATGCCGGCCTGCCTCTGCCTCCCAAGTGCTGGAATTAAAGGCATGTACCAACGTGCCTGGTTTATAAATTAATTTTTAAAATCAAACTTTATTTAAGTGAGGTTGAAGATGTTTAAACTTTGAAAACAATGAGTGTCGTTAAATGCATTTCTAAAGTAAACCCTTTTTACATTTCTACCATTAAGTTTCTGGTTTATTGTCAATGGAAAGAGTTAGTAACATAGTCCATGTTTATTCTGTCTATAATTACATATGTCATAATTTTTAAAAATATTTCAGTGTATGCTACAACTATTATGAGAAACCATCTCTAGAGACACCAGTTGGAACACAAAGTAGATATGAAAGAAAAGAAAAGAAAGAAAAGGAGAGAAAAAGAAAAGAAAAGGAAAAGAAGAGAGAAGAAAAAAGAAAAGAAAAGGCTTTGGGTACTTCAGGAAATTTTTCTATGTGACATACAAGATCCTGGTGTGCTCCTGCTATAGAAAAGGGAGGATTTATCAAAATTTACATTTTTGTCATATCTATCTACTGTGCTACTTTTAATTATAAGCTTGATATAATCTAGAATCACCTGGGAAAATAATCTCAATGAGGAACCTTCTGGTTTCAATTGGGCTGGGGCTGGGTGGTGTCTTGCTTGCCGTTATTTGTGGGGAAAGACAGTACCAGTCCTTGGTATCAGAAAGATCTAGCTGAGCACTCAATATGCCTTCATTCATGTCTCTCTGCCTCTGAATACAGATATAACGTGACCGGCTCTTTTGAGTTTCTGCTGCTTGACCTTCAACGATGGACTGTAGGCTGCAACTGTGGGCCACAGTGGACCCCTTTTCCTTGGGTTGCTCTTCATCAGAGAATCAAAAATGAAAGTAGTCAAGTCTATCAGCCCAATAGCTCTTCCTTCACTTCATAGGAGCATAACCAAAAAGACCTTCACCACACTGAAGTGCAGTCATCTTGTCTTGAGGACAGAGGAAAAGAAACACACAATTAAGGAATACAATAGTGTAGTCACTGATGGAGTAGCAAGATACATCTCGTGCACATCCGCAGGAGACTCCCTGGCACTGTGTGTTCCTCCATAAATGTAACGTCTTGCTGTTTGTGATATTCACGACCCATACTAAAGCATGCATCCTGTAGGGATGGACTGCTGTTGACCTCATTCAATCCAAGGGTAGTACCCATATAGAACTTGTAATGCTGCAAGGGAAATAGACACAGAAAAAGGAACTGCAGAAGGAAGCAAAATGAAAGGGTGCTATTATTGAAGCAACAATAGTAACCAAGATGGCCTCCTAGATCCACTCTCACTGGGCTTTTAAACTTTTTGTTTTCATTTCCCCTCAAAACTAAAAATAAGTGAGTTACAAAAACCAGGCTATAGCTAATGTTAAGTAGCTTACCATGTATGACTGCCAGAGACAACATTTTTAAATTAAAATATATGTCATTTCTTCACCACTCCTTCTTCCACCCCAGACCCTCACTGAAATACATGGACTTTTTTAGTTTACTTATTATTGTTACGTGTGTGTGTGTGTGTGTGTGTGTATAAATAAATAAATATAGCCTACTGAGTCTATTTAGTGTTGCTTATGTGTATTTGACTTCAGAGCTCTGTATTGCATAAATAACTGGGGTGGGGTTGGGGAAGAGTAATTCTCCTCCTCTCTGTATCCTTTTGTTGCCTTTAGTTCTTCATCTAGGGTTGGGCCTGGCGAGATTTTCCCATTCCAAATTAGCATGTCTAATTGACATTGGCATTGTCTAGGTCTTGTTGCAGCAGCCATATTATTGAGGTATCATGAGTATATCTTCCCTGCCATTTTTAGGAAACATGGTCTCATAACAGCCTTCCTGATCCTCTGGCTTTTACAATTCTTCAGACCCAGGAAAACAATATTCCTGGAACCTTGAGTGTGTGTGTGTGGGGGTGGTGGTTGTATTGCAGATTTTTCATTTGGGGCTGGTTACCTCCTGATCACCTGGATTTGAGCAATGGAGGCTATATGAGGGTGGAGATTGAAACAATCTATCCTGCAGGGAAGCTCTTTAAGAAAGGAGATAAACAACTAAAATTAGCTCCAGGAAGTCTCTGAAACCAACCAAATTTGCTTGGATCCTCAATCCCAAAGTAAGCAATAAAACACTCAGAGTCACTTAGACAAGCTAAGCTGCAAAGATTTCCAGAGGAGCCAAGATACAGAAAAGACTCTCTAAGACAAACACGCTCTAACCTGCTGAGCTGACTGCAGGCCATGCAGTATGTCCTGCAGGCTATGCAGTGTGTGCTAGATTCCCAGATTTTGTGATATGTCATCTGTGCCGTGGTGGGCTTTGGTGATGCCACTCTGTCTCTGAGTGTTTTCTGCTCCTGTAACTAAGCCCTCAGCCACATTCCCCTAAGTAACTCCAATAAAACTCATTGGTTTACCAAATTGGTAGAGATTTCTTTCCTGATGAGTGGGACTGAAGTCCAATCAGACAGGGGTGGGTTACCACCAAGACGGGATGACCACTACTGCATCTTCAGGAATCATGCCATGCTAATTATTGTTGTGGCTCATTGTAATCACAGGTGACTGTTGGTCGCTTCCCTCCCTTGGCAGATTGCACAGCACCCTCTGGTACTTTGAAATCTGGTCTTTGGGGATGAAGTTTTAAACATAAATCTTATGAATATAGTGATGTAACAAATATTACTGTAGGTTTTTAAATGTGTTCACAGAGGCCATTGTGATTTTATTATCCTAATGCTTTTGTCAGGATTAAAATTTAAAAATAGTGAGCTCTCTCCCTCTTCTTCCCCTCCCTCTCCCTCCCCCCCCCCTCTCTCTCTCTCTCTCTGTGTGTGTGTGTGTGTGTTTGTATATGTATTTGAAAACAAAGAAACTGTCTAAAATGTATATGGACATATCAAAATCCAAGAGGAACCCAGATAATATCATAGAGGATTAAAATTGGAAATTTTATGTGCGTGGATATCAAGATACATCATAAATCTACAGTTACTAAACAACATGGTGTTTGAAGAATGTCAAAAGAAATTAAAACAACAACAACAACAACAAAACATTGCAGAGGGGTGAAGACAAGATCACATCTACTTGGACTTTTGATTTATAACAAAAATGGCACCACTTAGAGCTGGAGAAAGAGCACCCATTTTCAATCATGATAATGGCCTAAAGTGAGTAAAAATTTATCTTCATATCGTATCAAAATCAAACATCAAGTCTAGGTGTGTTGTATATCTAAATATGAATGTTTCTGGATGATAGAAAGAGAACGTATCTTGAGGCGGAAATGTGTATATACTTTAAACAGAACATAAACATAACAACCATAAGCACAATATGTATACACTGAATTGCATAAAATCAAGTTTTACTTATCAAATATATATAATGAAACATTAGCCAGACTGTAGCATATGTTTGCAATGTGTGTGTCTTCCAAGGATTCATATTCAGAATATCTGAAGGTACTTCACAAACCAGGGAGGAGAAACAAACAGATAACACAGAAGATGGGCAAAATACTTGAACAAGAACTTCACCAAAGATAGAATATCCAAATGGAGATTGCATTGTTTCCACATCTTGGTTATTGTAAATAACACTGAAATATCAAGGAGTTCTTCCAGGCAGTGATTTCGTGCTCTTTTGTTTTAGAAGCAGAGAAAGAACACCTGAGTTCTACGCTAGCTTTGTTTTGAAGTCTAGAGGTTCTAGCAGGTGGGAGCAGCTACTCATATTTCCTTGAGTGTAGACTGGTCCTACTGTATCAGGAAGTTTGTCCTTTCTAGCCATAGCCATAGCCTCATGCGGAACATATGTTCAGCCAGATAACCATCACATCCATGGTTTTAACTCGTATAAGAATACAACATCTGTTTGCCACAATGGCTGTGGCACTTTATTTCCACAGATATTATCTCAGTACTCTCTTTTCTTCCCCGTATCACCATTTGTCTTGTCTTTTTGACAGAAATGACCGACAGCTTCAGGGCCTCCATGTGTGTCAGGTTTGTATTTTTCTCATGAGCTGGAGGCTGTGCACCTTTTCCCGGATCTGCTAGTCATCTTTATGCCTTCCTTGGCAAAATTTTTTATTCCGATCTTTTTTGCTTATTTAAATATTATTTTTAGAAGACCATTTTGCTATTGAGTTGTAAGAGTTCCTTGCAGATTTTGGAGATTAACTCTTGAGAATACAATTGCTCCTGGTCTGCGCACTGCCTTTTCATTAAAAATAGGCTTAAAAAATTAAAATTACAACCATCCTTTCCCTATTATGTCTTTTTGGCACCTCTTGTCAAAAAATAGCTTGACTATATAGGTTTCAATTTATTTCTGGACTCTATTTGACTTCATTGAGAGTCTTGTTATTTTCACTTGGAAAATAATAGATTGCTACAGAGTTATGGAACCTCTAGGCTTGAAACAGAATAGCTGAAAATTTTAAGCTATTTATATAGAATCACTCTATTTTTACATTACAGCTAAGAAAATGGGGTAAAAATTAAAATAGCATCAGTAATTTTTAAGTTCTTCAAGATTCAAGAAACAAAATAAGACTACTTGCTACTAATAAGTGAAACCTAATTAAATCATATCTTTATAGTCTTTTCTGTATACAAGCAAAAATTTAAGTAGAAAATATATGACATTTTGGAACTCATACCCATAATTCAATGATAATAAAGTATTATTTAAAGTATATTGTAATCACACTACATGCAATTATTGAGCTCCCAATATTAACACATAAAATTATCTCTAAAATTAATACATTCCAACTTGTAAAACAAAGAAAAGAAAAAAAGAGTGAGATGATACCTATATTTAATCTATTTGTAGATATTATGAACTGTGGATAGAAATAGTCTAGCAGTACACAGGATTAAAAGAAAAAAATGGAAATAGTCTAATCCTCACTATATCATACTGCTTCACCACAGCCATCACATGGCAGAAGAATGGCCAAAGTGTTTAGAAGAAAATAAACAGGAAAAAATCCGATTATAGCTAGCTGCAAAATGCCTGACGATAGTAATTGAGTGGTATGTGTGTCTAAACCTGTTTATAAGGTCACATGGGCAGAGAGCTGTGAAAGACAAGACAAGCAACAATGTGATGTTTAGAAAGGAAGGGCAAAAGTTAATAAGATGAAGGGCCCAAGTGAGGATGCCTCAGTCCCACCTGGGAGGGATAGGAAAGCAATCACAAAGTGGGGAGGGATGGAGGAACCTGGGAGGAAACAGGAACTGGGCAGGGGAGAAGAGGGGAACCTGATCTGGTATTGGGTTGGGGAGGGGAAAGGACTGAAGCCCTAAGGGCAAGCAGAAAGAATGGAAACAGGCAAACTTGGGAGGTAGCAGGTTGGGGGACCCTCCAGAATGTACCAGAGACCTGGGAGGTGAGAGATTCTCAGGACTCAAAGGGAGGGACCTTAGATGAAATGGCCTACAGTGGGGAGAGGGTGTAGAGCCCGCCTCCAGCAGAAAGACAGGGCATCAAGTGAGGGATGGGGTTGTCATCCCACAGTCAAAATCCTGACCCATAATTGTTCCTGTCTGAAAGAACTGCAGGGATGGAAATGGAGAGGAGCCTGAGGAAAAGGAGGTCTAGCGACCGGTCCAGAGTGGGATCCAGCTCAAGGGAGGCCTCACGGCCTGACACTATTACTGAGGCTATGGGGCTCTCACAAAAAGGGACCAATCATGATTGCCCTCTGAAAGGCACAACAAGCAGCTGAAAAAGTCAGATGCAGTTATTTGCACCCAAGCAATAGGCAGAAGCTGTTGACCCCTGTGGTTGAATTAGGGAAAAGCTGGAAGAATCTGAGGAAGAAGGCGACCCTGTAGGAGGACCAGCAGTCTCAATTAACCTGGACTCCTGAGATCTCTCAGTCACTGGACCACCAACCAGGCAGCATACACCAGCTGGTATGATGCCCCCAACATGTATACAGCAGAGAACTGCTGGGTCTGGATGCAGTCAAAGAAGATGGACCTAACCCTCAAGAGACTGGAGGCCCCAGGGAGTTTAGAGGTCTGGTGAGCAGGGGGGGTGAATATCCTCATGGAGACAGGGCAGAAGGGAGGAGGTATGGGATATGGAACAGTCGGAGGGTGGACCAGAAGGGGAATAAAATCTGGAGTGTAAAATAAATAAATAAATAAATAAATAAATAAATAAATAAATAAATAAAGGAAGAAGGACATAATCAATGAAGTTATTACTAGCAGATTTACAAATTCATATGACTTCATCTGGAAAATTATTTTTTTGTGGATGTTTATTCCTTAAAGACTATCATGGGGCTTGAGAGATGGCTCAGTCCTTAAGAGCTCTGGGTGCTCTTTCAGAAGACCTGGCTTTGATTCCCAGCTCCCACATAGCACCACTTCACAGCAGTTTATCACCCTTGGTTTTGGGGATCCTAGGCCCTCTTCTGGCCAACATGCACACCAAGCATGCACATGATACACAGATACATGCAGATAAGTTACTCATACATAAATCTTTTAAAGAAGATAGTGATATTATTTGGGGTCTGTAAGGAAGTAAACCTAGGAAAACCAGCAGGTGTATTTTCATTGATAAAATGCTTACTTCTTATCACACTGGCCAGTAGATACTGTATTATACTAAAAGACTTTCTCTTTGAAAAATAGAAATGGAATGCCTTGGAAAAGAAATCTGATCTCATATGATACACTATTAACAAACTTCATTGCTTTTAATAAACTTATATTCAACCCAAGCATCATACAGAGACTAATAAATGCATGACACAAACTTAATGAGCAGGTTGGACAAAAGTAGGTTTAATTTTATGACATAATAAATAAAACTAAGGAACTATTTCAACACTTCTTTCCCAAAATTTCCCAGTAGGTCTACATCTTAAAAGTAAATATTAGAAAACCACAGTTCCCGTATGTCATCTAGAAAGCACAAGGTAATTGTGTTCACCATGTAAGGAAGAAAGACACCACTTTGTGCCCTGTGAATATACCCTATTGTTATTTGCCAAGTAAATATGTAAGAAGTTTAAAAATTGATCAGTCAATTTAGAAAGAAAAACTCAAGGTTGTAAACAAGGTCGAAGGGCGTCTTCAGGTCACAACAGTGAGAAACCTAAGCAGGGTGACACCTGATGTAAGCATCCAGCAGGAACTGGAAGCCCATTGTGGAAAAACTAAATAGGAAAGCTGGGCATTTTTCAAGCCTAATTGGAATGTGATTGTCCTAGAGCTCAATCCTCCTTCTGACTATCCTAGAGTGCAGTCCTCCTTCTGACTATCCTAGAGTGCAATCCTCCTTCTGACTATCCTAGAGCACAATCCTCCTTCTGACTATATAGTAGTCGCCAAACACTACAGCAAAGGAATTCCACTGTGAAATTATTTTCTACTCAGGGAAAACAGTGAGAGCAGGGAGACTCACCCTGCTTCTCATCTGACTCTGCCCATACCAGCAATGGACTTCCACATGGATGCTGCTGTCCAGCTGGACAAATTAGACAAATTTCGAGAGCCAGGTCCCTGGGGACCCTTAGTCGCTTGCTCCACAGCTCTTGCCCCCTTGTCACATCTTCTTTTCTCTTCTGCCTCTCCTTCACTTTCACTTCCTTTGCCTCCTTCCTCTGATTTTTTCTAACCTTTGTTGTCATCTCTTGTTAGTTGCATGCCTCCTTCTCTTCCGTCTTGAAATGTCTTCCTCCCTGACACTCCGTTGAGTCTAAGACTCTTCTCTTCTAATTCTGACTCTGTGCTCTCTCTGAGGATTCTTTGGGACAGATAGTTTGCAATGGGTGCCTCTCAATTTATTTATCAAAAGTCAATGTTAGTAGGTCTCCTTGTCACCCTGTCTATACCACAGTCCCGACCCTTGGCCCAAGCTGACCCTGTAATTTAGACATACGCCTTCAAAGAGGTATTATTTTAGAGAAACAAACACCTTACAGATAGTAAAAATCTGGGTGACTTAGTCCTTTTAGACGAGAATTTAAAAGGTTTTCTTTTTTCTCTTTGGAGCTTTTTACTTTTAAAATATTTCTTTGATTTATGCTCAAAGACAATAATGTGTTGTCTGCAAAATAAGAGAAAAAAAGTCTATTTGCCTTCCTAATGACTATTCTAGTTTGGCTTCTGTTGCTGAGATAAAACACTGACCAAAACCAACTTTTTAGGGGAGAAAACGTTTATTTTTGTCTTACAACTCTCAGGTCACAGTTCATCACTAAGGGAAAGCAAGACAGGAACTCGAGTCAAGAACCTGGACCCAGCCACTGAAGAACCTGCTCATGTGCTCATTCTCTGTGGCTTGCCTGGCGACTTATTTTACACAGTCCAGGTCACTCATCCTGGGGAGCACTTCCCACAGCTGGGCGGGCACATCTGCATTAACAAATAATCAAGAGAATGCTCCACAGATGTGCCCACAGGCCATTTTCATGGAGGGTCGTCCTCAACTGAGGTTCCCTCTTCCCAGGTGACTCTGGTTTGTGACAGGTTGGCAAAACCAAACAGCACAGCAGTGAACACTGTTCCTTTCAAACTCTAGCCTGGAGTTTCATGGGATTGTTCCATTTATAAAATAGAGCCTCAAATGAAGGTCTTTAGAAGACAAACAAGATATATGACCAGCAGGCTAAAGCTCCCCCTACTCAGGGACTTCAGAGAAGCCATCAAGAGGTAACAACTAACTACACTTACGGCTACTGGGGCTTCTGTACAGAAATAAAATGGTTAAAAGTAAGTTAGAACAAGGCATGCAAGTGTATCATCCCTCCTCTGTTATACTTGGAAAGAGTCACGGTCAGATTATGGGGAGAAGTCCCCTGGAGCTGTGCTGTGGCCCTTTCTTCTTGGAGGGAATGTAAACATGACCTCACACGCAGTCCCAGTCGTGGAATGTACTTGTTTCTCCCCCTAACAACATCATCAACAGTCAGGCAGTAAGTGGAATACTGGATTGTGTTCCCACCGTTGCTCCCTTTCAGTGTTCTAATACCCGGCTCTTATCTTGTGAATTGGCTTATGATAAAAGTAAGGGTTAAAACAGGGCTTCCCTGTTATTATGTACAAATTTTCCAAATGAAAGAAAATTCTGTCATCATATTTGAGCTGGACCATAGATATCACATTCATCTTTTCTTACTGAATCCTGTCAGCTGTCTGCTAATCCATATCTCAGTGTACACTAATAACGTGTTAACAGCATTTGCATTGGTGCTAGAGCCAAACCAATGTTTATATCACTTTTTTCAAGTTTCCTTCTAGGATCAAAGAGACATCATTGGTATTCAATAGAGACCATGACAGTGAAAAGACACCTAGTACTTAAATATGCATGGCTTGCTAACTTACAAAAAACAGGGCGCTATTTTGTCATATTCAATCTTCATCCCTTAATGGGAGACTCTCGGGTGCTCTGTCTAGGGTAATTTTCTAATCAATTCTTCCCCTTGTGTCCAAGGATTCTGCTTTTTATTTTTCTTGAAAATAACCAATGGAAAATTATGTATCACAGAAATATATCTGAATGTGTCTAAGCCTTTTATTACATCAATAAAAGCCTGCTACTCAATACAATCCTCAACGCTGAAGAACAATGGTCAGTCAGCATTTTTTCTTTTCTGTGACAAGATAACCTAAGAAAGGCAACTATAGTGATCAATGATAACCTTGAATATTGGGGGAGACTTAGAAAATAGGGCCTTGTTACTGGTGGCAGTTTTGAGAGTTTAAATACTTAGAACACTTCAAGTTTCCTCTATCTATTCCATACTTAGGATAAAGATGAACAATCTCTACAACCTGATCTCTCAGCCAGGCACTAAATTATCTAATGCAATACTTTGAAAGATGAAAGCTTTATATTGAATCTTGGCTTCATGGGTTTCAGCCCAAGATCAGGTTGGCCTATGGCTTTGGTGTCAGGAATATGTGAGAAAGGAGATTGCTTAGGGTAGTTAGGGAGAAAGAGGGAGAGAAGAGGGAAAACAGGGAGCAAGAGAGAAAAAGGGAAGATAGACAGTACTCTTCCAACATCATCATTCTTTAAGCTATATTTTCAGATAGTCCATGAGTTTGGACTAATGTATGAGTTTGTCATACATTAATTTAGAGCTCCCATGACCTGGTAACTGCTCAAGACCACACCTCTGAATACCACTGCATGGAGGATCAAGGTTCAAGAATCTTCAAGAAATATGGCATAGCCAATGATACCAAAGTGAATACCACTGAGGTAGGTAAAGGAGATGGATATCCTTGGGCATAGCTTCATTTTTTATTTTCTACACCAAAGACTTAGAAAACAAAGAATCCCACAATGATTTATTTTTATGAACCGAGTGCCTATGTTTGAAGAACATTTGCATGGACTATTTTCAAGGCGGTCTGATGTCATAGTGTCAATAGCAAGGTCTGATGCAGTACTGCTAACTTTTAAGTACTCACATTAAAAAACAATGTAGGGGGAGTTTTCTTTCTAAAATAGACCTTGGGAAAACCAGCTTTAGGTTTACAGAAAAGGCGAGAAGATGCACAGATGTTTCGTATATAATCTGATTCTCATCTACACTTTCTGTTCCTCACCACTATCTGTACCTTGCACTAGCATTCTCCTTTAGTGATGAGCCTACACTGACTCATCCTTATCAATCCAAAGGCCATCCCTGTCACTACAATGTATATTCTAAGTCTTTTAGCAAATAATGACACAGGTTCACTGAAGTGAAATTTATGGTTTCATTGGAAACTCAGTTATGTCATATGATGTTTTGCTGGGGAAGACAGGCCAAAGGACATGTGATGTCTGAAAGGGGTATAAGTTAACCCAACAGATAATGAGCAATGCTCTGTCATAGGTTTGCCTTGCTTTCTTCACTGATCGTCACTTGTGATGACTTCATAGAAAGAATCACACCAAAGAACTTTCTGGTGGTGTTCCTGGAGGCTTCTTGCCACTGCCACAGACTTAGGTGGTTGTTAGAGCCTCCTGGTTACTTCTGGATTGAACTACCATTGCTAATTGGTGAATGGTTTTTGGGAGTGGATGGAGCTACTGCTGATTCATGAGTGGTGATTGCCTCATCAACTGAACTGCTTATATCCTGACAACGAAGACTGGAATCACCCCCAAAGAATTACTTCTAAACAGGCCCACCTCAGCCCGTCACTACAGTAACACAGGGAAGAACTGCCCTGCCATTTTATTTAAAGAACAAACAAGCAAGCAAACAAACAAACAAAAAGAAAAATAAAATAAACAAAACAAAAGCTCTTCATCATTTTTCCTCCTTAATCTAGTCATTCATAGAGTTTTATCTTAGCACCAAACACTATGCACCCTCTTCAGATGCCTTTCTTTAGCTCAGTATGAACGTTTAAGGCTCCTGTATGTGTTAGAATCCACACAGCTCCACAGTTCGGCAGCTCATTCCTCTTTGCTGCTGAGTATTCTATCCTTTGGCCATATCACAGTTTATTCATTCACCTCCTCTTGCTTTTAAGTTTTGGCAGTCGTGAACGGAGCTGCTGTAAATATCTGGACACAGCATTTTGTGAGAACATAAGTTTCTAACCCATTTGGATAAACACCAAAGGTCATGCTTGGTAGATTGTAATAGGAGAATATGTTTACTTTTGTAGGAAAAGAAAATGAAAGAAGGAAGAAATGCTGCCAAATGTATTCTAAAATGAGGATTCCATTTTGCATTCCCACTTGCAATGAAGGAAAATTCCTTTTGCTTGCTATCCTTGCCAGCATCTGATGTTGTCAGTGCTCTGCATTCTAGCAGGCCTAATAGCTATAAACTAGCATCCTGTCGTTGTGAGCTGCACTTTGACTTACAGAGTGGTATATCTCACCCCATGCTTATTTGGTTTCTGTATATTTTCTTTGTGAGTTATCTGTCCCTACATCTCCCCATTTTAAAAGTTGGATGAGTTTTTATCTTATTATTAGTTTAAATAAATCTTTAAATATCTTAGATAACCGTGCTTGATAGCATTAACTTTTTCTTTTAAGCAAAAGCCTTAATTTCTTTCTTAGGATTTTTCATTTTTCTTTTTAGTTGTGAAGCAGTTTTGCCACCAGTTCTGAACTGTGACATGAAAGTATATGAATTTATCCTGATTTTAACTTAGTTTTTAAAAGACTACCTGAAAATGTTAAGTCTTTTGTCATTATTTAAACCAGCTTAATGAAATGTTACTAAATAACTTTTCTCCTTCCAGATAAGTCTCTATTCAACATCACTTACGATTAAGCATTTTCTCGGTGCTAGAAAGTAGGAAAGCTGGAAACTTAACTTCTGCCAACAAGTCTACTTAAGAAGGTGAGACTAAAACAAAGTAGTGTGTTCATGACTAGTAGAATCTAGTTTCAAAACAATGTGAAGATTCTGGAAGAGGAAAATGACCTCTTAAGAGGGTGGGATTTGAAAGTGCACACCAGAATTGGACAGATTTTTAAAGCGGATAGGAGGAAGAGTCTGAAATTCTAGATTGTGATGTGTAATTTAAGAATAAAAGAGGAAGAGCCTGAAGACAAAAAAATGGAAGAAGACTTACACTTGTAGAAATTAAGGAAGAAGAGAAATAAAAATGAAAATGGACAGAATATCTTCAGAGACTTGGGTCATACTAACATCTGGAGTTACCTTGAAAACTGACTAGACCTGCTCTCTGTCTGCCTGTGTAAGGCAGCAGACTCCGACAGTGAGGCCACATTTCCAATCCAATATTTAGTCTTTGGGATTAATTGTTAACACAGATGCATTGTCTAAAATCTGAGGGTTTGTACAAATTTCAAAGTTGTAATACTTTAAAGTTGCTATTTCTTTTCAATATAAAACATAATTAACAGATGGACATCTACTTTAAGTGTAATATACTTTAAAGTGAACCAACAAACGTCATTAACTGGCTAGATTGCAAGCTAAAAAAAAAAAAAGAACTGTAAATTGAACTAATAAACTTCTCAAGATTTATTGAGTATTTTACTTCCAATATTGTTTTTTACCTCCTTAAATATATATATATATATATATATATATATATATATATATATATATATATATATATATATATACACATATATACATATATGTATATATATAAAATGAAGGTCTTCTTTTTGCTCTACATTTATTTTTTTTCTCCATGGTTCTGCTGCAAATCCCAGCTCATTTTTGGCAGCATGATTCTCTTCAGGGAGCAATCTTTCTCTGACTCAGGCATTTCTGCCTTTCGTCTTCTCTTGTGTATGACCTCTACCCAAACTCTCCAACTGTTTTTGAGCTGAAAGATCCCTCCTTTCCTGTGTGGGTAATTCATTTCTCTCCAGTTGGCTTTCTGGTCGAAGGGTCTCTGTCCTCCTTGGAAGAAAGCCTCCTTATAAAATGTTCTAGCTCTCAACATATTTAAGCATAGTGATTTAGACATGTGTTTCATTTTTTTTTGTTCTGAGTTATAACATTCTTGGTTGGGAACGAATACTTAAACATATCCAGAATTACTCAATGTGGAAGTTTAAATAGGATTTTAATTTATTGTGTGTCAATGAAGTAATTCTCATTTTGTATCAAACATTTTTTGGCATCACGTACAGCTAAAAACAAAACATTGTTAGCCCACACGACTGCCAGTCAGTATTTAAAATAGTTTAGATTGTATTGATGAATTATTGTGCCAATACATAAATAAACACCTCTTACAAGGCAAATATAAATGTTGAAACATGAATCTTTAGCACAATAGAGCCAAAGGAAAGAAATTATAAAGATAAAAGCATTAAACAATGAAGTCAGAAACACGGAAGAGAATCAATGAAACAAACAGTAGTGCTCTGAAAAAAATCAATAAATTGATAAATCTCTAGTAAGACAAGCAAAGAAAAATCAGCATTCTCTAATATCAAGTCTAAAAGAGAGGCCATCACCATGCAGCCTTCAGAGAAAAGACATCAGAGACATAGAACAAGAATATCACATAATATTAAAACAACTTCTAATGCCCATGAAGTTGACAACTCAGAAGAAATGGCCTTGAAAATCAAGCATCCCAGACTGAGCCAAGATGGCATGAGAGAGGGGGGAGGAAGGAAGGAAGAAAACATCTAAGCACAAATGGTTTTATTAGAGAATTCAACAAATATTTAAAAGATAAAACCCATTGTGTGCAGCCTCTACAAGAAAACAGAGAGGAAGCAAGCTTCTTGTCACAGTGTCTATAGGTAGTGCTAACACAGCAATGGGGTCAGATAGAGATAAGGGAGCAACACAGACCTGCAGTGATACAGTTCGTATCACTCCTGAACTTAGGTGGAAAAAAACAATAAAAGCAATATTAACAAATCAAATCCATTAACAAACAAAATAAGTATAGTTTGGATCTGAAATAACTCCCTTTCTATAGGATTTGTCCCTGACTCACTGCTCATAAGGGAGAGAACCTGTAGAAGACAAAACATCATAAGGAAGTTAGGTCCTTTGAGGATGTGCCCTCAGAGGAGATACTGAGGCCTTGGCCTCATCTTTCTTTCATTTCATTCCTAGCTGCAGGAACAGCCTGTCCCCACCACACACTCCTGACCATGATAGTTTCCTTGCCTCAAGTTCAAAATCAATGTAGTCAAACAAACATGGGCTGAAGCCTCTGAAATCAAAAGCTGAAATCTCCTTTCTCTCCTTAAGCTGATTTATCTCTGGTATATTGTCACAATAATGACTATCAGATTGGCATGTACAATATAGCCACATCATACTTATTATAAGTATGTAAAACCAGTTTAACACAGAAAAATCAATATACTCCATCACGTACCTGGGCTAAAGAAAAAAGTTGTCATATAAATAAATACAGAGAAACAATTGACGAAAGTGAATATCCAGTCATAGTAGAAAGCCTTGGTGTATTACTTTTCTCACTGCTGAGGTCAAACACCTGCCAAGAAGTGAGGTAAGGGGAAATGTTTTTCTTGGCTTGCAGTCCAAGGGGACACAGCCCATCCATGGTAGGTAACACATGGCAACAGGATATGAGGCAGCTGGTTATATTGTTTCCACAGTCAGAGAGCAGACAAAAATGAATCTGGTTTCTCCTTTTAATTCTAGCTAGGAATACCCTCAGGTGTGTTTCCATAGTGATTCTAGGTCCAGATTGATTATGAAGATTAGCCATTACAGTTAGTAAGCTACAGACCACTTGTAGTCAAGATCATGTTTAATGGTAAAATAACCAGGAGACCAGTTTTTATCAGTTTCAGTCAGCATAGCATCCAAAACACAGCCACTTCAGTTAAATGAAGAAATGGATAAGAACATTAAATGCATACATTTTAGAATGCAATAAATAAAATGATTCGTACCATAGATCACATCTTTGTCAACATAGAAAATCCTACAGAATCTATAGGAAGTACTCCTAAAGCTAAGTACTCCTAACGCTAAGTACTCCTAAAGGTAAGTTCTGGGTTTCTGAAGAAAGCAAGAGCAGCACAAAGACACACATCGAGTCTATATGCAAAATAGATTATTCAGAAACCAAAATTAAAATTTCATCACTACTATCAGTTTTTCCAAGTAAAACAAAATAGGCATAAACTTCATGGAGCTGTGCACAATAGTCATATGCCGAGAGCTACATGATACTGACAGAAGAAACTAAAGACCTCAGTAAGCAGAAAAGACTGCATGTATTGTTTGAAATGTCAACATTAAAAACAAAACAAAACAAAACCCACCTACTCCCCCAAGTTCCTCAATAAGTTTAGTTCCATCTCACGAAAATTCTAGTAAGGTTTTTCTTTTCATCTTATTTAATTTTATTTTTCTTTATTTTTATAAGAAGAAGCAAGACAAACATATCCTACCACTTACAGGGAAAAACAATAACTAAAAGAATCTTCAAAAAGTAATTAGGTAGAAAGAATTACTCTATCCAAAGTTCAGGCCTCTGTGCAGATAAAGTCTAAGCAGGACAGAATGAAATTGAACAGTAAACTAAAGGTCAATGGAACAACCAAAGGTCAACTGAAAAACCATCACTAAACACATACAATATGCACAAGTGGTATTTGACAGAGACACAAATTAATTCAATGAAAGAAATCTAGCTTTTTATCTTCTGGAGTGGGAGAACCATAGGCTAAAAGTAAGCTTTAAACTGTTATACCCAAGATAGAAATGAGCTCAAAATGGGTCACAGGCTTACTGCAAATACATAAAACTAAAACTTTTAGGGGGGAAAATGAGAATAAAGTTTTAAAATCTTGAATCAGGCAAAAGTTCTTAGACTTGATCGCAAAGTAAAAATTTAGAGAGAGAGAGAGAGAGAGAGAGAGAGAGAGAGAGAGAGAGAGAGAGAGAGAATTAACAAATAGGACTTCATCAAAGTTTGAAATAATGTCTTATAAAAGGTCCCTGGAAGAGGATTTGTCATAAGATACAATTTATAAATAAATAAATAAATAAATAAATAAATAAGCAAACATAAATAAATACAACCAAACTATATTCTGGTAAAGGACCAGTGTGTAGAATATATTAAGAATAGTGAAGACTCAACACTAAATAAATAATATAAATAGAAAAATTTTGAGGCTTGTTTTGTTGTTGATGTTTTGTTGTTTGTTTTTGCAGAGCTAAGATCAAACCTTCATATGCACTCGCACGTACTAAGTGAGCACTATACCACAAAGCTATACCTTACATATTTTACCAGAAGCTTGAAGTCAACAAAATAAGAATGTGAAAAGATACATCTAGTCATTCGTTAGTTGGAAATCATAGCCATAGCAAGATATCACTGCGTCTTTATTCAAACGACTAAAATTTAAAAAATAACAACACTGCCAAATGTTGGCAGGAATACAGAAAAACAAAAATTGAGTCACTCAGACATTGGTGATGGGAATGAAAACATGGAAACACCACACTATAGGAAAGAATTTAGTATTTTCTTAGAAAATTAAGCATGCAACCACCATATGACACAGTAATTGCATGCTTCAGCAATCCCAAAGAAATGAAAATTTAGTGTACAAAGAAACCAATAACATGTTTTATTCATAGTAGCCTGAAAACTGAAAACAACTTCATGTTCTTTAGCAGGTGGATGGTAAAATAAACAGGTCCATTCATATCATAGTATACTTCCTAGCAAGCACTAGGACACTCAAGGCAGCTTAATTGGATGTCTGGGTATCACACTGAACAAAAAAAGCTAACTTTAAAAGGTTGCATGTTATATTACTTAATATACATGGCATTCTTAAAATGTTGGAATTGTAGAAGCAGAGACTATATTAGGTTGTCAGTGCAATGGGGTTGATACAGATGTATTTGTAAGTTTGCAAAGGACGAGGGCTATAGAGCAGCAGTCTAGGGCTTGCCTAGCATGAACAAGACTCTGCCTTTGATCCCTAGCACTAAAATATCAATACAAAAAGAGGGATGGATCCTTGCACTGATTCTATCCACTCTATATCTTGCCTGTAGCAATATCAACAAACAGTTGTAACTATTATACTGTAGTTTTGAAGCTGTTGCCATTTAAGGAAACCAAGTAAAGGGGGCTGTGTTTTATCTCATTTCTCAATTAGATTAGACTGAGAAACATCTAGATTAGTGCAGCATAACTGTGGGTGTGCCTGTAGGGCATTTCCAGGGAGGATTAGTTCATGGGTGAAAGCCCATTCTCAGTGTGAGTGATGACATCCCACGGGCTGAAGGACACAGACTAAGCACACGCACACACGCACGTGCACGCGCGCGCACGCACACAGTCTTCCTCTTTGCCCTCAATCAGGTAAGCTGCTGTATTGTCCTACAACCTCCTACCATGATGGACAGAAACTTCTATCCTCTCCGTTAGTTGACTTGCTAAGGTAGTGATAGCAACCTAGAAACTAACACAAGGGATATATAGTTTCTATATGATTTCTTAAAAGAGCATGCAAGTTTCTAATTACCTGAAAAATCATTCCTTTTTTTCTTTCTCTGTTTTCTAGCTGATTAAGATTTTCTGAAGACAAAGAAAAGACAAAGAAGTCAATTTGTCTTGGGAAAAGGCAATAGAGAATTCTTCATCTATTTTATGAAATATTGAGTAATGCTATACATTAATGATCTATATTATAATTACGTAGCTATTGATGGTCACATATGAAATACTGAAAACAACACAGAAGATATCACTGTCTCCTCAGATCTTCTAGGAAACAGCCGTGTATGGGAAACAAAAACATTGGTGTGAACACCATACAAAAGCTTAATGAAGCATTGTTTCTGTCTTAATCCTCCAAATTATGGATGTATGCCATGTTTCTTCTGTTATCTCACACTTGTTAATGAGGTGTTTTATTCTCTGGAGATAACACTATAAACCAGGGCATGTGAATTGTTAATTGGATTAACTCTATGATGCAAAGAAAAAATAATCTTGTTCCTGTGCAAACAAATGAATCGTAGACGTACAGCTTGGGACTGAAGTTGATGACGAAATGCTGAGGGAGCAGGGCTGGGTCGTTGAGAAAAACTAGGTCCAAGAGAGAAGCAAGTAATTATATCAACCTTCAGGCTAAGTGTGAGAGAGATGAACAGAACAAGGGTGGGAAATAAGGTGTGAGAGTCACTCTAGGAGAGAAGAATTACTTCTTTAGGATCCCTAGGTATGGTGGCTTGAATGTGAAGTGTCCCCCCAATGGACTCATGTATTTGGCCCCCAGTTGGTAGCAGTTTTGGGAAGTCATGGAACTTTTAGGATGCATGGAGGAAGAACATTACTAAGGTTGAGCTCTGAGAACATATGACCTTGTCCCCTTCCCAGCATGCTCCCTTGGCTTCCTGGATGGTGAAATGTGACACAGCATTTTCTTGTTCTGGCTGCCTACTGCCGTTTTTTTTTCCCTTGACATTATGATTCCTGGAATCAGAAGTCTTTCGTCTTTGAGTTGTTTTGGCCATGATAATTTTCACAACAGCATAAAAGTAACAATACACTTAGAAAGAGTAAGGAGGGGGAAAGGAACTTGTCCTAAAGAAATGGTCCAAGGTCAGCTGACCCAACACAATTAGACTTAGAGGCGTTACATGTTTTCGCAGTTTTGGCTGAAGTCGATGTTAAAAAAAAATCCCAAGTACATTGATGGATAAGGGGACTCTAGAGAAACAATGGACTGAGGTATCAGGCAATGAGGCAGTACTGTCTTCTGCCCTTCTCCACTTTGGGTTTGTTTCCTGGAAATCCCTTTTCTTAGGAAAGGGAGGCAGAGAGGGGAGCACTTAGCTCTTGGGAAAAGCTGAAAATGGATTAAGACAGTAGGGTATGTGGCTGATGTGTGAGGGACCTCACTACAGTTAGAGGATCTGTGACCTCTCAGGGATCTTTTATCCTCAGTTTCCATGTATGTACCTTGATTCCATAAATACTGTGCTATGTATACATTCTGACATTTTTTTTTCATTTATATATTGAATGGGTATTTATTGAGGACAAAAAGTCTTTATAAAGCGGAAAGGTAAATATGGTTCTGTTCTCAGAGTTCAAAGAAGCACATAACAAAAAACATCAATGCATAGAAAACTATAAAGCCTAAGGTCAGTTAATGCAAGAAGAGGGTAATCTGCTTTTAGAACAAGTGTCTATCTGATCCAGAAAAGAAGAGGGAATCTTCCTGAAGAAAATGGTAGTGGAGTAGGCAATGCTTAGTCTGAGATAGTGAAGGGCTGGGATAGAATGCCAGTTCTGACTCTCTAAAACTACAAGTCATGTTCTGCTGGTTAGATTTTTTTTTTTTTTGTCACTCTAACACAAGTTGGAACCATCTAGAGAAAGAGAATCACAGTTGAGAAAATACCTCTGTAAGATGGATCAGCCTACAGAAATGCTTGTAGAGCATTTCTTGTTAAATGATTGGCATGGAATGGTTCAGACAATTATGGATGGCACCATCCCGGGGCCAGAGACCCTGGGTATAAGACAGTGATGGGGAGCAAGCCACTGAATAGCACTCTTCTCTCTGCTTCAGTTGCTGCCTCCAGCTTCCTGCCTGGGTTCTGGCTCTGAAGTCCCTTGATGCTGGCTCCTAGTAGGGAAAAAATAAGTCGAATAAACCTTTTCCTTCCCATGTTGATTTTGGTCAGTGTTTTATCACAGCAATAGAAAACAAGCTAGGACAGATGTCTAAGGTTGGTGATGCCCCTTCATTACTCATCTTTGCCTGTCATGCTCACTTCACTTCACAGTGTTAGGTCAGTGACTATCTCCCAATGAAGGCTCTTTAACCATCAGTAAAAGTATTGGTATCTAGTTCCTTTTTAGCACCTAAAGTGAACTTTATAGAAATTAAGGAAATGCATACAATATCTAAAGGTATCTTAGTCAATATTTGTGTTCTTTTTATTAACAATGAAGATGCAGTAAGAGAAAACTACGAAGGGGTAGCAACCTGGAAATCACCAAAGAATGATGTCTCTGGGTCTTGTCTGTAGAGAGAGCAACATTGGGGTGAGAGGGTAATCTGGGATTCAGAGGTGATGGCTAAAGGAAAAGGGAAAGAAAAGGGAAAAGGAAACAGAAAGAGAACAAAAGAAAATCCAAGATTCTACATTGTAGCAGATGTCAGGTAGGGGCTGTCTTTCCCTGGATAGTGTCTAAATGCCAAATAAAGTGTTTTCTCACCAGTGTGTGCTTTTTGTTTCCCTGCTCCTCCAGAATCTTGACTTGAAATCACGAGGATCAATTTTTAAAAACAATTTCAAAATAAACTGATTATATCAATGGAAAAATTCTCTCCATTATTCAAAGCACTTCAGAGGAGTCAACCATAAGCACTTAAATTATTTCTCAGCTCAAGTCTCTCCAGGCTCCACCTGCAGGAATGTGAAGAAAATTCATATCCGGCAAATCCTCACAGGGAATTGTATGTGTGTGTGTGTGTGTGTGTGTGTTGGACACCAAAGGACAGAATGAGTTAATAAAGGAAGCTGTATATACAATATATGAACTATTACAAAACTAATCTTAAGTTTTCTTAGGACACTGCAGTCACTTCTATTGACTGAATAATGGTTTTTAGCTTCATGAAAAATAGCCAGACTACAATTAACGAGTCCTACCACTGTAGCACTGTTAGGTCTTTGAATGTTGCTAAAAACAGAAGCATAATAGTTATCAATTAGTTCTCGAAACTGCAGGTTGGATTTTGAGGTTTTCCTAATTATTCAAGTCATTGCCCTTTATCATGCCAATCTCAAATAATATTAGTCAATAACATAATTAAACTATGTTTACATAAGAATTTAAATGTAAACACAAAAACCACCATATCTGACCTTACTCATCCTAGTCTCTGATTCCTAAGAGACAGTATGAATTTATATTTGTTCACAAACATTTAAAAACAGGGAAGGGGAAAGCTGGACACATGGATGCACACATATGATCCCAGTATTGGAAAAGTACTGGGTGGAGAATCAGATGTTCAAGACCATGCTGGCCTATACAGAGTTCTAGGTCAGTCTGGGCTACAGGCCATCTGCCTTTAAAAGGTAAAAGAAGAGGGAAGAGATAGATTCAGATCAACAAAACGTGATGTTATCTGAGCCTGATGTTGTGTATTTCCAGCATGCACACACACAGAGGAGGTTTAAGAGTCCTTTGTTCTCACACATACACACAAACACACACACACAGAGACACACATGTGGAACATAAGTTGATGTAGCCATGTCCAACACTACATACCATCACAACCATCCTTCTTGTGAAGGTCCAGTTCTCTCACCTGAATAAACTAGCCTGTGATATACATCACCCCATGAGATCAGAATTTTTCTCCTTGAATAATACTTAATGTGGAAACATGGGGACCTGGTGTTTCTCTGAATAGCGGTAGTTATAATTATCTCAACATATAAGAATTTCAATGTTTGAGTTTTATTGAGTAAAGCATTAAAGCACTAATTTCAAATTATGAATTATTCACATTGGAGACATCACTCAGGTCTGGGGTCTTGACAATTGTTCTCAGAGATCAGTGCGTCATTCTGTCCCAGAGTAATTAGGTTTTCTCCTACAATTATACTTGTTGTCCACATAGAATTGAAAGAAGTTTTTTTGTTTTGTTTTGTTTTTTTAAAAAAGCAAAGTTACACAGGAGATTAAAGAATTAAAGGAAGCTGGTGGCTCTGAAAGTGTCTTTGTCTTTTATAAGTGTTAACAGATTGGAACCGTGAGTTTGTAGCTTTTGGCAAGCATGTTTATTTTGTACTGACAGAAATATTTGGCTTGGCAAAATGTGTTTTGGTCAGGTAGACCCATGACCCAGGCCATATATCACTGGGACAATGTCAGGACTGCTCAGAAAGTCTAAGAGAACGTGATCTGCCTAAACATGCAGTAAAGAGCCGTCCGTAAATGAGCTGGTGGTCAAGCACAGATGGCAACTGCACACACTGTGTAGATCTGAAATGACAGAGTGCTTCGGACCCGCTCATGACTGGACAGCATATTCCAGGCACAGCCACCTTGAAGAATGGGGAGAGGTCTCTGTGGATCTATGCTGACAATTCTCACTCCTCATCTGCTGTGCTTGCTCTGTGGCCATTATTTTGTTAAATGAAATGGTACAGTGCAGTATATCTGGCTATGTGGCAGTCGTGAGAGGGAGAGAGAGAAGGGGAGAGGGGGAGGGAGAGGGGAGGGAAGATGCTGAGAATAGAGTCCTAGTCCTGTTAAAGATGAACGATGCTCCTCTGTGGGTTGTGACATCAGTCACTGTAACTCTGAAATCCTCAAGTTGTTCCTTCAGTCTGCCTATCATAACTCACTCACACGAAGACTGTCTACATACTTAGACAAAACAAAATAAAATACACACACACACACACACACCTTCCTATTGCATGAACTAGGAGCTGGTCCAGATGGGACATTTTCGGAAGCCCCATCACTACCAAAAAATGCACTGTCACATGACACTCCAGCATTGCTACTGTGTGTGTGTGTGTCCTCACATACTCCTACTTACACACCCTGTGCAACATGAGCCTAAAGCTGGCCATCATCCAGACATCTACACTATCATGAGCATTAGTAGAATCTAATGTAACAGTATCTAAGATGTTTCCACATTTTCTTGGTCCCGTACATGTTTCCTTGTGCTTGGCCCTTCAGTTATATGCTGGCACTATTAGAGATAAACTCCTGACATAACTGTCCAGATGTCTTGGCTTATAAAATCCCCTCAGCAGGTGTGTTGCCTTTTCAAAGGCGCTGGATTTTCAACAGTCGAGTGTTTGATCCAATATTATGGCAGATTTGTGTTTTCCAGTTTATGAATCTCTATCCCATACTGATGGCTCTAGTTATTAAAACACTATAGAGCAAGGATTCGCTGCCATCCCCAACCCCCTCGAGACTTGGGGTTCTTTGTGTGTCTAATGGGTACGAGGGGAGGCTAGCGAGCTGATGGACAAATCAAAGATGAATTCCGGAGTAAGCCCACAAGCGGCATGCAAACCCAGGCTACATGACATTTCAGTCCTCCATGCTGGCCTGAGTGTGGGATCAAGTGGGGCACTGCAGGCCTCAGTGCTTATTGTCTGGCCAGGAAAACATTCCCACAGCTGAAATGCCTGCCTTTTTGGGGTCACGTGATTCTTGCAGCTGATCTAGTCCTTATGTAACTTGGCTCTTTTACATGCAAAATATTTTTTAAATCTGATACCCATGAGTTACCTTAATTCCATTCTCAAAGATAAAATTAACAAAAGACGTGTTTCCTTTATCAGGACAGGGAGGGGCTCCCCATGGGGCTCAAGGGACCCAATGTTTAATCTCCGTGTGATACCTAGTTCATTGCCTTTATTGTTCGACAATTTTTCTTTCTGATTAGTCTGTGTTTCCAGAGTCTAGGCAGATTTATATGTGAGAAACAAAGATGAAAGGGTTCCTAAAATATCATTCTAGAAAGAAAAGCAATCTCCATCTAAAGCTAAAACACTGATTTATTCTTCCAATTCCTCAGTCATTTAGAATGGAGATGTTCAACAGCGCACACATATTTGAATTAGTTTAGAACAGTCAGTGCTCATGGCTAGCACTGTGCTATTGGACAGAAGGGGCAACTCTAGCTTTTCCTGCTGAAATTCAAGAAAAAGAGGAGCAAATTCCAAAGCTGAGACTTATTGGTGACTGCCAGGACCACAGTTTATTGCCTTAGTTCTCTATGCCCAGGGAGTCTGAATGAATCTCCTTCATTCTGGGTAGGTTTGTCTCACAATAGCCTGTTCGAGAATTACAGATTTGCTCCATTTCGATGCACACCTAGAAAATGTGTGTTGTGGCAAGATGTTTGAAATGTGGGCTTAAGGTTACCTTTACGAAGCCAGATTTCTGGAGCTGATCTTTTTACTACCTAAACAAATCACATCAGAACCCAGACTGTCCTCTAATTTTCTGATTTCTTTTCTACTTGTCTCTTTCCCAGAATACCCTCCCCTATCCAGACCTACTCTTCACATGCTGCCCAACTCACAGGATAGCACTCAGGTTAGGTCACTGCACAATGCTAGGGATATGCACAAAGCTATATCCCACTTTCTGTGTGTAGAACATCTTCTAAGCACATCCAAGAATAAGAAGTGTCTCCGGAATCTGGTAACATGGTAGCTCAAAACCAAACAAATGAACAAACAATTTTTTCACTTGCCAAAATTCCTACCAGCTGAATGAAATGCAGTGTGTGCACTAGAATTCTACAGAAGGCACAGCCCTGATATACAGAACACCTTTTAGGCCTGGATGAGGGAACAGAAGAAGCTCCACATATACCGCCTCGAACAATCCCAAAACATTAGGGAACATATATATATATATATATATATATATATATATATATATATATATATATATTAGGGAATATATATATATATATATATATATAATAAAACATTAGGGAATATATATATATATATATATATATATATATATATATATATAATTGCAAGTCATTCTACCTCCTTTTTAATCCTTTGCTTCCAAATGATGAAGGGGTGGGTATTTGTATTGCCTTTACATGTGGTTGAAAGAGAAAGGAGAGCAGATAAGCTAAGACCCTATAAATGATTTGAGGGCCATGGTAAAGACCCCTTGCTGCAAACCTCGAAGCTCTGGGGTCACCCCCTCTGGGCCTCTTCACATTATAAATTCGTCCTCTGAGACTGAGAGCAAGGGGAAAGTTTGGCTCTCGGCCGGCTGTGTAGAAACACACACTGCTCTTATCTGTCCAGTGTCAGGCAATTGTTTACTCTATTGATTTGAAAATCTCCTTCCCACTCAAGGTCCTGCTTATATTGCCAATTAGCTTGTTCCTAATGTCCCGCCACTAACATTAAGATCCCTGATTAGAGAATTTATAAGTACAATTTCGTCTTTCTTAAGATGTAAAGTTTCCCAGTGTGTGTCACTCCTCCTCTCGAAAGTGATTAGTAAACACATTTTCAGTGCTTAGAAAATAAGTCCATTTTTTCCTTTCTAGCTGATTCAGGAGAAGTAACACAATCAAAGTTGTCAATTATCCTTTAATCCTTCAAATCACCACTTTGTTGGGTATAAAAGCCACTAATGTTGTATCTATAAATTTTGTTTATGTGGTTCTAAAGCTAAGTAAATTGTGTCTTTATTTATGAAAAATTAGAAAGCTCTGTGCTTCAGTAGAAACATACATATCCAGAAGAGTCGAACAGCCAGGAAAATCTACTCTTGAACACTAGTGAGCTATTGCTAATCACTGTAGAAGACTGAACAATCAGAACCCCAACGATTGGCCAGAGAACTAATTACCTACGGAACTTATAATGCTGTCATTTCTTTTCTTGCACTCTGAAAATAATTTTACTTACATTTAGGAAATATAGGTATACAATGATATTTCTTATTAGGACCATAGACTGATTTCTTCTGCTTATTCTTTTAATTGAAAAGTTATACAAATACTACAGTTTCAGTGGCTGCTTCTGAAGAACCACACGGGTATATACTGTCTGAGAGGGATACAAATATTAGTTTGAAGTGGGGAATGTGAAAGCATCTTATAACAGGCGATTGAGAGGAAAGACACGGGAAGCATCATCAGGAAGTCAGCTGGAGCAGAGCTTGCTTTCTTCTTAATCCCCTTGTGTCTCTTCTGAGCTCTCTGGCTGAACTGCACGTGAACTTCCAGGGAAGACCTTGGTCACACTCTGTCTCAATTGCAGACAAGGGCAGACTAGGGGTAGAGGAAGTGAGATAAAGTGTGTGTGTGTGGGGGGGGGGGACTAACTACTGAAATCTGCACATTTCAAGCAAGGTCTTTCACTTTTTGGTTCCTGAGCATAGCCTCAGGGGCTTGAAGGACTGCCTCTAGCTAGAGCCTGTTTCCTGGCAGAGTTCTTTTGGCCTGCTGTGGGGAGGAGGGGGAGCCTTGCTGCACCAGGAGGACTGCTGATCTGCACTGTCAGGATAGCACATGGAGTTTCCTGTCAGAATGGCCGAGAGCCAGAACCGAGTCTGTGAGGCAGGGAGTGGCTTCTAATGCGCTTTGAGAGGTTTTTAAAAACACCCCTGTCACCAAGTACTTCCCGGAGAAGGTGCTTGAGAATTTCACTTTTATTTTATTTTATTTATCCTGCCATAGAGGAAGTTTGAAGCAGTCTCAGGGGCTTCTGGCCATGGGATTCACTCAAGGAATGAATCAGTGGTGACCGTCACTTGCACAGACTGAGCAAGTGCAAGCCACATCCTACTAGCAGGCTGAGGGGTGGAACAAAAGATAAATATGTTCTAGTGGCAAATACTGTATGCCAGAGAAATGGTGTTTATCACGGATCTAACACTAGAGTTAAAGAGTTCAGTCCTAGGCAGCTCAGCCCAAAGTAAGAAAAACAATGGGTTTGTTTTCTCGGCGGATAAAGGAGTGACTATTTTGAGAAGTGCAGGGTAGCTCAGGCACAATCTCTCAGACAATGCCTGGCCTTCAGTTAGAAACAGACCCACTTTGCTATAATCAACTATGCTATAATCACAGGAGACAAACAAAGAAACCAGTCGTCTCAGAAGTCAGGTTAACATGGCTTGCAGGCGCTCTCCTGAGTTTCCTTTCGGAACAAGAATCTGTCTTAAGTCTTCCTTGTCAACAGAGTTGGGGCTTGCTGTTTTAATTGGCTAGTACGTTTCAGCCAATTCTCTGCCTCACCTGGCGATTTCATTACAAAATCGCCTCGTGTTATTTCCATGTTGTCAATAGGCCCTAAGAGGGCAATAACACTGAAATGAAAGTGGGTCCTGCTGTCACTCTGTGGTCACAGGCAAGTCACTTCCCATCCTGCAGCAATCAGATCCTCTGTGCACACAAGGGGACAAGCAGGCGCCACCATCAGTCAGCACGTTTGATCCTACGGCTGGTGGACATAAAAATGCCAAAGTAACATAAAGTCTGCCCGACGATAAGACACCATGCAAAGGGATGGTTTTCACAAGTTTTCTTGCCCAAGGAAGGTAGAGGAAAATATTACAGGTAATTGGGTCAGGCTTCAGCAACCTTAAGTGTTATATTCAGCCATTAGTACAGTCTATGGGCTTAATGATGATCCCAAAACAAGCATGAAAGAACTGAACATATATTGGATTCTAGAAATTCCCTTGGAAAGGGATCCCCGAAGAAGGTAAAATAAATGATTCCTGTCTACCAGGCTGATTAAAGAACAGCCATTTTATTGTCAGTCTGCCAGGACTCAAATGCACCAACAGAATTCAGAGTCAGAGATGTGTGTAAGCCTCTTGATCCAGACAAATGGACACCAGACATCTGCCTGAAGGTGAAAAACTGTTTGACTAACTGCCTCCTGCGATAATTGACAGCCGCTGACAAAGAAAACGACTCAGATATAGGGTAAGAGGTCAATCCTCCACCAAGACCGGCCTGCCCTGAGCATGACTTAAATGTTACATACCAGCAAGAGGCAAGGCAACTGAGCATGTGCAGACGTGAGAAGTGAGACCTGGGGGTCAGACACTTGACAATGAGGCTTCTCTTGCATCACAGTCTAAATCATTCCTCCAAGGACCCAGTGCAAGCAAGGATGTGTGCAACACCAAGTTCGCATTAGTTTATCGTTTGTGACCAGGAAACCATTGCATGGGTAAAATAAGCGGCACAATTCTTTTAAAAGGAAAAGCATAAAGAACATAGCGTAAGGGCTGAAGAGGCTGAGCTCTTGCCCTCGACATGTGAAGCTCTGGCTCTGACAGCAAAAGTCAAAGGAAAATAAAAACCTAGAGGTGAACTCAATTCCTCAACACATCAAAATATTAATTAGCTACTAAATAAAAGGAGCTGGATCTATATGCTTTTATGTGAAAAGATGTACTTAAAATGCCCTAAAGTGTTTAAAGAATTAAGCTGAGAACATGTAGACTTTGATCCCATTTTTCTGTTATAAAAAAAATGCATTCTGTGAGTAATAAAATTCCAAAGAGTAGACAAGAATGATCATGAGGAATAAGATTTTAAAAGTAAGGGTTGGTTATTTAAATTTTACCGAATAGACTTTGTTACTGTTTAAATTTTATATAAATGTGCATTTATTAATTTCAAAAATAGATGTCCTAGAAAGGTGACTTAGTGGTTTCAAGTGCTTACCCTTAGTGCTCCTTTTTCAGAAGGCCCAAGTGTACCTCCTAGCACCTACAGCACCTACATGTTGGCTCACAACCATCCATAACTCCAGTCTCAGGGATCCAATGCCTCCTTCAAACTATCGTGGACATCATGCCTGCCCATGGTGTGCACAAATACACACAGGCAGTCATGCATACAGATCAAATGCTGTAATTAAATATTTATTTTTAAAAAATAGACTATTGTTTTTATTAAAAATGAAATCATGAAACAACAACAATAATAGAAAAGTAGGGGAGCAAAAAGGAAGAGCTGAGAAGCATAGCTCAAGTTTGAATTTTCAAGCATAGAACACATGTAATGTAAAGAGTAGAGATTTTATTGCTTCTGTTTGGTTTGAAGTATTCGCTTGGTTGTTCATTTGTTTTATGACATGGGTCTTGCTGACTAGGAAATTGCTCTAAAGAGTAGACTGGCCTTGAACTGACAGCAGTTATTCTGCCTCTGCCTCCTAAATGCCGGGAATACAAGCTTCCACCACCATGCTCAGTCTAGGCTTAATTTTATTGCAGCTGCCTAGCACAAGACGAGTCGATAAATTAAAATGGCGGTACACGCCAACAGGATTGTATGTTCAAAGTCAGTTTAAGATACATGGCAAGTCCAAGGCCACTTCTGGCTACTTTATAAGCCCCAACCATCTCGACAATATTATGTGTGTGATCAGGGTATAATTTCTGCATTAATAGAAAGCAAGAGAAAACAATACATTTATTCTTTTCTTATTTTTGTTTTCCATTTCCTCCTCCTCTTCTTTCCCATCCTTTTCTCCCTTTCCCTCTTCTTCTCCTTTATCCACACCCCAGCCCCCAGCCCTCATATTTCTGAGAATGGACTATAGTAGTGCACTATAGTGCACATTAACTTGGAATGCTGTGGAGTTCAGACTGACCTCATGTTTGTGGTGACCCTTTTCGCCTCCAGAGTGCCGGAACTGCAAGCTTGCAGCACGGGTGCCTGGTTTCTTTCCCTTTTGTTACACAGTTTTTCCTTGCAATCAAAGATCATGTATTAGTCATGAGTCTTTTGATTGCAAGAGGCAGAAACCCAACTCAGACTGGCTTGTGCCAGAAAGGGAAGCCGGGTGGAAACTGTGATCTGGATATAAGAAAACCAGGGACTTAAGATTTTTTTCATCAGGATCGTCTCTCATTTTCCAGTTCTCAACACTATTTTTCTCTCTATTGATTTGATTCTAAACAAGCCTGTCCCCTCAAGGTAGCAAAGATGGAAACCACAGCTGCCTTAGTTTTTCATCCCGTTATGAACTCACAAATCTAAGAGAGCAGGAGATAATGTCCTTCCTTCCCAGCATCCCTCCATCTCCATGACATCGTGATGGCCATGAGGGTGAGACTCTGATTAACCAGTCTTGCTTATGTGTCCATCTTTGTGGTAAAAGAAGCACTTCAAGTAGTTAAGAAATAGAATGGGAGAGAAGGGAAGACCCAGATGAGAGCTGTAACGGCTGTACCGCAGGACAGCAGCTGGACACAGGACATGGGATTTCACTGTCTTGTACTGCGCTCAAAGAACAGAGTTCTAAGTTTTTTAAGGCTTTCCTGCCTTGCACTTTAATCATTTCTCTCCAGATTTCTCTATGGGCTTGGAGCCCCAGCTGCTTGAATAGAGTTATGAACAAAAGCATGCTCTTTCCTCCGGTTTGTCCAATTCTCCGGCCTGTCGCTTATTTCACAGTGATTTATCGTTCAAAAGGAAATTCGGGGGAAATGGAAAATTCTGGCTTTTAAAATACCATATTTGATCATGAGGAAAGAAAACACACCATCTCAGATAGAGTTTTTTTTTAAACTCTTGAGCCGATGAGTTATTTCATAAAAAATAACTTATGTTTCTTTTCCTGAGCCAGCCAGCAGTCCTTGGAAAAGCAGGTGTTCCGGATACTCGAGATGACAAACAGCTTTATAACTAACTCAAGGAAGAGCAGAGGACACTTGGCTCCTCTGTCAAATGTTCAAGCCAAAGAGAAACTTTCCAAACCCGGCTTTTCTGTAACCATCCCAAAACAGGGGAAGCCAGTGGATTAGTCAAAGAGTGAGTGCACAGACTGGTCACTTTGAAACATGACGTGTTCCTTTGCTAAGAGTAAGCATTTACTCAGATCTTTTCAAGGAAAAAGATTTTCCTTCAGCTGACTGTTGAGGACATAATGGTTTTTCTGCATCCAGTTCTCATCAAGTCCCATTAACATTTGTTGTAGCCTACCAGAGAGAGGCTCTTGTCCGGAAGCTTGACCACTGTGCACAGAGTGCTTAACCTAAAGACTGCAGCGGCTTGTTTTCTGCTTGTTCCCTTTGGAGGCAGAAGGAGGAAGAGAGAGAGACTGGTTACAGTTGTAGAATAATACGTATTCATGAGCTTGCTTCAGTCTGAGAAAGCACAATGCACTGGAAGGTCAGTATGTATTCTGCAATGTCAGTTACTGGGTACCAGAGAGAAACAATGTTGTTTTGCTCTGTTTTGAAGATTCCCAGTTCCCCTGCATTCACAGAATACATCAGTAATTTCCTGATGACATTTATTGATGCAGTTTCTACCAAGCATCATTTTTTTCCCAAGGCTGGGTAACAGTCACATCCATCCATTACCTTCCGTGGAATCTTGAAACAGACTAACTACTCCTTTTTCCCTGTGACAGCGCTGCTGTCCATGTTGACCAGGTGGTTTGGGGTGGATGTTTAGGGGGGGATAACTTTACACATTCCCAGCTGTCCAGTAGAAACACGGGGAAAATAAAATATTTGATTTTAGGGGTTTTACTAATATATATATATATTATATTTTTATATAATATTATATATTTATATAATATTATATAATTATATAATATATATATATATATATATTCAATGATTACAGAAGATTATGTTATTCAAATCTCATGAGATTTTTGTAGTAAAGTCTATGAGTGTCCTATTTTTTAGTCTAGGAGACTGAGGTCTGGTCACATTACATGTTGTTGAAGACAGTCAAAGCCCAAGGCTGAGGTCTCAACTCAGAAGATGTGGCAGGCACATAGGTCAGTGAGTTTAACCTCAGTTATAGGCTTATCCTGAACTTTGAATTCTATGACCTATACTTCTTTCTCTATTCCCAAAACCTACCTTTTAAAAAAAATCCTTCATTGTCTACAAGGAGAACATTTTGAAAATCAGTCGACACTTCTTTTCAACCAGCTAAATGTGTATTGAGCACTCTGTAGCTTTCTTCAAAGGAAGACCATCTGTCCTCAGGCCAGGAAAGTGTGTACTGAAGGCTATAAATGTGGCCAAGAAAGTAAAACACAGGACAGCCATACCTAAAAGACTGCATACCTTACTTCCCTTCAGAACCAGTCTTTCTTTCCCCACTGTTTGGGAACTGCATTTCTTCTGCTTTGGAGCAGTGAGGATTAACATCACACATTCCGTGCACTGGTGCTTTTCTGCTGCTGCTTAGAAGTAACCAATTCGAATGCCTTTTCCTGGCTCACTCAAGGGGGAAATTGCTTCTATTAACCCACAAAAGCTGCTTAAAGATAGAGACAAGACCAAAGTCGGTTACAGCTTTAATCCCCTTAAGATCTAAATCTCTCCTTTTCATGTCATTGGCACCTGCATCATCTGTAAGCCTACTGATGATGTTGAAACACACCTACTAAGCCTGGAGGTATTGTGGGAGAGGAGGGAAAATTACTCATATAGAAAGCAGAATCCTATGGAGTTGGATATATATTATGACACTATTTTATTATATATATATTATACTGTTGTATTACAATACTACAAGCTAACATCGCATCATTATCTAAATGGGGAGGAGGAAACGTCTATAGTTGCTGATAGCGCCACGCACAGCTGAATACACAGTTATCAGCTGAAGACATGGCAGAGATTTTTGTCTGTAGCCACTGTCTGCTTGAAAGTGCCCAATCACTAAAGAACACACATGGAATACAGTCACCGATAAGTGGATATTAGCTCAGAAACTCTGAATACCCAAGACACAATTCACATATCAAATAACTCCCAAGAAGGAAGGAGCGGATCCCCGTCCTGGAAAGGCTTGATCCAGCATTGTAGGGGATCACCGGGACAGAGAAGTGAGAGGGGGTTGATAGGAGAATGGGCAGAAGGATGAGGGCTTAGGGAACTTATGGGGAGGAGGGAACCAGGAAAGGGAAAATCATTTGGAATGTAAACATAGAATATAGAAAATAAAACATAATAATAATAATAATAATAAGAAGAAGAAGAAGAAGAAGAAGAAGAAGAAGAAAGTGCCGTGGTTGACCTGTCTTTCTTTTCACATGAATTAACCACATTCAGATGACCTGTATTCCTGAAAAAAAAAGGTGTGTGACTCTGTGTGTGTGTGTGTGTGTGTGTGTGTGTGTGATTAATTTCAAATTCTAAAACCTCCCTTTAGAGACATCCATCTATGCACATTTTTATTCCAGCTCATGCAAATGGAAATCCACAGTCAGTCAGGCCAGCTTGCCCCAAATAAAGCTTGCATTTACACACAATGGCCTGTAATCCTCATCCCAAAAGGGAAAAACCTGGGGGCTGCCTCTGAAAATATATCTCCCCCTCCCCCGCCGCTTTCCCTCCCTCCCTTCCTCTTACCCTCCCCATCATCTCTCTCCTTCCTTCCTACTTTCTTCCCTCTGCCTGTTCTTCTCTTAGTCTCTCTGTCACGCTTTTAAGTAGTTCTTAGTCTGTGAAGTCTGCATTGATGAAATCTTCCACCCTAGACCTGCATCTTGGGAATCATTTATCCTATTGGAGTTTATTATTAATTATGCTGCTATGTGCATGTTGAGTTAGAACAGGGTCAATGACCATTTACCAAATGAATAGCAGTTAAATCCGAATGTTGTGATATAGGAGGTCTATTTGTTTTACCAACAGAAAAAAAATGAAGAAAATATTGAAGAAAGCTGTATAATTTGAAGAATTTTTTTAAATTAATGTTATATTTTTGTCTACAATATAATATTTGTATACAATATATATAATGAGGAATTTTCCTCACAGACAAAATAATTATGGGTAAAACTTTCTTGGAACTAACTATTTTATAGAAAGAGGTTATCAGTTCATATTAGTGACTAAGATAGAAAAGGAATTAGACGCCTCAAAGGGGGAAAGGCAAAAATCAGACACCTAGGGTTGCTTTTATTCATATTTTGCAATACGAGGGTCCAAAACCCAAATAGCAGCATTTCTGTTTGTTGATTTGGGTTTTTACACACAGAAAAGACAAGTTACAGGCAGGACAGATTACATTTGGGATAATTCTGCATTCAGCAGAAGCTTAGACTGGTTTATCTGAATAGAAGTTTATCTCTATCTTGAAAGATCTAAACCAGTAAATCTTTTTAATCACAGCTAAGCATTCATGGGACAGGAATGAGAAGTGGGAAAATCTGTGTCTGAAATGGTCACAACATTCTGGCCAAAAAGGGAAAAGTCTGTGTTTATTTTTTTTCACAGGTAAATAAAAGAGTTATTTATGGCAATAATAGGAGTCATAAGAAAAGAGCAGGCAAAGGTGGCCCCCAGAAGTGAGGGAAAGTGGAAATTCCCAGCCACTGATATTTCTAGGACGAGGCTGCAATAGGTTTTGCCATTGTTGGCATCAATCTTGGGAGGCATCAGTGGATAAATGTGTCCAACAGAATCTTCCAAAGGATGAGCTACCCAGAGAAGCTCTTTAAATAAAAAATAAAAACAAAACAAAACAACAACAACAAATGAACATGCAACCTGTTAAAGACAACCAATGTAAGTGGAACCACAGAAAACGAGAGATGTCGGTGGGGCCTCATGTAGCTCCAAAATACTACTAATCCACTTCAGTTCCTTGTTATTTTTTCTTTTCCTTGAGTGGCCTCTAATTTGTCTGATTTAATTGTGCACAGTCTAATTGTCTCCATTTAAAAATATTACTTAAAACAAAACAAAACCCCTATCTTCATGTGACTTGCAACTGGACAAAGCAGAGTCATATGACTGATTTTTTTGTGAGTAATTGAAGATTAGCAATCTAAAAACCTTCTACATAAAATCTTTTAAAATGCATCCAAACTGTCAAATTTGGGTTCCATCTCTTCCTCCTCCTCCTCCTCCTCCTCCTCCTTCTCCTCCCTCCTCCTCCTCTTTCCCCTCCTCCTCCTCCTCCTCCTTCTTCTTCTTCCTCCACTGTGGTCATTACTGCTAATTGTCAACTTGACATGATCTAAACTCAGTTGAAGGCAATCCTACAGGCACACGTATAAGGAGTTAACTTGCTTAGGTTAACTGAGGTGGGGAGACCGGACTAACAGCAAGTGACACCAAGCAAGTTGTTTTCTGGGCTTAGATTTGCAAATGTATAAGGAAGAAGCTAACAGAACAGCTTCAATCATCCCTATCAGTTTCTTGACTAGGGATAAAAGGCAACCAGCTCCTTCGAGATCCTGCTGCTTTGACTCAGCTTTTAAATCATGAGCCACAAGAAACCCTCCTTTCTTGAACTGATATTTGTCAGGGTATTTTATCACAGCAGCAGGAAAAGAAACAAAGAGAATTGGTACAAAGAAGTTGGAGGTGTTGCTGTCATAACTTGACCATGTGAATGGTTCTTGCTTAAGTGTATGGGACTGGTGTGTAGGAGGGATGTGGAAGAGTTGGGAGCTGTGGACTTGAAAAGCCTTTGAATGCTGCAAGAAGAGCCTAATGGACCATTCTGATGGCAACCTGGAAGATGAGATGGGGTGGGGTATTCAGATAGTGCAAGCCTAGCTCGTGAGATTTCAGAGATGAAGAATTGGGAGATGTGGCTATCAGATGAAGTCCTCCATGAACCATGAAGGTGTGTGGTTGAGATAAATGCACCCACATCATGATTCTTCAGACAGACAGACAGAAAGGGCAAAGCCTCCCCCAGGTGAGACTGAGGGGGGTGGGTAACGCCTTCTTCTGGTCTAAGTAGGAGTATTTACAAACAATTAACCAGAGTATGTAGAAACTATGGACCACGGATTCCTCCTCCCTGATATTTACAACCTGAGAGTGGTCCCCCAAAGAAGCCTCTCACTGACCTAGATGGCCCCTCCTTTCTGTGGTGCACATAATAAGCACGCCGAGTTTCTGGGTTGCGTTGGTTCCCGTCAGAACAAGCACAGCCCACCCCAGCTTTTCTACATGTGTGATTGTCACTCCTTCAGCATCAGGTCTTTTCTCCATCTCTGAGTTTCCTCAGTCAGTTTCCCAGGCCCAAGCTATGTAGGATATGAGGGAGGAGGGCCATTTTTGTGATGTTTTGGCCAAGAATCTGGTTTCACTCTGCTATATCCTGATAACTTGAGTGGTTGAATTTAAATGTAATGGACTAATTTGTCTGGCAGAGGAAATTGCTGAGAAAGCATCTGTAATAGTTAGAAACATTCTGTGCTGCACTTGAACAATAGGAAAACTGCCCCCCACACACACACACACAAAAAACCTCCAAAAGTCAGCCTATTAGAGGCTCCATCCTACGATGATCCAAATTCATTTCAGAGAAGAAAGCTTCAACTGAAGGGGTTTCCTGCATCTCAAAGACAACTGCCCAGGGAAGTGTCTCCCCAGGGTCAGCACAGCTGCAGTCCAATGAGGCCAAGTCACTTCTGGTAGCAGAATTTGGCATGAACTATCGTGAAGAACTGTCTTCATGATATTGCTTTTGCAGGCGCAAATGATTCAGGATGGACAGGGTAATGGAGTCCTACTTCAGACTTTTAGAGAGCAGTTAGTCAAAGATGCCCTGGGAGCCTATTGTATGAAACTGAAACAAAGTCTAAATTTCCAGTGCAGATCCTAGGATATTAGAAATTCCTGGACCTTGGCAGCTCTGAAGATAAATACAATCATGTAATGGAACTTGCCTAAAGGAGAGGCTATATGGGTTGCAGAGATTAAGGCGAGGGGTTGCCTGAGCTGTTGAACAATTTCATCATGAGTCCCAAATGCCAGACATGGAGCAGTCAGACTTGTTATTTTCTCTGATAGATTTTGTTCTTCCTTTGTTGGGGTGGGCTGTGCTTGTTCTGACGGAGGGAACCTACAATTCCTTACTGTTATCCAGTCCTTCTCTTTTATTTATTGTTTATTCTGTGACATTGTGTATTGAAAATAATGTAGCCTGGTTTTTATTTTATAACCCACAGTTAAGAAATTCGCCTTGAATCTCAGACAAAACATGGGCTTTGAGCTCTTTGTTTGAACTGTTAGGCTGGGGGATATTTGAAATTGGGTTGAATATATTCTTGCACTAGGAGATGGGCATGAGACTTTGAAGAAAAGGAGTGGAAGGCTATGATTTAAATGTGTTTGGTTGTCAAATTGGCAAGGCATGGCTGTGTGGTGGTAAGGGTGAACTGTCAACTTGGTAGAATTGGGAATTAGCAAAGAGAGTTCTCCAGACAGTGTGAGGGACTATTTAGCCCCTAGGCATTCCTGTAAAGAGTGTGGTTGATCAGTTTATTGAGGTGGGAAGACCCAACTACAGGGAGACAGCACCTTTCCTCAGCTTGGGCCTTGTACTGTAAGTGGCAATGGGGGTTAGTGATAGAGGAGGGTTAGATAGGAGAGGGCTAGCATTTGCTTTGAAAGGAAAGTAACATGATTTCAAATCCCCCAAGCAGCCACAGAAAAAGACAGGCATCACCACATGTGTCTGTAGACCCTATGTTGAAAGACAGAGATATATCCTGGAGATTTCTGGCCACTGGCCTAAACAAGTGAGTTTTAATTTCAGACAAAAGGTCCTGTCTCACGAAATAACAGTAGTGGGAAACGGAAGAATACTTTTGACATATTCTTCTGGCCTTTGTGTAGGAATGAACAGCCATATGCACCAAGAAAGAGGAGTGGGATAGGGAGGACTGAGAACACCATCACTTTCTGCTTCCCGACTCTGGGTGCTATGGCCTGCTGCCTCATTCCCTCTCCCTTGAGTTCCCTGTTACGGTAGACGGTGCCCTGGGACTGTGAGCCAGTATTAACTCTATTTCCATGAAATTGTTTGTATCAGGATATTTTATCAATAAAACTATGCAAAATTGGCAAAACCACCCTTTCCTCTACTTTTGGTTCAATAGCTACTTCAGAAATTAACCTAACTACAGAGTATGTGTGTGAAGTTCTTCCTCGTGGTGTGCATTGACAGGATGCGAATGTGTTCACCATCCCTTGCAGCACTTGGATCAAGTGCTCGGAGTGTAGTGGAGGATTGTGCTCCTTTATCCTCTTGTCCTTTGGTAGAGCTGCACACCTCCTGGGATTCAGGGAGTCCTGAGTCCAAGTGGCTGGAGCTGGCATTTCATCCCAAGTGTGTGATGCTAGAGATTTCTTTCTCCAGTTTGAGTAACCAGCCTCAACTGTGAAACAGAGATGCAGATGATCTAAAATTACAGTATATTAAGAACAAGAAATGCACTCTTATTAATCTGTATAAGTTTAGGGTGGTGATTCATATGGCTATTACCATAGCACTGTCTAATCTATCTTGATTGATACAAACACATTTGTATAAGATCATCAGATTTCTGATGTAAATAATTTAGGACCAAACAAACTGAAAGCCAAGCAAATGGAGCAAACCTGGCTCCAGAATTTCAAAAGTAGCCCCAATGCAACTGTGATTCTCAAGCAGAAATCAGAGAGGACTTCCAATAGGCTTCTCTTTAATGAGCCTCTCTCTCTCTCTCTCTCTCTCTCTCTCTCTCTCTCTCTCTCTCTCTCTCTCTCAGGCCTTTACTACAAAGCTGAACATTTTAACAATAAAACATACACTTAAAAATAGAAAACCCTTTTCTGTTTGATCACTGGCTGTATTGTGGTGGTTTGATCTGATCCTCATAGGCCAATAAAGATATATCATGGAAATCAGGCCAAAGGATAGAGGAGGCAGATGTTTAATTGTAATAATTGAACGAGCAGTTACATGGCAGCTCTTTGGCAGATGATCTACTGTGGAACACACTACTTTACTAATTATTTTCAGTAGCTAACTGAGTATAAAAACGCTCAGTGCTGAGGATCCAAATGTGAATAAGAGAATTTGCTGTCATTGCGACAGTTGAATGGTGGGGATAAGAATTAGACAAGAAGCAACAATATATGATCGCTAAGCGAAGCCCAGCGGATGCTATGGTGAACGTAGGTAGGGCCTATGGTAAGAGGGGTAAATGGTCCGTGGGCTGTGGCTTGCTGAGGCACTCTTTCGGTACTACACGTAGCAGATGGTTTTATTAGGAACCGGACTACCAGAGGCTGGATGTTAGTCATAAGCAATTAGAAACACTAAGCATCAGCTAAAAGACTAGGCATTGGCTAAAAAGAAGTCGACATGATCCCGAGGAAGCCAGCATTCTTGCCATCCAATCTGAAATCTAACAGCTGTTAACTGAACTACTTCATTACTGCCACACTTTGGTGTATCAATTTGTGGTTTGGATTTGGCACGGATTTGCATAGAAGAAGCAAACCAGCAAACAGTCCAAACAAAAGCAAACACACAGTCTATGTGGGAAAGTGTATACAAGCCTAGATTTAAATCACAGCATAAAAATAATCACATGGAAACAATGGTAAGTATGTAATCAAAAACATGTTGGGAATAGGAAAAAAAAGTAACAAAAGAACTATTTAAAAAAAAAAAGTAGGGGAAATAACTGAGGAAACATCACAGAGATTTCTGTCTTAGCTGTGGCATGCTGGTTGCTGTGGCCAGGAAAGCCTCTTCACCCCAGGCAATCCATTTCTGTACATACAAAATCCAGTCTCTTACTGAATCATGTAAACAGTTGGATCAGTACAAGAACTGTAGGATGTTCAGGGGCAACTGGAAGGGATATTTATTTCTTAGTGTTTATTGATTTCAATAAGTTCAAATCTGAATTTTTTCCAAGAAAAGGATTCAATGAAGACAAGAGGGCAGGAATCGACATTTCTACTCTGTCTAGCTCCACGCCAGAGAATACACCAATTCCATCCATATCTACTGGATCGAAGCAAGATGTGCTTTTCTCGAGAGTTTACACCAGGAAAAAGAAGTTTTATTCTAACCAGATGTGAGAAAATTAAAACCAATATTCTAAAGTATTTTTAGTGGCATATGATGTCATCCGATTTCATATTTTCTACCAGGGGATAATACGTACTTTTAAAATTGTGAAGCTGCTATCCATGCATGTACTCAGACATGATAAGTAACAATAAACAAGTGACAGAGCTGTATGATATATGCTTGGCTCTTTAGTCAAAAGTTGGGGAAGAAGTCTAGTCTTTGGGTAGGGAGTAGGATTACAGCTTATGAAGCTGTCTTCTGCTGTTGTTCGAGGCTGTCATTTCTCGGGTGACATTTATGGTAGGTCTTCAAGGCAGGATTCCAGTCGGGTGCAGGACAAGGATGGCTCTGATTATCTTTAGTCCTAAAGTCGAATTATGTATCTCATAAGAACGACTCACAGCATCACTCTAAAGACTCAGGACAACCTAGCTTTCAAACATCCATTCGCTTCTGTATTGTCTGTGATAGGCTGGCTTGCATGCCTCTGCCAGCACCCAGGTAGTGTTGGGTTTCCCTGGATCTCAGAGCAATTCCCACCCTGGCTGAAAGGTGGGGGTGGGGGGCAAGACGACCCTGATTTGACCAGCACTCAGTCCCTTCCTTCACGCCTTCCTTCTGACAACCTCAAGAGAGCAGCCATGTCCTGGAACAAAGTTGTAGCCCACGGTGGCTTTCCTTTGTCAGTCTCCAATTTTTGTCCCACTCCTGGGACAGAGATTTGTCCAAATTCATTTAAAGCTGCCCAAGTGTGCAGCAGAGAGCCAATGTTGCTATCAATGCTTCTATTCTTCCTGGATTTTGTTTCGGAAATAGGAAAGAGGCGGTCACCCACTGCTGCAGCCATCCCTGATGCCCCCCACCATAAGGGATGCTAAGCGGAGGAGGAGTAAAGTTACTATTATCTCACAGGGTCCTGGGTACACTGCTGAATGAACTGACTGTCATTTCAGACCCAAATCTCTAGCGCCACCCACCCAGGAGCACAAAACATTCTGGGTAAAAATCCCCCAGCCCTGCCCCATTACTCCTTGGCTAAGTCTTCCAGGGTGGGCGAGACTTGGAGAGGGGAAGGTTGGGGGTTGATGACGCGGTGCCAAGGCACAGGCACTCTCGCCAAAACGCCTCTCAGACACAACAGTTTCCCAGGACCGTGTCCACCTTCCTTTTCTCCAAGAGTAGTATCATTTCCCGGTTTTACGCTGGAACCTTGGAATGGTTTGGGGACCAATGAGGTGGCAGCGGTTGATTCATGGATCGCGGTGAGGGGAGATTTCATATCCAAGGAGGAAAGAGCGCGCAGGGGGGTGGGGGGTTGGAGAGGCAGCAAAGCCAAAGGGGAGGCGGGGGGGGGGGGGAGAAAGTGGGAAGAGGGGGCTAAAAGTGGGAGGGGACGAGGGGAGAGAGCCTGCGGGGAAGAGCCAAGGCGGCAGAGGTAAACGCGCGAGGTAAGCAGAAGCAGCAGGTTCGGTGTCTGGGGACACCAGGGAAGGCAGCTGCAGCCGAGGGGCGTGGGCTGGGCCAGGGCGCAGTGGGGAACGGTCACTGTCGGTCCTGCCTGGTGATCGCGTCCCTGAGCTCAGCGTCCCGCCGCCCCGGGTGTCCCCGCCCGCGCGCGCCCGTTGGGGGGCCCGGGGTGCGGCGCTGGCCGCCCGGCCGCATTGTGACGTAGCGGGGCCGCGGCAGCGCCTCCGCCGCCCGCCGGGTCTCCTGCGCCCGCCGCTCTCGCCGTCTGTCGGTCCATCCCTCCCGCCCGTCCTCCCGCGCTCCGGTGAGTCCAGGTCCCCCGCGGGCGCCGCAGGGAGGAGAGGGACGCAGGCAGCCGAGGCTGAGCCCGTGCAACTTTGCACCGGGCGGCACCCTGAGCGTTCTCGGGACCCCGGGGGCCCCCTTTGTGCCTCGGGTCCCTTCTGCCCGGGGCCGCGCGGTGCCGCTGCAGAGAGCCACAAGAAGGATTGCTGTGGTAATCCAGGCAGCTTCACCCCGGGAGACCCAAGTCACTCCCGCCTCGCAGTCCAAGGCTCTGGTTCAGGGGATTGTTCTTTTCATTGGCCCTTGCGCTGGCATTACTGCTTGCTGCTACCTTGGATGGTCCCGGAGGCGGGGATGGGCTGTGCCGAGGCTCCTAGGAGCTCCCAGGGAGGGGCGAAGGCATGGTGATAGCTACACTAGTAACCAGAACAATAACAAACCTGAAGGGGATGCCGGGTGGTGTCGCTACCCTAGGGGAGCCCCTGGCCCATCATCCTCGCGGCGACTAGGCTGCCCCGTCCAGCCTCTGCTCCTCCTCCGGGCGCTGTCCGGAGTCCCGGGATTGTCCATGTCTTAGGGAAGGTTTCTTTTCTGACCCTCTCAGTGGCTGTGACTTTTGCCTGCAGGTGGTAAATGAGGATGAAGCCAACGTTGGCTATTGTCAAATGCCACGTTTTGTTTATTTCATTTTTTTTTAACGAAAAGAAAGGGGGGAATATTCTGAGCCAGTTCTGGCAGCCATACAGTTTCCACAGGAAATACTAGCATTCTTTGAGGAACACGCTACTGCTTGCTGCAAAGAAAAGTCTTCAGGAGACAAAAAGGCAACTGCATTGTTGCTCGTTTCCAACTAGCCGCTAGGAGGGTGGAAAGGTGTTGTTTTTTCCTGTGGGAACATTGCTTTCCTTGAGAAAGTTGATTAAGGAAGCACTGCTGTCTGGGCCCATTTTTTTTCACTCGCTTCCTCCTCCCTGTTCTTGACAAGTGTCCATCAAATAGCCCCTAGGAAGAAAACCGCAGCAGCAACACAGTCTCCGCCAGTCACGCACCACGTGCTGTGGAGCCCTGCCAGGGTACAGTTTGCAAAAATGGGATAAGGACTATCTGGGGAGCTTTATGGGGATTACATTTGCGCAGATATCAGTTCTCCAAGGTGTCAGTTCTAGACACGTTATGGTCAGGCGTCATTTCGGCGCTGAATCTGAAAGCAGACAAAAAGAAAAAAACCAACCTATTTCTCATTATGAAGCAGACATCTCAGTTGGGAATAAGTTGAAATCTGTATTTCATTTGTACATATTGAAAAATTCAAAAGTCAAGAGAGCAAGATGTAGGAAGGCCCTTATGCTAATGAGTACACACCTGGGAGACAGTGTCTATTGGCTGATTCTGATGTGACTTGATATTAAATTACTTCCTACATACTTACTCCCTACAAAATGCAGGGAGATAGTTCTAAACTCTCCTTACAACTAATAGAAGATTGTGTGTCATTTGGGGACTGCTCATAGAAGTCTCTTTCTAAGAGCATTAGCAGAGTATTGCCCATAATTAAATAACTTGAGTTTTCAGGTCTAGAATCAGAAAGCAAATGTGGTGCTTCTCTTAAGAGTCATAGAACATCACTAATGTTACTAATGCTGTTAAGGGGAGGTTTATAAAGAGGCTTTGCCATTTTGAACATAACTTGTATTGTCTCTGAGCGGTTCATGAAGAGAGTTTATGAGATAGTTCATCTGAAGTGGTACTCCACTCAATAATTGGATGTGTTCTATTTGTCCGTGTCTGAAAGGAAGTGACTAAAGTCTGTGGATTTCGGTGTGCTATGTCACAGCTCTCTGAATCCAAGCAGCTGTTCAGTGCAGGTGTACAGTGGAAGCAGAATAGAAGCCAAAAGCATTGCATGCACTGTTGTTTTGGAAGGACTTGGAGGGACTTCACTGTGCCTAGGAGGAGGGAAACCCACAAAAACATCTAAACCATACAAATGCTCTTTGATATCATCAGAGAAAGCCTGGAGCCATGTTTCCTGCCAGATTTAACTTGTTTCTTGTGAAAAGAAGAAATCTCCCAAGTAGCAGGTGCACCATTAGAAGCAACACAAGGGACTTTCTCTTTTAAATGCAAAATCTAATTGAAGAGCCCCAAGAGGATCCGTGACACTCTTAGAGAAAGAGCCTAGTTTTTGGCAATCTTTCAGGTTACAGATGCAAATCCCATAGGAGAAATGTGTGTCTTCGGAGACAAATAATGTGTGATGAAAATCAAATAGTTGCTTCTGTGAAACAGGAGCCCGTACGTGCTTGTTGACTTTTGCTCTTTGACTTATATGCAAATTCACCTGCAGAGTAAAATTTCCTGAGATGAATACATCATTAGGTCTCTTACCTATACACTCTGCATTGTTTCTCGGTTAGTTAGATAATAGATTTTATATTTTATGGTTGGAAAATTGGTTCTTTTATTAAACCTTTAAAATTAATGATCAAAGCTGGACCCAGTGACAGGTGGGGCGCAGGAGGAAAACTACAGGGTCAAGGGTCACCTGCTATCCTTAGTGATTTTCAAGCCAGCTTATCTCAAAGGAAGAAAAGAAACATCTGAATCAAACATAAAATTAATGACCAAAAGAGTAATTGCTCATTGATGCCTGGGCCCTTTGAAAGTCTGACTTGACTCTTAAATAGTTATTGTATATTTGTAAATATAGAGAATATAAAAGTATAGATTGCAAGGACCAGAGAGATGGCCAGAGAGGTTGAGCACCCTGAGTTCTGTTCTCAGCACCCAGCAGGTGGGTCCCAGCTTCTCTGACTCCAGCTACTGAATATTCAGTGCCCTCTTCTGGCTTCAGAGCTTGCACACACATGGAATCCACTCACCGAGTACACATGCATAAAGAAAACAAAATAAAGTACACACACACACACACAACACAACACACAACATAATCTCTTCATAAGGGAATTAAAAGCAGAGAATAGGATACCTAAAATTTTAAATCGTGTTGTACAACATAAAACAAGACATGTTAGAATTGAGTTCCCTGGAAACCTGAATGAGAACCATGAAAGAACTGGAGAGAGTCAACCTGCCTGTTTAGCTGTCTTATCAGTTACCGAGTGACTGGCTATTAAGTCGTTCCATGTGGTAGTTGTTTAAAACTACTGAAGCTCATGGTTCTGCTGCTCAGCAGTTTGGGCTGGGTTCTGCTAATCCAGTGATGGTTCCTGTAGGTGACATCATCAGTCAGCTGGGAGGATGACCCTGGATCTTGGATGGCCTTGACTACTTCTCTTGTTGCTGTCACACTACTGTCAAAATGCTGGGGGGGGGGCAGAGAGGGGGGACTGGGACAAGAATCAACTTTTTTTGCAGGCTCCCTAGGGTCTTTTCACTCAGTACCCAGCCTCTATTCAGTGAGCAATGGAAGGAGCAGCTAATGAGCAGCCACCACAGCAGAAATAGGCTGAGTACCTGTTCATATCATCTTAGTTATTTTCCCACTTGCTTATCAATTCTAAGGTCACTCCAGATTTGAGGGGTTTAGAAAGGCAACACATGAGATGGGTGGTAACTACAAAAAAAATTAGTTGTTTTTTTAAAATTAGGACACCACTTAATTGGGGCCGACTTACAGGTTCAAAGGTTAAGTCCATTCCCAAGGTGGGAGCATGGCAGCATCCAGGCAGGCATGGTGTTGGAGAAGGTGAGAGGTCTACATCTTGATCTGAAGATCGCTTGGAGAAGACTGGCTTCCAGGCAGCTAGGACTAGGGTATTAAAATTCATGCTCACAGTGACACACTCCAACAAGGCTACACCTTCTAGTAGTTCCACTCTCTAGCCCAAGCATATACAAACCATCCCATTCCACTCCCTGGCCCCCATAGGCTTGTTCAAACATAAGCATCTATGGGGGCCATACCTAAACATAGCATAATGCAAAATACATTTAGTTTAACTTCCAAAGTCCCCATAGTCTATAGCAGTCTCCACAATCTTAAAAGTCCAAAGTTCAAAGTCTCTTCTGAGATTCATCCAATCACTTTATTGTAATCTCTAAAGCAAGACAGGAAACCAGCTGGCAAACTCCAAATTCTGCATTTCCATGTCTAATGTCAAAGCTGTCTTCAGATCTCCAATTCCTTTTTCATCTTTGTTGACAGCAACAAACTTCTTTCTCCTGGGCTGGTTCCACTCCCTGTTAGTAGCTTTCCTCAGCAGATAGCCCAAGACTCTGGCATCTCAAATGTCTTGGGGTCTCCAAGGCAACTTCAGCTTCACAGGTTCTTGTTCCAATGTCTAGGATCCACACACAGCCTCCAAAGGGCTGGCATCACATCTCCAGCGCTGCCCTCTGTAGCAGCTCCATTTCACTTTCTGGTGCCCCTTTAATTCTTGAACCATATATTTTGTATTTTTCCTTTCTAAGTTTGCTACGCTTGTTCAAAGCACTCTTCTTCATGAGACTTAACCAGAAAACAAAGTCTCTGTTGGGCTTTTTTGAAGCTTCCTTTGTCAATGCAATTAATATAAATCCCTTTCCCTTAACTTGAGGTAGACTCTCGGACAAGGGCAAAAAGCAGCCACATTCTTCACCAAAATACCACAAAAACAGTTTCAATGCCACATACTAAAATTCTTCTCCTCTGAAACCTCTTGGACCCAGTCTGCACAGTGACTCTCAGAAAGTCTGTCATATTCCTACCAGGATGGTCCATTAAGCCCCATATAAACCAGTCCACCACTTTCCAAATCCAAACTCCTCAAATCCACATTCTTCCAGACAAAAGCATGGCCAGGTCCATCACAGCAATACCCCAGTCCTTGGTACAAACTTCTGTTTTCGTTAAGGGTTTTACTGCTGTGAGCAGACATTATGATCAAGGCAACTATTATAAGGACAACATGAAGGCAGAAGTATGGCAGCCTCCAGGCAGGCATGGTACAACAGGAGCTGAGAATTCTACATCTTTATCTGCCGGCCTCTAAGACTCCAAAATTAGGTTGTTTTTTTTAAAATATATAAACCTATGAGACCTTTGAATACACTTGATTATAGAAGGAACATCCTGTTGAGGACTAAACTCATGAAACACAGAAAGGTAGAGCTTGGGTGCTTACGGAGCCCCCAGCATGGAAGATGAGAAGTGTCCACTGCTTCATTGGTCCAGGAGACTCCAGACTTAGGATTAGGTAACTGGTCATAGAGGTAGTGAAAGCAGAGAGTCAAAAATCACCCTGCTATTTAAAAGAGCTTAAGTGGCTGACAGAGGATTGTGTGCTTATGAGACATGGGGAAATCAGTAAGTGATTTATTTGGGGCGGGGGAGAGAAAAACTCAGTCCCAGAAAAGCTTATTATAGGAGGCAGAGTGAAGGCAAACGTATGTTCTAAGCTACAGAGTGTGCTGTTAGCTATTGTTTAGGTTTGCATTTCACTAAGTACTGTGCATAGACAAGTTGCTTTGGCTAAAGAAAGCACCAGAAAACCAACTATGATATCCCCGGTTTCCTTAAGAGATTAAAAAAAGTTAGAAGGACCTTGTTCAGGAAGGTAACAATGATTCTAGGTATGTGGAGCCTTGGAGTACTGCTTCTTATTTAGTTCAGGCCTAGCAGGCTCCTTTGGCATACAGTAGGATGTGCATCCTCAAGAGTGCCACCAGTTGCACTAGAGGTGGACAATGGTGGTGCAATCAACAGTTGCCCACTGCTGAGGAATACCTGAAAACGGAATCAGGCCGAGCCACAGGACAGTAAGGCAGGAAGCAACAGGGAGGTGAGCTGTAGGTGCAATAACAAAAGTTAAATCCACGGTGTAGTCTGGTTGTCTCATAGAAAGCAAAGAGAGGAAAGGCAGGCCAACAGAATGTCTCGTTGGGATCCCTTCGCAAATGTTAGCTAAAGGACATTTTGCTAGGAAGGAATGGAATTCTAAGCACGGTCTGTTCTATCTTTCTTCTGAAAATGTATTCAAATTGCTGCTTCATCAGACTCAATTATAGATAGTCAGGTACCATCAGGTGCAGCTGTCAGGACAGACAGAACACCTGGCCTCAGTGCTTTCTCGAAATCATTCCTGAGCATCGCATACAGATGTGCTTTGTGAATGAGCCCTGGATGGACCAGCGCACACTTTTATTGTATTTTTTTATTGCCCAAGCCTAAGAACCCTGAAGATACTCAATAAATGTTAATTGAATGAATGAACGTGCCATTATCTGGTGCAGTAACATTTTCTAAAACAGTCTGGTCTGGCTTTTCATTATTCAGGGTAGAGTTGGCTATAAAATCCCTAAGTGTCTTTTGTGGACTGAAATGTTTCAGGGCACTCCTGTCATAGTAATGTAGGGTTTTGATTTCTGTGTTTTTCTAATCTATCACTTATTAAAAGATAACTTTTCCTTTTGTGAAATAGAAATTGTTAGGGATCATGCTTTATTGCAAGAGACAGACACCAAGTCACAGTTTGCACCTACTCAAGTAAGAAGCGACAGATAAGGTAGCAGAGACATTTGAAAAATCCTTTTCTGAGTCTCTGTCCCTTTCATAGTGCTAAGACTTGTTTAAAAAGAAAATATCAGAAAGAGGAGGGAGAGGATACTGTCAGTATACACAGAGAAGGCTTCTGTCTCATCTGACTTTTCTGAAAATCATGTCTGTTCACTGCATGCTGAGACCCAAAACCTTGGCACTGGGTCTGACTTCTTCATTATCTTCTCCATCTCCCAGTCAGCCACAGATGCCTCCTGCCTCAGCTTTGACTCTGCACCTCTTCTTTGTTTGAGATCCATGTTTCACTTCACAAGTCATCCAGAGAAGGTGCCTCAAGTCTCCAGTTCTAGTCAAACCTCTCCACAGTCAACCGTTCTCTTTCTAAAGAGACTGTATTTGGGTGCAGTCAAATTATGGATCTGTGTTTAGAACCATTTGCAACCTTGTCACTGTCCTGAGGACAAGTCTAAGGTACCAACCACAAGCCCCAAAGTCTTGTGGCGTGGGCTTTGCCTTTTTCTGAGCGAATGAGAGAGGAGAAGGAAGGCTGGGTTTGTGCTGGCTGACCTGGATTGTTTTAAGGTACTCATGTCTTGCTGTCATCTCCATGTTTTCCTGAGAGCTGTTGCCTCACTGGGATACTATTGCATCATTCTTGGTCTCACAGGAGCTCTTTGATGACTAGCCTCCCTTTCCTGCTCCCTACATCACACTTCACCTTGTGATACAGCCTTCAGGATACAGGACAGTCTCCCGCTCTAGACAGATAGCTGAAGATTAAGACTGCACTAGTTAGTTCTCATCGTAGCTTAACTTAACACTGTGCATACTGTGTATGTCCTCAATCTTTCATCTTTGGAGATATTTTAGAAAGGACTTTTTTTTCTCTTAGGTTTTTTCTCCCGTTTCCTTTAATGTGAGTCTCATATCTGTACCTCAGAATATTGAACATAAAATGAGATTTCTTTTGAAGTTCTGTTCAGATAGTTTATCAAAAGTGTTTTCTTTTTTTTTTTTTTTACATGATTGGCTTTTAATTAGTCCCCAATGACCACATCAAGATAGAGTTTGAGAAAGAAGCAATCCAAACTTTCTGGGCTGACATCTATGGCTTGAGGATGAGAAGAATCACTTCTCATTCTGTGATGGAGGACAGCTAGTGGCTACTTTGTGAGATACAAGGTGCTCTGATCTGGGTGCTTCCTGAATGCCTTACACTTTGTTTGCTGGGTAGTAGTGGCACACGCCATAAATCCCAGCACATGGGAGGCTGAGGCAGGCGGATTTCTGAGTTTCAGGCCAACCTGGCCTACAGAGTGATTTCCAGGACAGCCAGGGCTATACAGAGAAACCCTGTCTCAAAATAATAATAATAATAATAATAATAATAACAATAATACTAACAACAACAATAACAACAACTTTCCTTATTCAATTCTCTTTTGTTTTTTATGAGGAGACAAAGACAGAGAGAGTTGTAGAGTCTTGTTTCCCTGTGAATGTCTCTCTATGGATGGCCAAGCTGCAGGAGAATTCATCTGGGTAGCTGACCAGTAAAAACAAGCGTGGACTTTGGTCTCCCATTTTATCCCATATAATGTTTTTAGTGCTGTGGTAAGGTTAAATGGCTGCCCTGGAGAGGAAAACGTGGTGCTAGAGAGATGACCAAAGGTTAGGAGAGCTAACTGCTCTTTCAGGGGACCCTCGATCAGTTCTCAGCATCTACTTTGACTGGCTCCCAACCAACTGTAACTCCAGCTGCAGGCATTCAATGCCCCCTTTTGGCCTCCACAGGCAACTGCTGTTACAGATGCATCCACACATACTCCCATAGGTATGAATAAAAAGACATCTTTTAAAAGGGGAAATTGGAGCTGAGGGCACACAGGCAGAGGAGTTCATCTCAGTCTCCTCTTTGCAGATGAGAAGGCAAGAGTAACCACATGACTTCACCACAGATGGGGTGAAGATGGCTTAACCAGTTGTTCTAGCCCCAAGTAGAGAACTGCTCCCTCTAAACCACAAGCTGCTCCTAATTTGCTTGGAGGTCATTATCTTGGATTTCCTTTTCTGGCCCCCTTTGCTGCAAATGAATGCAGCAGACAAACTACTCAGAAAGCAGTAACATTGCCAGTCTCTGTGTCTCGTCCTCATACCATGGTTACTTCTCCTGTTGCTGGCCTGTTCCTCTCCAGAACCTCCCTAGAATTTCCCTTTAAGTGTGCACACAGAAAGGTAAAGCTCTATAAATGAACAAGTGGCATCACATTTTCTTACAGGCATATCATAAGTAAAAGCAACCTGGGACACTTATTTTAATAATATGCCTTCCTTCACTCAGTGTGTCTAAAGCCTTAGCATTTCCATATGTTCCAAATCATTGAACAGATACCTTACATTCTTCTTATTTTCCGCACACTAAGTCATTGAAATTTGATGTGCATTTTGTACGTAACCCAGACTAGCCACATTTCCAATGCTCACCAGCTTCTTGGGGCTAATGGTTCCAAAGCAGAATATGGGGTTTGGACTCTAGATTCCCCTAGTTTGACTCCCTCTGGTTCAGTCCACACTTAGATCAAACCTCAGCTCTTGCCTGGACAAGACGTTTCTGTGGCTTTCTATGCTTCCCAAATGGGTGCGAGGGTAAGGAATGGATCTTTGCCATCCCTTTGTATCCTGCCATAGTATGTAATAGGAAATCAGAAGCTGGAAAACACATTAATGACTGAAGGAGGGCACTTGCCACACTAAGTTTGTTATATGGAGACTTGCCTTTTTAGACTTAGCATACTACATTCACAACCTCTAGTTTCCACCTCCCAGCTCTGTCCAGAGTCACAGAGCCCTATTTGGGTTAGACTGAATGACTGGGGCCTCCTTTGTCAAAAACTGAGTGGTTGCACTACTGTGTATGGAGCCTACACATGTATTGCTTCTCTTTCCTTGATTTTAGTCTCTGATATTAAGTAATACTATGTTAAGCCATAATACTCATCCTAGGATAAGAAAAGAAAGAGGAGATCAGACCAAACACAGAGTCATCCACTAGATACACCTCTTACTGAGAGTGCCAAAAAGGCCCCTTGGCATATAGAACATTGGTGCACATGGAGACAGCAAGGGGCAGCAAGGAGCTGCTGGAGCCATCCTGAGCTTGCTCTGATTCCCTGGTACTATCAACTCAACTCCCCCACCCCCCCCACCCCCAGGGAAATGGGAGATTTATATCCTGAGTACAATTGCCTTTGCATATGCAGCAGTATTTAAATTTCTGCAAGTGCTTCTAAATGGCTAAGAGCATGCTTGATTTTTTTTTGCATGTCTACTTTACCATCAATGATAAACGTCACTTCAAACAACCCGTTCAACCACATCTAAAAGATTGCTACTCTCATAAACCATACTCATCATGTATGTTTAAAAAAATGCAAAGCTTGAAAACAGGAGAAGATACCAGTGTTTCATCTAAACAATATAAACACTGGAAAACAGCCCAAAGAACATGATTAGCTCAAGCTCATTTACAGAGAGCTGTTAAAAGCATTTACTTCACTTGGAGAGGACCTCAGTTCAGTTGCCAGCACCTACATCCAAAAGCTCTCTCCCTCCTGCCATTTCATTTCTAGGGGATCTGACACCCTCTGCTGTCCTCCAGAGACAGTTGCACTCAACTGATTGACATACACATACCTACCTACCTACCTACACACACACACACAGACAGACACACACACACACTCATACACACACATACACACACACAACACATGCATGCACACACTCGCGTATGCATGAGGGAATAAATAAATGTAGAGAAATAAAAATGTGCTGAAATCAATTAGAATTAGGCTTAACCTCAGTTTGACCGCCTTTTGCCAGCTTCACCCTGAAGAGCCCCTTGACCTGCTTCAACTGTGCCTGAGTCACACAGGAAAAGTAAATCCTACTGCTCCATGCTATGAATCAGGAGGATTAATGAACTCAGACAACATTTTGAGCAATTTCATAAAGAAAACTCTATCTAGGGCAACTGGAGCGTGAAGTAATATGTCAATATTTATTTTTGCAAAGTAAATTCCCAAAAGCTAGAAAAATCATCACATATACCATATGGTAAATAACTAAACACTAGCCGTGTTTAAGTTATCTGACAGTCATGCCAATAAGGCATGGACAGTTCAAGATAGACAAAGCTTTCATCCACTAGCTCTTATTTGGGCCTTTCGTCCGAGTCTCTTAAAAAAGAAATCATGTTTCTCTGCAGTTCACACACAGTTCTTCAAACACTATGGCTCTGGGTTGCTGTGCTGGTGTAATTGAAAACCTATAAAAAGGCTGAGAGCTACTTTTGAATTGGCTCAGTGAACTTGGACTGGATTTGTCAAAGTGGCGAAAGGTTTAAAGGAATTTTCATAAATGAGGTCTCCAAGCTGTGTGCTAACCATAGAATTCCAATGCACTCCAAAGCGCATGAACTCAGCACAGCGCTTCGGAGAAGAACAGTCATAGCAAGATGGAAATAAATGATTCATTTTCGCTCCCGGAGTTGTGCTGAGGCAAGCACACTTAGCCGCTGATCATCATACTTCAGCAGCCTGCTGTGTACTAAAACGACAATTGAGAAGTCTAATCTTTAATTGAATTGAGTACCCACAGATTAGCATGGTGAAATCCTCGGGTACTGGATGTAGGGCAGTGTTTACTATTGTTGCTAAGAAATAGAGCAGAGGTCTTGGAAAGTTCCAGACTGATTTGCAGAGGAGGGGGGTGGTTGTGCTTCTCCCTGGTGGCGGATTCCTCACTGCTCCTCACTGTCACAAGGCCTGTAAGCTCCTTTCATGCTCAGAAGCCCTGTGTTTTCAAAGCTTTCCTTGCAATGGCTGCATGGGTGTGTGCATGAGTATTCCATCATGGCTATTTGAAAAAGTGTCCCTCCCCCAAAGCTAGCATGAAATAAGTAAGCATCAAGAAGGATTGGGGATTTAGTGAAATAAAGTTATTCTGTTTATTAGGCTTATCGAGAAAATGGAAAGTTTCTTGAAATTTAACTATCACCAGACTTTGCATTCTGGCCCTAGTGGAAAATTGTCAAATCAGGATTTTTTTTGTTTTGTTTTTTGTTTTTTGTTTTGTTTTGGTTTTTTTTAATTTGATCCAGGTTGATGATTTTCCAAAATCATTAAAACGTGCATGTAGGAAACCAGTCTATTCTGCCTTTCTTTCTTTTCTCCCCTTTTGGCAAGCCTCACTGCATGATGCATTGTGTAATAGATTTTTTTAATGCAAAGCTGACATTTGCACAGCATGAGAAGAAGCTATGCCATTTCACTTGCCTTGTCCCAGAGAACAAGAGATTGCTATGTGCTATTTCAGTCAGGACCAGGCATTAAAAAAAAGTGTCCTTCCCAAGTTCAAAAATAAGAAAAGAGAAAAAGAAAAGAAAAAAAAACCCACAGGGACAAATTCCTATTTGGTCTATTTGAGGCAGATTGTTATACTCAATCTGGTATTTCAAAGCAGTGGCCTCCCTAAGAGAGGGTAAACCAGCAAAACACTTGACTGGCTGTCTCCTAGATCAGAGTTGAGAGAACTTGGGCTCATTACCAGATTCTATCTTATATCCAATCTCAGAACAAGCTGGATAGAATTAGAGAGGGGCTGCCACTGGTGTCAGGAGTCAGGATCATGTCTATGTCAGCAAATGTCCTTAGCTATCTCTAGCAGTTATTAGCACACACGCTTACCCACCTTTGGGATAACTGCTGACGTGTTGCAGTAGAGAGCTGGTTGTTAATTTTGGTAAGAGCTGAATTCTCAGCCTGTAAAAATATCTAGCCCAGTGTTGGAGGGTATCACATGATCAGTGGACACTAGCTTGGGAACCAAATCTTTCAACATGTCTTGAAAAGTGAATGTGTTTACAATCCAAGACCCGAGGCTAACTCCAATGCAATTAGTCAAAGTTAGGAGTTTTAATTTACAAAAGAAAATCATGTATTTCCACCCAGAGCATCTGAATAAAGGTCCTATGAAATAAGTAGGCAAAAATTTCATTACTGGCAGATGTTTGGCAGACAGTTTAAAAGGTAAATGAAACCATAAGAGGTTAAATCTGGCTTTTCTAAAACTTTTGATGCTAGGAAAGAATTTAAAGCTTTGACAATAATGAGATAGAAAAATAAGTTAATAAAAACGGACATTTAAATTACAAACTTGCTCAGAGTGTTAACTCCTCTCCTTTCTATTATCTGCCCAAACGGAGGACTATGAACCCCACTGGATAATAATGTTAGAAAGGATAGTAGATATTGACCAGTTCTAAGCATGGTGTTGAATATCAAAGCAAAGACTGGATTATCTAGCTTCTTATGAAGCCATGGGTTTGGGATGGTTTATAAACCTTTCCAATATTTTGATACAGTTTCATCCTTTCTCAATTTTGCAAATGTTTAACTACTCCATATATGAGCTTTAAGTGATAGAGTTTAAATGGAAATAGTGATATCAGATGCATATGTTGGATGCTTTGTGGGATGAATTGATGGGTTCTTTTGGTCTCTTGCTTCTGGTTGGTTTTTCACTTCAGAAAGATCAACTGAATGTTAGTAAGCAAGTGTATACTGAGTTTATTCCCTGAACCTCTAGGGCTACTGTCTGAGTTGTTGCATCTGTAACCTACTCCAGACACTTCGACCTGGGGACTGATCCTTGAAGTCTCAGAGTTCTACACTGTCTCTTGGTCTTTATATTAAACTATCGGTTTTTTTTAAATATTTTTATTTTCTATATTCTTTGTTTACATTCCAAATGATTTCCCCTTTCCTGGATCCCCCCTCCCCATATGCCCCATAAACCTTCTTCTCTCCATCCCTTCTCCAATGACCTCCCTCCTTTTTTTCTCTGTCCTTATATTCCCCTACAATGCTAGATCAATCCTTTCCAGGATCAGGACCTTCTCCATACTTCTTCATGGGAGTCATTTGTTATGCAATTTGAGCCTTGGGTATTCAGGGCTTCTGGGCTAATTAATATCCACTTATCAGAGATTGCATTCCATGTGTATTCTTTTGTGACTGGGTTACCTCACTTAGGATGATACTTTCCAGATCAAACCATTTGCCTAAAAATTTTGTGAATTCATTGTTTCTAATTGCTGAGTAGTATTCCATTGTGTAAATATACCACATTTTCTGAATCCATTCCTCCACTGAGGGACATCTGGGTTCTTTCCAGCTTCTGGCTATTATAAATAAGGCTGCTATGAACATAATGGAGCATGTGTCTTTTTGCATGCCGGGGAATCCTTTGGGTATATGCCCAGGAGAGGTATAGCAGGGTCCTCTGAAAGTGTCACGTCCAGTTTTCTGAGGAACCGCCAGACTGATTTCCAAAGTGGTTGTACCATCTTACAGCCCCACCAGCAGTGGAGGAGTGTTCCTCTTTCTCCTCGCCAACACCTGCTGTCTCCTGAGTTTTTGACCTTAGCCATTTTGACTGGTGTAAGGTAAAATCTCAGGGTTGTTTTGATTTGCATTTCCCTAATGACTAATGATGTTGAGCACATTTGTGTGTGTGATCTGTTTTATTGACAAGAGTGATAAGCTGACATCACTATAAGAATGGCATGATTTTGGTAGGTTTAGTGCAATGATTCCTCTTTAGTGGGCATCCAACAAAGTCAAGTCTTCCATAATGAAAATCCATTCACTGGGTGGTTTGGTCCTTGTATGAACATTGTGGAAGGTACTTACATAAACTAAAATTTGGCCTGGAGAGATGGCTCAGTGGTTAAGATCATTGACTGCTCTTTGAGAGGTCCTGAGTTCAATTCAGGGCAACCACATGGTGGCTCATAACCATCTGTAATGGGATCTAATTCCCATTACAGATGGGGATTAGACTCTGGTGGGTCTGAAGATAGCTACAATGTGTTCATATAAATAAAAGAAATAAATCCTTTAAAAAATTGTTAGATAGGTGATATAATCTTACAAATGTCACATTCATGTTTCCCTACTGAACAAAACGTAGGATGTATTTAGCTGCATTAGTGACATTCCAGCATTACTGCCACTGGACTACCAATGAGAAACACCAAAGACTGAACCCACAGCTATTCTGCTGGGCCCTTCTGCTCAACCACACTGCCACCCCACCTTTTTGTCATTAAGTGATGAACTGGGTATGCAATATTATTATCCCATTGTTTAAAATCTTCAAGGTTTAAAAGGGAAAGAATAATTATTTTGAAAGTGCTGGAAGTGAAGGGGAGGCAGTCAGGAGCCAAGGCCATTCAGTGCTTCCATGGAAGAACTAAGCAGTGAGGAAGGAGTTTCATCACTTTTCTTAGTCCAGGCTACACAGCCACGGCATATCTGGAAGAGAAAGCTATGATTTTCAAAGTATTTAGTAAATTAAACCAAAATCCACATGGGATAATTGAGAATGTCTAATGTAATAATCTTCAGTTGTGACTTCTAAATAACAATAGGATTGAATCAGAAACACTTCAGGCTCTTTGGGTTAATTACTATAAGGTCTGGGATTAAAAGCACTTTGCATTTCTTTCTTCTTGGTAGTTTCAAAGTAGATGATGTTAGGGTTGGCTTTCTCCTCAGCTCCTGCTGAATAGTCCCTTATTGAGATGCTCGGCACTTCTTTGGCCTCTGTCTTTAAGGACTTGTTCTTAAGCCCCAGGAAGTAAGTTGCTTTGTGATTTTTAGCATTATTTCACCCACACTTATGTTCATTAAACTGTTTGTGAAGAATGAGAACAGAAAATTCCCTGAGGAAAAAAAGCCAGTTTGAAAAACGAACCATAACATGCTTTCTTTCCATTTGATAATAAATGCTATAGTTATTGAAATTTCAGTGTCTTGGGAGGAAAATGTCCACATATCTTCCCTCTAACAAGATAGGTTGAGGAAGGAAATTCCAGAGATGCTCCCTTTTTTGTTTTTCTTTTTCCAATTAGATAGAGTTAAATTGAAAGGGTTTTTTTTTTCCTTAATGTCAGCCCCCAAAAGGTATTTATATAGCATCTCTCCTGAGGAAGGAGTTGGACAGACAAAAGCAAGTAGCCCATTGACAAATGACCTGGTGCTTCAAGAATGCAATAGTGTCACCTGGAACACTGCAGTTCCCTTTTTCTTTCTTTCTTTCCCCACTAGTATTTTCTTTGAGGTCTTTTCCAGGTAGGATTCCTTCTTGATTTTTTTAAAAGAATATGTTTTTATATACTGAAAATTGTACAAATATTAGCTTTCTCAAGTATATATTAATTATTTTTGAACTATCCATAGTCTTCTGTTCTGACAATCAAACCCACACCCTATATTTGATAGGCAGCTGCTCTGTTGAGCTGTGCTTCCAGTACTGCCCTGAGATGTTGGCCCATAATTCTCTAAAGCGGTGTTTCTCAACTTTTCTAATACTACAACCATTTGATACAGTTCCTCATGTTGTGGAGACCCCCAGTCATAAAATTATTTTTGTTGCTACTTCGTAACTGATGTGACTCATGATGCAAAACTTTTGGAGATAGAGGCTTGCTGAAGGGGTCGTGACCTACAGGTTGAAAACAATGTCTCTGTCCATCCTTGGTCTCTATTACTGCCTTTCACTGTTTTAATTTCCTCTTTTATTGTATTTTTTCCTTGAATGAAATAATCACATTTTCACTAAGAAGGGAGTATGTTCCTAGTAATTACTATAAACAGACTGTTTATGAATCAATTGTACTGATTTAGCAGTAGTTTTAAGAACACAATGAAGTTCTTCGTGAATTGTACTGAAAATATTACATTAATACCTAAGTACCTTCCCCGAGTATTTTCCAAACAGTAATCAGGGACTGTTAGTGGTGTCACTGATGTTATTTACACATGGAACTCTCATTCCCTGCACTTTGAACACACGGTTTAGTACCTTTTGGGGTATGAAGTTTTTCCCTCCTAGGACATTTCTAACCAGTGAAGGCAGGTGTCTATCAATAGTAAGGGCAGGATCCAGTGCTCTAGGAAGAAAGAGAGGTGAGCTAGAGACCTTCCCTGCGGTACAAAGGGCATGATCAGATTACCACAGGCTTCCAAGAAAACTTGACACTTCATTTAGAGGTAAAGCTGAATGAGTGGTCAGCGGGCAGGAAATTTAAAGGAGTGTGTTAGAGTTGGACAGAACCTGGAAATCATATTTTGATGTCATTTTACACTAAGACATATGGTGTGGGAGTGGCCGCCATAAAGCTTCAAAACCTGACTGGAGCCAGGTCTCATCCGTCTCCCACTGAAGAGGAAGGGGTTATGTTCCACATTCGCTGAATGATCCTGATGTATGATCCTGTGTAGACTCACCTCTGCCCCTGATGGCTACACTCTTATCTCTAATCCTGAGCTAGCAATCCTCTTTGTCCTCTCGCCCCATCTGAACTGTAGTGTTCTCTTTAAACAGTTGGGGGGGGGAGGGGGAGAGGGAGGGTGTGGGGGGAGGGGAATGTGTCTCACAAATCTTATACTCTCAAAGAAAATCTCCTTTCTTTCAAGATCTTGGCTCTGTTCCAGTTTCCTAGCCAGTGAATAGTTCCAGCTTTCAAGGAAATTGTCTGTAATGGTGCCTACTCTCCAACCATTCCCAGCTCCTAGTATGCAGAGACTCAACAAGTCCTGCTTTTTATAGTTTTCATGTTATACTCAGAATTTATCTTTCTTCTGTCCCCATTTATCTTGTCCTTATTAATGTTGCCATCATCTTCTCTGATTGTTGTAGCCACTTCCTTTCTCTCTCTTTTTTTTATTTAAAAACTGTTTCTCATATAATATTTCCTCTTCACAATTTTCTACTCTCCAAACTCTTCCCAGATTCTTTCCAGCCCCCCACACATTAACTCCATTCCACTTTTCCTCTGTCTCTTTATAAAACAAACAAACGAAAAGCTGAGAGAGAGAGAGAGAGATGCATGTATACAGACACATACACCAAAACAAAACAAAATTTAAAAAAAAAACACCATTAAATTGGATACCAGAGATCAATAAGACAAAAGCTGCCCAAACAAAGCAATATGAAACAAAAGTCTGCAGAAATACCACTGAGGCCTTGCCCCTCACTGCTGGGTGTGGAACTGCTTTTACTTGTGTTTAATATTATAGCAACCTAATTCTACTACTTTCTGATCTGCCCTTGCATCTTTCCTAAAAGTGATTTCTTCAAAGATTTTTTTTTGCTAGCACATGTGTACTGGATCTTCATTAGATTTGGATTAAAACCCAAAATCCTCAGTACGACATAAATCTGCCTGATTTTGGTCCCATCCACACGTTTGGCTCTATGGGACACATGGCGTACCCTTTACTCGACACCGTGATTGCTATGATTGCTGAATGACTTCAGTGTCCCAGACATTCCCAGAGACTGCTGGTCTCCTGGGTGTTTTCCTCCTCTTGTTCATTCTCAGCCTTCTTCCCCTGTCAACTCGTTTCCTCTGCCCTCTGCCCTCACCTCCCTATCTGTGTGGTAGATGGTTATTTACTTTTGTCCACGGACACCTCAATGCAAGACATCATGTTTCAATCACATCTGCTGCCCTCCTCCTGCTTAGTTTCATGTCTGGTGTGTAGCTGTGGCACAAGCAATAGCGCTTCCTGAGCAATCGTTGCAGACCAGGTGGTGCGCTAATTTATTTACACACATTTTCTCTTTTAAGAAGTTCAAGCAAGCTGGTAGTACACTTTTGGACATGATAGGACAAAAAGAAAAGTTGAAGGTTGAGCACTGAGATTTTTCTGACGGTGAACTCTCAGAATACTATGTTAGTAAAAACAAGTTAATTTTTAGACCTATAGTGGCAGAAAGGTAATAGATCAGACATGGAACACTTATTACAGTGTTTCCTAGTGATATTAGATCGCAGGTACATGGGCGGCTGGGATGCATAGAGAATTTGGCATGTGTTCCTTAGAGGTCACCAAGAAACTTACTTTATTCAACTTACAAAGTCTATAAAAATCCGAGGCTGCAAGCTTGTTAGAATTAGAAGACCAACCAACCGATAACAAGCTCAGAAGTAGAATATATGACCAAAGTCAAAAAGAAAAAGAGTAGATATATCATGAGAGATAGATACCACATGGGTTTTAAGCATGAATTAGTAAAATTATGAAGATACATGAAAATGATTCAATTAGACTCAATGTTTTAAGCATAAGTGCTATGTGTTATTATTTTATTATATTTTCTTTGAGATTATACTATAATATTTTTAACTCCTCATCCCTCTAAGCCCAGCCATATACTCCTTGTTCTCTTTTCAGATTCATAGCCTCCTTTCTGTTAATTATTCTCACAAATATGTATGTAAATGCATATATATTTTAGGTACATAGTATTTAATACAAGTACACCTTCTCAGTCTATATAATGTTTTCAGGGCTGACCATTGGGTACTGGGGAGACATTTAGTGTGCTCTTTCCCGAGGAAGACTATTTTTCCCACTGTCAGCATTCAGTTTCAAGCAAAATAATTCTAAACTTAAAGGCTCATTGTTAGGAAAGAATAATGGGTGACTGTGTGGACACTTGAACCAGAGTACCTGTGTCAATTTGTACAAGCTTCCATAAGAAAATACAAAAAGCTGGATATCTTATAAATAGCTGAAACTTATTCTTATACTCCCAGAGAGAGGCTGAGAAGCCCCAAATCACAGACTGTTAGATTCAGTATCTACTGAGGAACCACATTCTGGTTTGTAGATATCGTATCCTCAGTGAATCCTCACATGTTGAAAAAGCATCAGGGGTCTCTCCAGAGGGGTCTCTCCAGATGCTCTGTGGAGAGTAACCACTCCTACCCCAATCACCTTTCAAGGATGCTCAGCTGCTAATACCATTCCAATGGTGATTGGACTTTAACTTATGAATTTAGAGGAACAAAGTTCAGACCATAGCACTAACAATCAGAGAATTCATGATCTGTAATATTAACCCACTGAGACTCCACTTAAAAAAAACTGCTTCACTTTCTTAGACTCAACAGACATGAAGCTTCCTCCTAACACAGCCTCCTCCCAAAACAGCCTCCTCCCAACACAGCATCCTCCCAATACAACATCCCTTCTCAAAATACCTTGCATTGTTTCTCTATCATAACACTTATCCCAAATTCAGATCCCAAGTTCTATTGTTTGTCTATTGTATTTCTTCCTTGGCATTATATGTTATTCAATGTTGTCTTCATGAATCTTTGCATTGCCTTTGACCCACAGCAGAAATTCAGCAAATATGTGCTGAAAGAGTAAGTGTGCAGACATGTCTTATTTTCTCTTCTGTCACTGGGATAAAATACTCTGACAAAAGCAACTTCGGTGAGAAGGGTTTGTTTTAGATACAGCTAGCTCATCATGATGGGGAAGTCACAGTGTCCAGAGCTTTAAGCAGCTAGCTGCTCTGCAGCCTTGGTCTGAGGAGAGTAGAGAGTACACCAGATGCTAATGCCCAGTCTGGGAGCCTCAACCTAGGGATCAGTCCTATCTGCTCTTAATGTGTGTCTTTCCACACCAATTAATGCAGTCGAGGTAATCTTCCTCAGGCATGTTCAGAGGCCATCTCAAAGCTAATTCTAGATTCTAACACTGACCAGCATAAGAAAATCATTTTGTTAGACAGCATCCTACAGAGACCATGCTGCCATCTGACTGTGTTTTTGTAGACATTGCTGATTGTTAAAGTGCAAAACGTGTTCACCAAAAATCCAAAATAGATAATACAAAGCTGTATCAACTGAAAAACAGCCTCCAATTTGGAGAAAAATTATTTACCATCTTGGTGTGTTTTATGAGTTTGTTTACTTGACATCATAGCTGTTTGTAATCTGGCTATATCATTTTGTAGTCTATGAATTTTAGTCAGTGTTCAATAATCAGCCTGGTTTTATACTCTAAAAAAGAATTTTTATCCTGACTTATAGTTTAAAATGGAGTAAATGTATATTTATCCCTGCCTATTAAAACAACAGAAATAATGAAACACAAAGAAGAAAATCCACATCTGTAATGAAGCAAGTCGTTGGCAGCAACCCCAGAGCACAAACCTTACAGTTCATGCCAAGTCTACAACGTGTGGACACAGGTGAAGGAGGATGTAAGAACCTACACTTATCTCATCTCTTTGGACCCTGAGCCAGATATCAGTTTCCATCAAATTAAGTGCATTGCCATAAAGCCATCTCCAGAGCTTCCTGGTGGATGTGTCAAGACTCAGATCTGTAACAAGACTCGGAGAGGTTAGGAGTGGTACCACAAGCAGCCACTTGTCACAAAACTTGAAGGTAGGCAAGATGGAACCAGAGAGGAATCACCCTGTGCCCACTTGGTTGTCTTTCCTTAATCTTCTGGCTGAGGGTGCCTGCTGAAAGAGAAGAGGGAAAGGAAGGGGCAGGCAGCAACGGCCTTTAAGAGCAAGCAGAGGCCAGATAATCAAAGGCCTTCTGGAAGAGCAAGTGAGGCTGTTAGGGGAATGCCTTCCTTATTTCCGCCTCAACACATGGAGACACTTAGTAGTGCTGGGTGAACTGAAAGGGTACCTACTTTCTCCCTAATCTCTTTGTTAGACAGACATGGCCACTGTGGAGAAAACAACCCATTAAGATTAGAAATAAGAATGAAAGAGCTGAGGCTTGGATAAACTTTGTGTAGTTCACAGAATGAGGTTAGCGCCAAGGCAGGCGCCATAAATCAAAGATTAAGCAACACTGCACCAAAGGGCACGTGTGTCTGTAATTGTGAAATGAGCTTCACAGCAAAGAGTGAAGCTGAGCTTTTCAAATTGCTGAAGTGTCACCGTTTATTTATGAGCCAAGATAAAACTCATTTCTAGATAAATGACTAAATTGAAATACTATAATGCATACCATTCAAGAGCTGTTATGGTTAAAAAATGTGACCATAAAAATGTCACATTATTACGGAACCTATTTGTTGGTTGGGTATTTTCTGACTTCTATCTCTCAGTTTATTGACTCCCACTAGGGTTTACTGCTTGCCTTGCATAGCCAATGCACAGTAGCTGTTTTAGAAGTGGGAGACTGCCCTTTCTACCTGACACAGCCTTGAAAGACTCAGAAACTTAAACCAGAACCGATGCTCTTGCTGATGACATTGGATGAGGTAACCACAAAAGCATTTGTTGGCAGCCGTCATACCTCACTCACAGGAAAGCATTGGGCTCTTAACACAAGTTCATAGTTAATTGGAAACTACTTCTTTTCTCCCAGTTGGTCTTCCATTTCCTGTAAGTGCTTAAGCTCTCATGGTGAATCTGCTCAACTGAAAAGAGTGAATTTTTTTTCCCTAATCTCGGAAGTGTGATATGGCCAGTAGGGCTAGTACATCAAATGAAGCAAAATGCAGCTTATATAATCAACAGAGAATAGGCACCCCATTTCACAGCAAAGCAGTCCTGTTTAGTGTGTCTTGAAGGTCACAAGTTGTAATCTTACTACCAAGGTTACTAACACTTCAGATGTTGATGTGATTAGGCCACAATGGACAGTGTGTGGAGATACAAAAACTGTAAGTCATTTAAAAAATTGTAGAAATGAAAAACCACTGGAGGGAGTAAAAGGCTTAAGCCAGAGTAGACCAGTAATGTGGCAGAGGGAAGATGGGTCAGTCATTTGGTAAAGGTGCTTGTTGAACAAGCCTAGAGACCCAAGCTCAAAACTCAGAACACACATAAAGGTAGAGTCAGGAGAAAACTGACTACACAAAGTTGTCCTCTGACTGCCACATGTATACTATATCAGAACTCTCTGTTCTCCTCATGTCCCCCATCATATGAGCACATATATTTTTTCTTAAAATGTATCATCATACACATCATATGAATGCACTTTCTTTTTTCTTAAAGAGTAAATAAGTATAGAAGACTGTGACTCCGGTGGATAGTCAAGTAGCATCCTGGAGATGAATCAGGACAGGCTTAAGCACTCCAGTGGGGTCCTAAGAAGCAGCAACCAAGTCAAACTGAAAATAGAGTGAGCAGTGAACAGTAGCTAGCCTAACCTGGCTCCAGACCAAGGCCACTCTTACACTATTAGTATATGTTAACCAATATGTTCTTCACAACTGCTCCGTGAACTGTAAGATATTTGGCATATCTTCAGAGAAAAAGAAGAAGGAGGAGGAGGGATGGAGAAAGAGAAGGAGATAAGAATGAAGCCAGGATGAGAGTGAAGTGGCTAAGCTACATGGCTACTAAAGCTCAGCTGAGACTTGAACCCTAGTACCTGTTCCCAGAGGTTGCACTCCATTACCTCTGTCAGACATGACTTACAGTACCAGGAGTTTATCACTTTCTTATGTAAAAAGATGAGTTGGCACCTAGATCCTTCATCAGAGTTTCTACCTGGTTAACTGGAGATTCCCAGCAGAGAGGTGCTGAGAAAGAGAAGACACCACCGGTTTCACGAGAATGGACATGAGGTGCTGACATTGTGGGAGGGAAAATATTGGATGGTTTAGAGAAAGGATTTTAATAGCAAAGCCTAATTTACGATATGTAGATTCATATTAGAATGATCACTTCTCCTGCAATAGAAAATGATCTTATTAGGAAATGTGAAATCTTGAAGCTTTGCAATAGTACTAACTTAAATAGCAAGTAAAATATGCACATGGAGAAGCTGCTGGTTTTGATGTGTACCCTAATTTGTGGATTATTTCTTCAATCTTGCTCCCTGAGGCAGAAGTGACAGTGATCCTGTAGCTGTGGGCTTAGTTTCTTGGAGAACTCTGAGAGGAACAGATGCTAATGACCCAAAGACTAAAGCCGCTGCCTGTGGCTACTCTAAATTGTGGCTACTGTCAGAATTACAGCACTGTTTGAATAGCCATTTGGTTTTGCAAATCACAAAAATTAAAATGATCATTTGCCAAAGTTAACATAGTTTTCTCTTTTTTCCTTCTCTTCTCATGTTTCATAAGTACTCCTATGTGGTTTTAGAGCAAGCAAATACTTCACCAAAGGGAAGTAGAAGGTACCCACCCAAGTTGGTTTGGTGTAGGCAGCCTGGCCACATGTGTCCTAGCTGTCATGCATGTATATCAGGTTTTTCGAAAACAGACCTTCTATGGGAAGTGCATTAAATAGTACTCCAAAGTCGACACCTCTGGATTAAAGGAAGGGGCAAGAGAAGGTGGGTTTCTCTTGTTAAGTCCCACCTAAGGCCTAAGCAAGCTCATGGAGACACTAAAGGCTAGGGAGTCCTTCAGCACTGAACCAGGTTACTGCGAAGGGACCTGGCCTGTACAACCCAGGCCATCTCATCACTAGCAGGATTATGATTCAAAGGTGGCTCGCTAATCAAGCGTCAATTCCTACAGAAAGTTGCCAGCCTTGGACATTGGGTAGAATACTTCCCAAGAGTCAGGGGAAGTACAATTTGAACAGCATACAATGGTGTTCTGTGTCATAACTATAATCTCTAGAGTTTATAGTTGGCATTTATTTCTTAGCTACTATTTCATAGAACCCATCTTTCACAAAGAAAGTGAATTCATGAGAAAATTATTTTAATAAGACTTTTGCTGTAGAGAAAAAAATAAGCATATATATACTGATTATCAAGAAATTATGTGGGGGGGCATGCACATAACTGAGTGATGGATAAATAGAATGGGTTGCTTTTTCATGTGCTGTATCCTCTAATATTTGTAGGTTCCTTGCAAGAAAAGTGTGTTCATCCCCATTCAACTGATAAGTAGAATTGGAGCAGTCAAGAGACTGATGAGCTCAGTCATTTAATGGTATAATCATGATATCAGGCCAACTCTACCCAAATCAAAGCCCTTTACTCAGTCATATCCGGTGCTGTTAGCTCTAGACCTTGAAATACAGCCATAAGCTTTCTGCTTTGATAGATAACTTTTGCCCCTGTTTTAACAGTGCTTTCTTATCCAGAAGTTTGTCATCACAGATCTCAGACATGTGATATTTAAACTAAGCACGGATCTTTGATCCTTGCCACAAACTTCTATTGAAGAAAAAGGAAGTATTTTATCTCTACTCTCGCAGGACTTCGTGCTGACAGTGACCTGGCATCTTATGAAAACAGACTATTCTGAATGCCTGGTGTGGTGGTCCATGAAGGATGCTGAGGCAAAAGGATGCTGAGTGCAGTGCCCGTGAGGGAAACCTAGGAAGATGAGGTCTGAAAAAAAAGAAAAAGGAGAGAGAAGAGAAAGGATGGGAAAAGAAATGAAACAGGAAGTGAGCTCCTGTGCACTGGCTTCTGTCCTGTCCTCCCGCAGTGCATTTAATAGATGAGTGGCAGCTAAAGGTATTGAAGACTGATAATGGAGAAGCCAGAAGTCAGTGGCACTTATAGACTCTCAGTTCCCACTTGTTGAATATGGAGAAGGGACAAATACATTGTGCTGGTTAGTTTCTCATCAACTTAACACAAGGTTAGGATCATGAAAAGAAACTTCAGCAAGTCTGTGGGATGTTATTTTCAATTGATAATTAATGTGAGGGGACCAAGCCCATTGTGGGCGGTACCAACCCCAGGCAGTTAGTTGATCCTGGGTGGCACAAGAAAATAAACTGAGCAAGCAACGGAGAGCAAAGCACTAAGTATCACTCCTTCATAGCCTCTGCTTCAGTTCCCCCAAGCTTGACATCTGCTCTGATTTTCCCTTTGAAGTGGACTATAAGTTTAAAATGGACATAAACCCTTTTATTCCCAAATTACTGGTGCTTAGTTGGTGTTTTTTCATAGCACTAGAAACAAACTAGAAAACATGAACATATATGCTCATATACACACAAGTTCAGAAGCAAACTGATCATTACACGATCCTCATTATCATTGCTTAATTTATGATGATGGCATTCTGAAACCAGAAGAAAGAAATCCTTTAGATACGTGACTAAAATAAAATTTGAAGTGAATTTAAACCTCCCTTCAATCTAAGTAACTTCCTGGGGCATTTCATTTCATTAGAATGCCCAAGTAATGTATATTTTTCCCCTGTCTTCTTCTGAAACTACGGTTGACTGATTCCCCACAGTTGAATCATGTTACAAATGATAACAACACGTTCATTGCTCCGTGACAGTTGGCTTCCTCTGATTTGTTTTTGATGCCACAACTAAAGTAGGCAAGGTTCTGTTGTTCCTTTGTTTATTTTAATAGAGTACTGCTGGAGTCAGGGTAACCCAAGAGACAGATATTGTCAGATAATCACATACATCATCCTCCATAGTTAACAAAAAGGAGTAAGGAGAGTGATCATCCTTTCAGCCTTGATATTAAAAACACAACACATAATCTCAATCTGAAGAGTTCTTATCTCTTTTTTAGCAACTGTTACTTATTTAGGTCTTTGGTTCAATTCGATCGTAATTTAATGGAGGATTTGCAAAGCAGTTGGAAAAGGCAGCTATTTCTGTGTGATTGATGCAGTGTTCCATATAAATCTTATAACCCTGCATTATAAATCATGTGGGAATTTAGTATGAAAAACAGATGACTATACAGTTGCTTTTTGAGACACAGAAAAAGGCAGTTAGGTATCTACAGATTACACTTGGTGCCATTATATCATGAACATGTAGTTGCATGTGTGTTCATTAACAATCCTAAGTCAGACAACTTAAAAATACACACTCACAGCTTATCAGCATCAACTCAAAGGTCTCTAAATTGGGTTATCACTTCTGGAACTACAAAGAATGAAAATTTATTTTATCATTCTGGGTATAAAAATTGTCATACAATATTAAGGCATATTTAGTCACATTCATATGTTAAGGATGACAATTTATAAAGAATTATACATAGTAACAAATTCAAGACTGCTTTTGGGTTCTGTGTAAAATCAGGAGCTTAGCATTCATATGAATCCTCAAAAATTCGTTCATGTGCACTGAGTTATGGACTTGCAGGTTTGCAGTCTCCATAGTATCTAAGGGAAGCTTTGTCTGTCTGTTGACTAGAATGCTGGAAGCAAGGCTCCTTTCAAAAACACCCTGTATGATCTGAACATGACGGTTTATTGCAGAATTCATACCTGCTTCTGCTTTAGGACAGGCATTCCAAGGCTGGATGTGTACGGGGACCAGGAGGGATGCATGCCAGGAGAGGGACTTAAGTATTCCACTTGAACAGACTGGTGAAGCAAAGGGTGTGAGGCAGCGGCAAATTGAGCTTGTAATAGCTTGAGAATTTAATACAACGTCTCCATGTCTTCAAGTTTAAGGAGGGAAAGGAAGGAGGAGACAGAAGAAGGAGGAGGAGGAAGGAGGAGGAGGAGGAGGAGGAGGAGGAGGAGGAGGAGGAGGAGGAGGAAGAGGAAGAGGAAGAGGAAGAGGAAGAGGAAGAGGAAGAGGAAGAGGAAGAAGAGGAAGAAGAAGAAGAAGAAGAAGAAGAAGAAGAAGAAGAAGAAGAAGAAGAAGAAGAAGAAGAAGAAGAAGAAGAAGAAGAAGAAAAGAGAGGAGAGAGAGAGAGAGAGGTGTTTGACAAAATTCCCTGACAGAACACTGGCTAGGCAAACAAAGTCACTTCCTTATGTGAGACACAAATTACCCACAGGTCTCATAGATTCACATTTCATGGAAGTGAGTATGACACTTGGCTCTCTTCAGTTTTACATACATGGGACATTTCAAGTACGAAACTGATAGTCTTAACAGACCCTTCAAAACAGAATCAGATCTTCAAAACAGAATCAGAACCACCTCAGATAGGCTGCCTTCTTCCAGTGTTAGAAAAGAAACAACTGCCTGCTTTTCAAGCAATGTTTTATATACTATTCAGCCAGAACCAGCAACCAGTTGGATCTTGTTTTGTTTGGCATATTGGCTTATATCATTGATTGGCTCAAAATTGAATGTTAGGGTTTTTTTTTCCCTCCCCATTTATGTCTCAGTAAGAGATTTCCGGTCTTGACTAAACCTCTGCGGTCAACTTTTATCTGATCATTTGTCTGTCTGATAGCCTCTCGGTGTTTTTACAACATTTTAAACAGAAACGTAAGTGCCGTTTGTGAAAGGCAAGCTGTTCCACTGGGAAGGGTCTCTTGTGTCTTCTCAAGTTGTTTTCACATTCAGTTGATACCAAGCTTCTAGAACAGAAGTCTGGGAATTAACAATGAACGAGACCACTGAACACAGGCTTCCTTCCTGGCCAAGCCTGTCTTCTGAGGCCAAACAAAACAATGAATGAGAATGGAAAATTGATGGGTATAGCCAAACGGGTTAATTTTTATTAATTTCAGACTCAATTCGGCTCAAAGACAATATAATCTATAAAAATGGAATACTGGCTACCATTTCTTTTTGCTCTTTAAGAGCAAAATGTGTTATACTAATCAGGAGCCTGTAACTTGGCCTTGCAAGCAGTTAAGAAAAAAAAAAAAAAAAAACACCGTGTGAAACCTGCTTAGAGTTGGAAACCGTAAAGAGATTCTTTCTCCCTGTTGCTCATGAGGTATTTTTTTCCATGTGTTAAATTTCATTTGGGTTGTTCAGGAGAGAACATGGGAATTTTGTTCTGCTTCTGGAAACTGTGATGGAGGAGGAGGGGTCAAGAGGCAATCCAACCACTTTCAATAGGAAGGAGCCAAATGTAAATGACTCTGAAATATGGTAGTTCTCTGGCTGTGTCTGTGAGCACACAGCCACCATAGTTTCTGTGCACTCGCTCGCACTTCCAGTAACTTACCTAGAGCGAGTTATTACCTGGTAGATGGGAACAGGGAAAGATGTGAGTGGCAAGATCTCTCTCTCTCTCTCTCTTTCTCTCTCTCTCTCTCTCTCTCTCTCCTCTCTCTCTTCCTCAGCAGTTCCTCTCTTTCACCAACAATACAAGGAATTGAGAACTCTTAACACCTCAAAGTAAACAAAAGTTTTGTTTTTCCACAAAGCTATGAAAGTAACTTAGAAAGGTCAGTCGGACCTCAGTTTGCTCAAACATTGTCAATGCTGACAGTTACTCTGTCCCCTTCAGCTAAACAATTACTTCATTGACCTGCCTTTGTTAAAAACATGTGAACATTTCTTTTGAATTAGTCAAAGGAAGCACATGGCTTTACAGAGATTTCCACGGGAGATTTAAAGAAAAATTTATTACCTCCTCACCTGTGTCTAGACAAATTTATTAGGCACTTGCTGATGGCAAGTAGTACCTGTTTATGAAGCTGATTTCTAGACTGCTTACATGGGAACTTTCATAAATTACCTCAAGTGCTTTAGAATTTAAGCTTAAACAGGGATTAGACATTCATAAATTGAATCAAGTGGTCATGGACTAACAGGGAAGAAAAATGTCTTTTAATGCACCTCTGCCATTCTCCACTTCCTTGCCTTCAGCCTGAGGAACATGCTCCACTCTGAGGAAAGACATATTTAAAGTCAAACCTTCCAGCGCCAGAAACTTCTCCTTTACATCTTGGCTAACCAGGGAGGTTAATCAGCACCTTGTCTCTCCTACAGATGACAGGGTACATTTCTAACGTGTTGAAAGAGAGGTATACAGAGTTTACCGGTTGAGCGGTGTCAATTCCCTGGCCTCAGCAACAGCTTTTTAAAACCTAAGTTGTTTTCAGCTGTCGGAGTCAAGCATGGTGGGCAGTTGAATGAACTACCTACTCAAGTCATTAGTGTTTTCTAGACACTAAATAAAACTCAGAACTGCATCCTTTGAAATATAAAGTACCCGCATTACTCATGGCAATACTCATGCTTAATTTGACAATTTAATGTTACTGTCACCAAATGTAAAAAAAATTACAAAATATTGGCTCCCAGTTTGGGCAATTCTGTTAGCTATTTTACTACATTAAAAAGAAAAAAATTAAAGAGTCAGGTTTCATCCTCTGGAAATTAACTCATGCCTAGGTTCCAATGCACTCAGCCTATTTCATACTAAACTAGTAGTGAGAACCCATCTCTCTTGGCTCTTTCTTGAAAACCTGGATTCTCCATGCTTCTGATGACTTGTGGCCGCATCTGGTATTACATCCAAGAAGCAGTAAAAGCTCTCAACTGTCAGATGCGGGTAGAAATGCCCTTCACCTTAGACATTTTCTAGTCTGTGAGATCTAGCCCTGGGAGAATATTCTTGGGGATATCGTGGGTACTGCTAAAATTAATTAAAAAAACCAGCTGGAATTTATCGTCTTCCAGAAGCTCTCACTTCTTACAGATCTTCTTCATTGTGTCATAGAATAGGAAGGAAAGAAATGAAAAACAACTTAGATGCAACTTCTATAGGAGAGTTAAATCGAATGGGCTCAGGAGAGTAGAACTCACACTCTTGAGGACAGTGTTTCTGGGATGCTGTGGCTTTAGCTGCTTGTCAGCTGGGCATTCTCACAGTGACCAGACTGTTGTCAGCTGTTAGTCATCAGTGATAATGATCCCAGGGTTACAGAGTTCTGGTGACTCCTCTCCTCCCTGTCCTCTTTGACTTGGTGTCTTAGCACTGCTGTCTTGCCTGGGTACTTAGGATTAAAAGTCTTTCTGAGCAATGGAAAAGAGAAACTGTTCCACGTATGTGTCTTATTGGAAACCATAGATCCTATTACACTGGTGCCTTTGACCAAGCATGGCGATTACCGGTTTCCAGGAGCCTCCTGCAAGTAGGGAATAGGTCACATCTTCCTCTGTGATTCAGGTCATTGGTTTTGGGTTATGCCACTGAAATTTCATAGGATCATTTCAACCTGTGTGCTGCTCTTCCCAGCTGCCGGTAGCTGTCAGCCATGACTGAATCCTCATGGACCTAGTAAAGTGCAAATCTTTCCAGATGATGTTTCATTTAATGCACATGAAAGTACTCGGATTTGGCTTTAATGGCCATTATCCCTAGCTTACAGATGAAGAAACGGCTCTGGTGAGAGCTTCGGGACCTTGTCTTTGGTTATTGCACTGGTGAGTTGTAGGGAGAAGACCCTACCATGGCTCCAGTCCCCGTCTATAACACAACTTGGAGTCCCCTTAACTGGCTGCCACAACCTACCAGTGTGGAGAAGGCATTCAACAGCACTAGTGTCTTTTTACTGTCGGGTGTTTTTGTAGTGACTTTGATGAGCAGGTGCTGCTCTTTTCAGTGCCGGAATGTTGAAACCACACTGGTCCCATCTCTGCGATGGATTGTAAGGGCTATCTGTGAGTGCATATGAACCGCCATCTCCACACTTGCCTTAAGTAAGAAACAAAATAGAACGTCTTTTTCTGCTTCCCTTCCTCTTGAACATATGATTACGCTTGCATTGGAAGAGATGGTGGGACAGATGGCATCTTAAAATAGTTTTTGCAAACATGTTCAGTGAGCTAAAATCATAGAAGTCCTCATGCCAAGAAGATTTTCCAGGGACACGATGAAAACAACATGTAACATTGAGACTTAGGTACTTAGCTCTCAAACTAAACTGAGAGCTGTTCTGCTATTTGCCTTCCCTCTTCCTGCTGTTCTGCTATTTGCCTTCCCTCTTCCTGCTTCCTTGTGGGTAAACGTTTGCTTCTGAAACTGAACTTCTGCTCATGAAGTCATTTTCTTACATTCCCCATTACCCTAGCTGTTTCTCCTCCCAAAGACCATACCAAAAATTTCTTATTCAAATGGCAACCTTTCATTTCTAATTAGAACAGATTTTTTTTTAAGATCTAATAATTTGGAGATTGTTTAAATCGACTCAAACATTTGATACTTAATATTCAAGACAATAGCAGTGTGGCTTTTTAAAAAAAATATGTGTTTTTAAACTGAAGTAATGTACAGTTGTAATTATATCTTGCTTTAATGGATCACTAAACATGTTTCATAAGTAAATCATCAGTGCTCTGTCCAGATGCTAAGCAGATGACAGGCTTTTGCTTACGTTCTCTTAGGTATAGAGGCTTTAGGAGTGGCTATTCATTCTCTAATCTTGGGAGCAGCATTCAGCCTCACTCTAACTTAGAATACACTTGAGAGGGCTTTCCATGAGTGTTTTTTATTTAGCAGTGTCTGGCTTCCTGTTAGAAATGAGAAGTGACCTCTTCTTGGATGCAACAATCAAAAGGGTTCCAGTATCTCTTCCAGCCAAAATCATCCAGTTTAAGAATCCTTGTTCTATAGGTTTTAACAAGATGAGAAATCCCAACTAGATGAATATATCAGCTCTGCTGCTGGCTTACTAAAGTGGGCGTTTAGTATTTTTCCCCCAGATACTTCAGCTCACCTTTCATTTTTCCAGATCTTTCACAACCACTCTATACAAAATTGTGACTAGCCTTGTATCCCTCATTCAAAGGTATTTGTTTACTGTCTTAGTCAGGGTTTCTATTCCTGCACAAAACATCATGATCAAGAAGCAATCTGGGGAGGAAAGGGTTTATTCACATTGTGCTTCCACATTGCTGTTCATTTCCAAAGAAAGTCAGGACAGGAGCTCACACAGGGCAGGAACTTGAAGGCAGGAGCTGATGCAGAGGCCACGGAGGGATGCTGCTTCCTGGATTGCTTCCCCTGGCTTGCTCAGCTTGTCTTCTTATAGAACTCAGAACTACCAGCCCAGGGATGGCACCACCCACAATGGGCACTCCCACCCTTGATCACTAATTGAACAAATGCCTTACAGCTGGATCTCATGGAGGAATTTCCTTAAGGGAGGTTCCTTTCTCTGTGATAACTCTAGCTTATGTCAAATTGACACACACAAAACCAGCCAGTATATCTACTCAGTCCTAATCTGTGCGTGAAATTATAAATTTGATTTTATATACCCTCCTCCTCTACAGATTTCAAGAAATCAGGATGTCTTTACACTATTCAGAGCTTCAACCCCAAAGCATAGCCCAATGCCTGGCACGTAATCTGCAAGCTAGGAGTAATTGTTGACTAAATGAGTCAATTATTTACAGACACTTGCTGTGAAAAAAGCAAAGAGCAAGGATATTAAAGATCACAAATGTGGCTGCAAATAAATTGTTGAGAGAATTCTAAGCGAAGAAGCGGAGCTGCCAGTACGGTCATTCCACCTAATGCTTTCATAATTAATTATTCTGTAATTGAGATTTAGCTCTCTCCTCATTTCATGTGATTAGTTTTCCTACAGCCTATTTTTCATGTCAAGTATACCGTGGCCTGGGAGGACAGAGAGCACCGAGCTGTAAGGAAGGGAGGAAAGCCCAGATGTTGGATGGAGGGAAAAGACATAGGGAAATCCCAGCCTTTCTGATTCAGTCAGCCATTGCAGGCTCATCGAGGAACAGAAGGCTATGATTAGGCTCGCACTGGTATCGAGAGTCAAGTGCACTAGTCCTGTGGGTGCTGTTTTGAGTATTAGAAGCCACAATTGAGGGCTTTTAATTGCAAGAAGCAATTTATCCATTCAGAGCCTAAAGATTTCTTTCTATATTTTTGCTGTCTTATTTTGTATTTATATTTCTTCAGCTTGCCAAATTGCTCAAAAATATTTAAGTGCCTTCTTATTTGATCTTTTCATTGAAATAATTGTCTTTCATAGAAAATCTGCCATTCACCATTAAGATGGAAACAGAAATCCTTGGCTTAATTATCAGGCCTGGACATGTTTGGGTGAAAATGCCATAAACTTAGTAAATAATGACAATATGAATTCCATTGAATGTGTCTGGGTCCTGAGACATTATGGGCATATGGGTTGACAAGGTAATGAATGATGCCTACTCAAGCTGTGTACTGAATACCCCTGGGATTTTATATGACAAGACCAACAAGGTCATGAGTCAACGCCAGAACTCCCAAGTATTGTCAATGAAAGGGCTGTGGAATTCCTCACTTCAAAAAAAAAAAAGTCAATTATCAGTTTAGAATTACTAGTTGAGTAGAATGTACTTATATTTTAAAATTATGTCTATTTAACCCTTAAGCAAACTGGTGTTTACAGAATGAGAACCTATCTTTCAAAATGAAGCAAGAGAGGAGAAAGAAAAAGAGTCTAATATTCTGACATTTAAACATAAAGTCAGTATCATTTAGTCAGCATACTAAACTTTTCTTCTTTGTTTGGCTGCTTTTTCTTTCCCTAGCTGCTTCTGGGATATGGGTAAAGCCCGGGGAGCTGGGGTAGCCGTGGAGTGGCAGAGGGAGCAGCAGAACTGGTGCTTGCTTGTTTTGGGTTAGTTACAAACGTAGAACCATTGCATGTCGTTTTGCACTTCTTACTGTCTGTGTCTTGGAATGGAGTTCACTCCCCCCATGCCACAATTCAAGAATGCACTGGTGGTCGATCTTTTCCTGAACCTCAGCTCCCCTACCTCTGCTCCCATCTTCATATAGTACAATGATGTCATAATTCCTTCCTAGATTCTAAAATTACCCAACACTCACAAGTCAGGAAACCTTGGTACATTTTCACGATGACGATTGGATGGGTAGAGACAGAGAATAGAGAAAAGGGGCGAAAAGGAGAAGGGTGCTATCACCTCACATTCCAGGGGATGGCATAGCAACCTATTCCATCAGTAGATGTGCTAATCTTTCACCCACTGCAAAGCATCTTAACAGGTGCCATGATGATGAGGCTGAGCATGATCTAGTCTTGCACTCAAGAGAGCATGCTCTCTCATAGCTACTTTCCTAAAGATGGTCCAGTGTAGAAGCAGCCATTAGCCACATCGTCCTGGAAGATTAAGATTGCCAAAGATATCATGATTCTGTGACTTCTGCACACAACACAGAATGCTTACTTGGAATGATTTGGCTAGTAATGTGTTCATTGTTCTTCTAACTTCTCAGGGATCTAACTCAAAGATGAATTTCCTCTATCCCATGATTTGCCGTATATGGTTTTAAATTTTCTAAGTATATTACCATCATTAAATGAGGTTTAAAGTGTAGTGCAAATGTCAGAGATGAGGGAATAGAGTTTGTCTCAAATAGCCGATGATGTTTCCACAGTCAAAAATAAAACTACCTTCGTTCCTCGCTAGTGGCAGTTTGACCAGTAAATTAAATTAGTTCCTGTCTATTCCATAGGGTAGATTCATGGATTAAGGATTTAGAGATGTGAAATTAGAGATGATCTAGACAGCCAAATCAGTAGACACTTGCTGCATGTCTTTTCTCTAATCATTGAATAATGGGACTCTCATATTCATTTGTAATGACATATTGGAATTCTGGTAGCTGAAAGGGATGATTTGATCCATTCGCATGTCTTTTGACATTTTCCACTTACAGCAGCATAAGCCAAGACGTCAATTTTTAAAACCTTTTAGTAGTAGCCACATAAAAGTAATAATTTTGACTACTGAGATATTTGAACTGTTAGGTTATGAGACACTAATAATATGAATGTAATTATGGATGTAATAGAAGCGGTTGTCACTGGATTGTGTAAGGTTTCTTTCAGGCACATTAACTATATTACCAAATAATTAAAACAGAGTTTGAGGCAAGCTTTGCAAGAATGATTCCCAGATGTGAGCTAATTTTGGTCACTACATTAGAGATAACCCAATGCTTTCCTAAGCTGAGGCAAATCATGTTTTTTTTTTGTTTTTTTTTTTTGTTTTGTTTTTTTTTTTGGTGGACCCTTCCAGAAGTCAATATTACCCTCCTTTTTTCATTTTACCCACAGACTGTTTGAAAGATGGACTATGAATTCTTTGTCATCCATAATATGTTACAGCTTTTTGGACAGTCTGTGTGAGAAATGCTATTCAAAGCTTGCTGGGCTAAAGTGGCCCTTGTAACATCTTTACCACAAAAAACATCTGTCTACCAGCTTTCCAGCTCTGCTCTCTCTGACCGTTTGTGGGAGTGCTTTAGAGAGTGATATTTTTTCCTTCTGTTGACAGGCTTCTGTGCTTGAGGCCAGAGTAGAAAGATAACAATAGTGTGTGCATGTATGCACGCGCGCGCGCGCGTGTGTGTGTGTGTGTGTGTGTGTGTATGTGTGTGTGTGTGTGTGTGTCTTATGCTAACTTGTCAAGCATACTGATGCAAGAATGTGGTTTTCACACTCTCCAGGTAATTAGAAAGCTGTAGTACTTCCACACAAGTGTTGAGTTGATTTTCTTTGTTTCTTTTCTAATTAAATTCTGATTTCCAGAAATTCTTTACATTTTAAGTGAGATAATGCATTCAGCACGGTGCACGCCAACAGTGAGCAGCTCATTCCAGCAGTTCTGTTCATCTTATTTATAGAATACTCTAAAAACAAATAAATACCTTATGCTTTCACCTAAAATAGAACTGGAAGCTTTTGAAGGAAGGGAAAGTTGGATCTGACTAGCATTCCTCCTGACACACGCTCTGTTATTTTTACTTTTAAATCAGAAGTACAAGTACTTTGTATTCCTGGGTTCTTCTCTGTCTCTGAAGGGTAAACATTCCCAAGCATGAAGTGAGTAGATCAAGGTACAGGTATTTGACTGTTGTTTCTCCAATCAGTAGTGGGATTTAATGTCTTAAAAAGTGCTATTTAAATTACTGGGTGTTTTATCTTTCACTCAAAGTATTTTAACAATTAAAATACAACTTGGAAGTTAAGTAAGTCCCTCACATTTTCTGTTACTTAAAAAGAGAAACATAAGCTGGGCGGTGGTGGCGCACGTCTGTAATCCCAGCACTCTGGGAGGCAGAGGCAGGCAGATTTCTGCGTTCCAGGCCAACCCAGTCTACAGAGTGAGTTCCAGGACAGCCAGGGCTACACAGAGAAACCCTGTCTCGGAAAAACAAACAAACACACACACACAAAAAAACAAAACAAAAAACAAAAACAAAAAAACCCAAAACCCAAAAACACAATAACAACAAAAAAAGAGAGAAACATAGAAACACTATTTATTAAATATATACCTTTATAGCTGATATAATGGCTTTGCTCACTCCAGTAAAAAAGAATTTACATGTCAGTGGCATTTCATGGCACACTATGGTCTAGGCCTTAGGGCCTTGGCAGTTCCTATTATTTATTATCTAGCCTTTCTTTATTTGTTTTTGTTTTGTTTGTTTTTGTTTTATTTTGAAACATGGCCTCATTCTGTAGCTCTCCCTGGCCTAGAAGTCATTGGATACATCTTGAGCTCAAGAGATCCAACTGCCTCTGCCTCTTAGTGCTGCGATTAAACGTGTGTTCTTCTTCACCAGGTTGCCATGATGTTCTTGAATAAAGGATGTGGAAAATAGGCACCCTACTCACAGCTGCACCCCACAGCTCACTCACAAGGTGAGCTATGGCAAGAGGAGCAAAAATGTTCAGTAGTCATAGTAGTGCCTCTGCTCCTCCCTCCCTCCCACACTAGTGATCACATGTGGAGTCTCCAGAAAACTAAGCAAACACTGTTCCAATGAGCTCTGGCTCTAGCTTTCTTCTAACCTTTATTTTGAAATGAGGACTCACTAAGTTACTCAGGTTGACTTTGAACTTGACATGCTCCTAACATCCAAAAAACTGAGATTAACAAGCCCATCAGAAGAGTGGATGCAAAAAAATGTGGTATATCTACACAATGGAGTACTATTCAGCCATTAGAAACAATGAATTCATGAAATTCTTAGGCAAATGGATGGAGCTGGAGAACATCATACTAAGTGAGGTAACCCAGTCTCAAAAGGTGAATCATGGTATGCACTCACTGATAAGTGGATATTAACCTAGAAAACTGGAATACCCAAAACATAATCCACACATCAAATGAGGTACAAGAAGAAAGGAAGAGTGGCCCCTTGTTCTGGAAAGACTCAGTGAAGCAGTATTCGGCAAAACCAGAACGGGGAAGTGGGACGGGGTGGGTGGGAGGATAGGGGGAGAGAAGGGGGCTTACGGGACTTCCGGGGAGTGGGGGACTAGAAAAGGGGAAATCATTTGAAATGTAAATAAAAAATATATCGAATAAAAAAAAACAGGCCCATCAGATTCTACTTTAAAATAGTTGTGTTTAGGATGGCAAGATAGATCAGCAGGTAAAGGCTTGCTGCCAAACATCACAACTTGAGTGCTGTCCCCAGGTCCCACCTGGCAGAGGCATAGAACCGACTCCTGAAGCTATGATCTTGCTTCCACATGTATACCCTTATTCATTACCTATCTGCAATAAATAAATAGAAGAAACAGAAAAACAAGTTAGTCATATTCTAAAACCTTACCAGGTTGGGGATATTATATAATAGTTACAACAATGTAATGCCCCAGAAGGCAATGCCAAATACAGAACCCATGTCAACCTAGAACAAATTTATTACAAGAGCTTTTAATTCAAAGAAGGAAAAAAAATAGCCTGCATCAAATATGAATTCCCCTAGTCACTGGGAAGTCAGGTGAGCTGAATTACGTAAACAACTGAAGAGGAAAGGACAGGTATAGACCAGATCATAAATAGATGGTTCTTAAAAGAAGTATTTCAGATCAAGAGGATTAGGTAAGGAAGCTCTTAAGGAACCAGATGATGTTGTGTGTGTGTCTGCAATGATAGCTCTAGATGAGGCTGACTACTATCTAACTCAACACTTGATTCAGCCCTTGATTCCAGTTCTACATTTAAGAGTATTATCTTTATTTCTCATGATAAAACACTTAAGGAAAGTAAGATAATATCCCATTGTAACCTTTCTTGGTGTTGTAGCTCAGAAGTTGACCCTCCCTTTTCTATTACTATTATTCTCCAATAATAATTGTAGCTATGACTCTGACTTTCATTATTACTTATGAATAGAATATGCCTCACTTGGCCCCTACACTTTAAATCTCCAGCTCCTTTATTTATTCCTTTATACAAATATTCCTTTAGTACTATGATTCTAGATTCTGGACAGACATTAGTATCTAAAGGGTCTTTAAAAGCACTGGTATCTAGGACTCCATCTCAAGACAGCTTGTCAGTCCTTGGTAAATGAACTTAAAACAAACCATCTCTCAGTGCCTTCCCAGACCATTAATGGTTACTATAGACACTACATCTACTGGGTCATAAACTGCTAGCCTTTAACTTTTCAACTAAAACATGGTTTAATATATTGAATATTTATCATGTTTCCCTTACATAGAGTAGCTTTAAAACACAATATACTATGTCTTCATTGACAAGGGAAAGAACTTTCTTAAGTGCAATAACACATTTCTAGTATTCATTTTGTAATGGTGTATGTGTATATATGTGTGTGCATATATATGTATGTGTATGTGTGTATGTACATATGTGTGTATATGTGTGTATGTGTATGTGCATATGTGTGTATGTATGTGTGTATGTGTGTATGTGTGTGTATGTGTGTATGTGTATATACATATGTGTGTATGTGTGTATGTATGAGTATGTGCATGTACATATGTGTGTATGTGTATGTTTGTATATGTGTATATGTATGTGTGTATGTGTGTATGTATGTTTGTGTACATGTGTGTATGTATGTGTATATGTGCATATGTGTGTATGTGTATATGCACATGTGTGTATGTGTGTATATGTATGTGTGTATGTGTGTATGTATGTTTGTGTACATATGTGTGTGTATGTGTATATGTGCATATGTGTGTATGCGTATATGCACATGTGTGTATGTGTATGTGCACATGTGTGTATATCTATGTGCGCATGTGTATATGTGTGTTGCATGATTGTTTTGCCAATTGTTTTTATTACTGATTCCTGGGAAAGTCTGATAAATCATCTCTCTGATCTTCAGCTCAGACTCTGACCCATAGCTTGTGGCTGACCATCTTGCAAGAGAGAATTATTAGAGTTTTTTTGTGCATGTGTGTAGAACAAAACCCAAAGTCACAGAGTGTGTGTGATGACATCATGAGAGAGGCCATGCTGAATCTCCTATATGCTGCTTCTCAGAAAATCCTGGCAAAAAGGAGGGCCCCAGATGGGGAGACAGAGTGAACAGAGGTAATGGGGGTGAAGGGGACATTAAGAAATATCTTTAGAAAGATGTCACAAAAGCCAGGGAACCAAAGACTAGGCATTTGGCCTAGATACCAAGGCTAGTCTAGACAGAATGCTGTTAACATTATTTATTGTGAACACTATTGTTAAGAAATATTAGATGTGTCTAGAACATCAAATTTTACCGACTGTGTACCTCCAGTGCTTTTCTACTTAGCCTGGATCCGCTTGTACATCGATACATTACCTTCTCCTGGCTCCTCTTAAACTCTCTAAATTCCATTTTGTAATTTTGTCTCACCTCATTCTGCATCTTCTTTCTCCCTTTCATTAGTCATACTTACTTGATTGTAGAGCAAAATTCAGTCTAAGAATGGATTAAAAACACGTTTCTTTTCCTTCTGTAGTGGTTGACTACTCACTGTAGCCAGTGAGCAGCTTTTTTTGGTTTGCTTTTAATGTCATGAAGACCCAGACTGGCCGCAACAAAGGGCAGTAATCAGCAGCATGCCGCATCTTCTGTCTGTCTGGTTCCAGCTGTAAACTGGGACTGTTTGCACTGACCTCATGGGGGAAGGCTGGCCAACGCTAACCTAAACCGAGTGAGTTTGTATACAGTGTGGCAGCTGTCCTCCAGCACACCAGATGATAGCCTGGCTCAGAAGGACACCGTCCTGGACAATAGTGACCTCGTGACCTCGTGTCTTCTAAAGCAGCAGGGTGCTTTGATCTCTCTCTCTCTCTCTCTCTCTCACACACACACACACACACACACACACACACACACACACACGGCCTCTTATTGCTCTCTTAGGTTTCATCTCCTAGCTGTTGGGAAAGCAGTACATCTGGTCAGCCAAGTGCAGTTTTCCAATTCTTGGACATTCGGTGTTTTCTCATTCATTGAATTGGTCAGTGTGGCATTTTCAGGGTAAGTCTTTCTGTCTTTGTGCTTTTTAGCAAAATTTCAGCCAGGGCCTCAAAAAAAATCAGTTGCCAGTATTATCCACTCTGTATTGCCATCCAAGAAGTTCTCATCACTACTGCAAAATAGTCTCTACAGTGGCCCTTCAAAAGCTCCACCAATTTTCTTATCAAGCTTCCTATAAGAAGTGGCCATAGATTTCAACAGCTTCATTATATGGTTGCAGTTTCTATTTGAGTCTCATTAACAGATATTAAATTCATTTCTTTGGCTAAGTTTTCAACTCTGGCTACTGAATTTTCTGCATCTTGTGCTGAAGGACAAATAGCAAATAAAAGATTCCTGAATTGAGAATCCTCAATAGAAATCATTTTTGAAGTAGTTATATTAAAAATGGGAAGATAGGGCTGGAGAGATGGTTCAGCAGTTAAAAGTACTGACTGCTCTTCTGAAGGTCCTGAGTTCAAATCCCAGCACCCATATGGTGGCTCACAACAATTCGTAATGAGATCTGATGCCCTCTTCTGGTGTGTCAGAAGACAGCTACAGTGTACTTACTAATAATGAATAAATAAATCTTTTTTAAAAAGATATATTTAAATATCTAAAAAAATATAGATATTTACTACAAAGATGTTTGGGTTTTTTTGTTTGTTTTTGATGTTCACTAGTTTCAATTTTAGATTTTTCTTCTCTGCTTTAAACCTAATTAAAAAGAATCATTATTTTTAACTGTTGCCATTACAAATAAAAAAAAACAAATTGTATGGAAACATGAGAAAACAGATTTTAGCTCTGCAATTTTTTCATTCAACAAAAACTTAATTTTTTATTTTCATGGAAATGTTGCTGGAGTGCTTGAAATCACCTTGTTTTACATATAAAGTTTTGATTAGAGTTGATATGCCATACCTCTAACCAAATGCCTCACTTGAACCAGAAACGTTAGGAACTTTATCTAGAATGCTCTGGAATGATCTGCTTTCAATTACCATCCTAGATAGATACAGAGGACTGCCTTCGTAGGAAATCCTACTGTGCACATAAACAGGCTCTTGCCCAGGTCTCTGCCTGTGCTCTGTTTGTTAGTGTGACTGATTCAATGGCCTTGGATGTTCCCAGATGTTTGGGAACAGCAGGTGTTTGGACGTAAGAGTCAATGGTGCACACAAGAGTATAAATGGGTCTCCAAATATTATGTTGAGGAAAGGGGGAGTGAGAGGCACAGAGCACATCCTTTCTGATCCTGATTAATAAAGGAGACGAGGCAAACCCTCCTATTTGTGATTCTGGATGTGGTTACTTTCAAGTCTTGCAGGAGAGGGGAGACAGTGGCTGATCAAGGACCAGACGGGAATGGCTTCAATTCGTAAAGTTCATTAAGCTGTCCAATTATGGCATATACTTCTCAACAAAATGCTTACCATGCTAGTTATAATTGCAAAGGAAGAGAGAGATGGCTGCTTTGGTAAAGCAGACTTGTGAGAGGGGCTGTGGAGAAGGATGCCGTGGAGATGCGCCATCATGAGAGCCATAGGTCTGTGGCAAGCACCACATTTCAGAGCTCAGAAAAGCAGTGCTTCTTGGAGGCTGTGATTGACCAATTATTTCACAGTTGCTTGTTGACCACGCTTCCTACGGAACACGGGCATTCAGCGTGCCGTTCCCTGGATGTGGCACAAGGTGTGCGCGCGCAGATAAACTGAGAAGCGGACTAATCCAGCCAGACTCTGAGCACACAGAGTCTAGACTTTGGGTTTTCAAACGGATCCTTTCACATGACCTGTCTGTTTTCATTTCTTAATTCAGATGATTCTTATTTCAGAAAGCCATGTATTTCACTTCTGTTAAGGCACAGACCTTTTCAAGTCTTTATTTACTTGCTTCATATTTCAGTGGATTCGGGCAAGGGTGTTCTGGGAACTGAGCATCCTCTGAGATGCTTTATATGAGACCCTGGCCTTGCAGAAGGCTTGTGTAAGCGCACAAGGAAACTCTTGGCAGGGCTTCTCTGGGCTTGGGGGCTTTGGTGCCATCTTTCTGGGTGGGTAGGCTCCTTCACTGTGTTTGGCTGCCAGGCCTGTCATTTGATAGGATTCTCATCTGCATGTCAATGAGGCTTGAAGCCCGTGGAAAGAATTAACTGGCCCAAGATGTTTATGAAACTTTTCAACAAATGCAATTGAAGGGAGAGTTGCCCTGACTGAGCTGATTGTCCTGGAGCACATGTTCAGTGAAGTAATCACACTAATATTAAGGGATTCGAGTTATATGATATTTTCAATGATCAGCCTAGTAGGAGTTTAAACATGAACAGAAACAAAAAAGAAAACCCACCGGCTAATCAAAAACAGTAAGTGAAACAACCCCTTTAAAATACATCAAGTGGCCTTTTATTTATTTTTATGCTTTTTATTTGCATTAAAACACGGTGCAGATTCAGGCTTCCTGCCTCTAGGAACCCTGGTTTTGATTGAATTTTTAACCAACAATATTAATCTCCAGTTGTATTTCTTTTTCCTTGAGGAGTAATTAAAGAAAACATGTTTGTTTTTCTAGGCATCATTCCTAAATCTGCAAGTGCCAAGACATAAATTCTGGCTTTATGTTCCCAAAAAATGTTTAGGCTTTGAGATCATACAGCCTTTAAGTAGAAAGTGGTTCATGTGTGTGTGTGTGTGTGTGTGTGTGTGTGTGTTCTTTGTTCAAGAGCTTCATTTTATAGGCATGTCTAGAGAGGAAAGCACATTCCATGCAAAAGCTTCCCTTTCTTGTCCACAGGTTACAGAATTTGAGAACCAGAATTTAAATTTAAAGCATTTGCTTCAAGGACCTAAACAAAGAGTTAAGGCCACTAAAAAAAAATCTTTCATTTTGTGTGTGTGTGTGTGTGTGTGTGTGTGTGTAAATATCTTTCATATATACAATGACGTGCCCATCTAAGAAAAAACTTAATGATACCTTTATCTATAAGCTCTTCTAGACTAAAATATAGTCATACATGATTCTTTGCTTTTCTATTCTGAGATGCTGAAGCAACTTTCTCAATATCGGTACTCAGTGAGACACCAGCTTATGGTGCTATTACATTATAAACCCAGTACCTGAGGCAAAGCATTACATCTAGTCAAAATGACCCTTGAAAGCCTATTAAATTGCCCATAAAATCCACCTTAATATAAACTCAAAGCTGCCAAGTTTTCCTGTAGAATCAGAAAATCACTGTCTTCGGTATCAGATGAGGTACTTCTATATTGTAGTGAGAAATACATTTCTTTAAATACTCTGAAAGCCCCCAGCATGGGAACTACCCCATACCATGATATAAATAGGAATCAAACAGGGAGCTAAACAGTTGTCTTGCTGCTTGTCTCCTGGGTTCATTACCAGGCTCTGAGGGGAATGATAAATAGAGCTGTATTATGTCACTAGCCTTCTCCTTCCTCCACATGGCTATTTTAAGTTAAATGCATACACGTAGTGACACGGTTGCACATGTGAAGCCCTTGGGGGCTTTTCTACCAACGAAGATGTCAGGAAATACCTTGTTGAATCCAGGTTTAAAAACAAGGAAACAACATTTACAATGAGAAAGGTAAATCAGCTGCACCCCAGGTCTCCTATTGCTGTATGCATTTGGTTATGGTGTAGAATAGCACTTTCAAGGCTAACACCGCTGGTGTACGTTTAGATATGTGTAGAGGGAATCTATTCCACGTACACTCTCCTGAAGTGTACCTGTGTGGCTATAGAGTGTTGCAAGAATGACTGGCTTTTCTTTATGGGGTGGTTTGAATGATACACCCCACCCTGCATAGACTGTCAAGTCTATGCACTTGAATACTTGGTGCTTGATTGGTGACTTTCAGGGCTGTGTAAGAGGTGTGGCCTTCCTGGAAGAAGTATATCACTCTCTCAGCCACCTATGTGGGTGAGATGTGAGCCCTCAGACCTCAGCTTCCAGCTCCTGTCACCATGCCTACCTTCCTGCCTGCTGCCACTCATCTGGGACTCCTCTCGTCCCTCTGGAACCACAACCCCAGAATAGACCCTCCCTTCTGTAAGTCACGTGGGTCGTGGTGTTTTAGCACAGCGAAAGCTGAGTATGATATTTTGAAAAGGGCCATCGGCATAGTTGTGCACTTACTGTTAAAGCAATTCTTTTTGATCACTCTCAGGAAAGAGGGAACACTTAGCATTTTATACACACACACACACACACACACACACACACAGACATACTTTCTAAAGGCTTTTTCCTGGTTTGAGTTCTTTTAGGGCTTTGGGCACGTTTTCTCTCCTTCACTCCTAAGTCCCTAATCACCTGGTGATGATAATTTTGGGGTAAGGGTGAACCCTTCAGCTGACTTTGCCCTCAGCTATGTCCTTTTCTTCCTCACCAACAAGTATCTATGCGGCATGAACCATGCATCACCGAAGCCTGCTGGCTGGCTCACTGCGAAAGCCCGGTGGCCACACCCAGCACGCTCAGCTGATGCCATACACTGAGAAGCACGGGAGCCTCAGAGTTTGCAGAAGCTCTTCTTACCCACATCAAGTCAGTATCTATCTTCAGTCTTTCCAGGTCATTAAGTAGGCTGTAATTTCAGGATTAGAGAAATTAAAGTTTTTCTACTCAGTATGGAAAAGGAAACTTGGAGAATGTGGAATCATTGCACGAAATCTCTTCCAATGCCAGTTTTCACGTAGCCTCCTTGGAGCCTCGTCCTGGGGGACGAAATCTTCCAGACAAACTCAGCACCACATGCAGGAGAGAGGTACATTTTTCTCTAAGATTCCGATTAGCCTGATACATCATTTTTCTTCCTTTATCTCTGTAATATATGGTATTTTTTTCTGGCATCCACTAAGGAATACAGAATCCTTATTCCTGTGAGTTATTAGTAACATTTTTCTGCATTTTCCTTGAGGGGGAAAAAAAACCAAACTTTAAAAACTTTAAGAATTTAACACAATGTATTTTGATGATATCCCCTGATTTCTCCAGATCCACTCCAAGTCCCCAACTCAGCTCAGCCTTGTAAGCATACTTTTTAAAAAGTGTCTTGAACAGTGGTGAGCTCTCGGCACCGTGCACCACCGTGGACTGCTGGCATCTGCTGCTGTGTTGGGATTGTTATTCCTTGTTGATTGAAAGCAGCATGTGCCCTCTGGCATGCTTCAGAACTAACACCCTTGAACTTTTGAACTCAGAGAAACTTCTGGCTATATGTTAGAAGAAAAAAGTAATCTCAAGCCATGCGCTTGTGTCTTTCAAGAAACAAATCAAGTAGATTCCAAAAAAAAAAAGTTTTATTTTTAGCCTTTTAATGGTTTCTTAGAATTTAATGTTTAAAAATGTATTTGAGACAAATATAACTTCATGTGAGGTTTTAAAAGAACAATTCTTCCTATAAAATTGTTTCAATAAAAAATTAATAAAGGTGGATGTGAAAGTTATTTTCAAATAATATTTTCAAGGATAATAATTTGCAATTTGGCTTTAAGAAAGAGAACTCATTTAAGCCCCCAAATAATGTCTTTAATCGTGCTGTGAAGTCTAGACACTAGAAATTTATTAGATCTGAACTATCAAAATAACATTAAGGCATTTAAATTATTGAGCAGGTTTCCTATCCAATATCATATTTCCACAAGAAACAGGAGACTTTCAGATCTTGAGTAAAATAACCATAATGAGAAGGTTTGTTATGTCTTTCTCCACAAACCTTAAGGAATTAGTGAATACTTTCACTTATTTAGAAGTTATGAGAGAAATATAGTCATCAGTAACTTGTATTAATTTTCTTCTTAATTGGAAAAAGTAAAATGTAATTGGCCTATAAAACCTCCATGATGGGGCTAGGGAGATAATTCATTCAGAAAAGTCCTTTCTATGCAAGCATTAGGACCCAAGTTCCTCAGCACCTACATAAAAAGATGGGCGTGGCTGTGTGGTCTGTAATCAAAGCCTTGGGGAGATGGAGACAGGTGGAACCAGGAACCTCATTGGCTGGCTAGCCTAGACAAATGGATGCACTCTGAGTTCAGTGAGAGGCCCTGTCACAAGAAAATAAGGTGGAGAGCATTTGAGGAAGATATCTGAGGCCTCTGCATACGTGCATGCATGCATGAGCACACACACACACACACACACACACACTCACAAAACTCAATGATAATCAGCCTAAGGATCTTCAGACTTTGAAGGGAAGATTCTGTTCCTGACTGTGTATTGCTAGCCACAAACACTAACACCTTCAGCTTCTCAAGAGAAGGGCTTAGTGCAGGAGGATTCCTTTTGTTCTGAAAATGTGAGAGCCCCAAGAATCTGTTGGGTTTTTTTTTAAAAAGCCTTTCAGCAGTCAGGGTTGATACCTGTGCTGGGAACAGGGATTTTTCATGTACAAGTAGGAAAACACTGTTCCACTGAATACCCACAACCACTCTCTACCACAAGCCACTGTCTGGCTTGCATTTCCTTGTGAGAACTGCATTTGTCTCATCGAGACCAAAATGTTTAGTGACATTTCTGCTGGACACATCCCCCAAACACTCAGATCTATAAAATTGCTTGCATGAGCTTTGGATGCCCACAGCAGTCCCAGCTAAGAAGAGTTCCAGCTGACACACTATACTGCCTAGTTCTCGAACAACAAGTGGCTGGAGTTGTGTTAGCAACTGAGCTGAAAATGGCTGGTCCTCACCAACTCCTGCACCCAAGACTTCACAGCTTATTCTATTAGGCTTTTATTCATGGGGATTGTAATTCTTTCTCCACCAGTTATTGTTCTGAGAATTAATAAACATTGAACTATGCCTCCATTTTTCTGTTTAAAATGGGCATACTTGTCCCCCCCAAAAAAAATGCATAACTGTGGGTTAGAAACCAGGCAGTAAAGCAGTTACCATGGGCAGTGCTCTGACATCATCTTAGCTTCTGGGCATTCATTAAGTGAAATTAGTACTTAGAAATGAAGATAAAGCTTATGGGGGAGGTGGCAACTTAGCACTTGAGTTTTATTTTATAATATCTGTAAAATATATTCAAGGACATGTATGATTATATGTACCACAGGGCTGTATTGTCTATGAATAATCTAGAGAGTAATATAGAGGACCACATAAAAAAATGAAGCCAATATAACATGGAGCGGAACTTTTAGAAATAATAATAAAAACAAACACATAAATAAACAAATAGGCCAAGTACCGAACTGGAATTGTCTTGGAATTACAAATATTTTTACAATTACAAAAGTAAGGCTTCATAGTCTGTATTTAATAAAACTTACATCTAATCTTCAGAATAAACTTGATGACAGTTCACTTGACATCCCTATTCAGTAGCATCCTACATCTAGTTTCATATTACAGTAGATATATATGGCAGTCACCTTTGCCTACAAGACATTTAAGTTCTTCATCACTTGACCAGTCTTCGCTCTTTGATAGTCAGATCATTTGCCCATGAAGCCTTATCCCCCTTATTTTCCTTTTCACATTTCTGTGAACCTTTAGGTATTTTGGAAATGGCCTATTGTGCATTTTGGTTACCCAGAATCACCATCTCTGTCTTCCCGAATCCTGAATCGGTGGCGAGCTTTGCATTTTCACTTTCAACCTACTTGGATTTTGCTTGTCTCGTACTAAAGAATGGTTTGAATTCTCCTGCATCAGTGAGATTCCAAAAATGTTGAGTTACTGCAGCTGAAAGGGCCCCATAGCTGCAGCCCTGGATGCATTATTTGCTTATCTAACCTCAGGGGAGATTAAAATCAAATGAGAATACAAATAAAAAAATAATGGATAGAGAGAGATGTCGTTGCCATAGTTCTTGAACTTCCTGGTGCAGTTCATGTTGTGGTGACGCCCAACCAAAGATATTTTCGTTACTACTTCATTCCTGTAATTGTGATACTATTATCAATTGTAATGTAAATGTGTTTTCTGATGGTCTTAGGTGATCCTCATGAGGATCATAACCCACCGCTGAGAGCCACTGTGCTATTTATTATAAGCAGGGATAGAGTATAAAATGCCAATTCATGAATATTTTCATGTTATGATGCCTTTCCTGTCCTATTGTGACATTGACACAGTGGAAGCTGGATAACTAAAATTCCCTGTATAGAATAATTGTCACTTACTCGTGAAGAATGGTATCATGTCCTAAGGTCCCCACTGCGGATTCTTTTTCAGTCCGTTTGCTCCTCCTTCTCCCCAGGCTTTCCAGAGTAGCTCCTTCATCAGCATCATTTGATCCTCTCCTTCTACCTCATTAGTTTCTAGTGACAGCAGAGAGATGTAGGGGAGAGAGATCATTTATGCCTGTATTAGCAAAATCAAACTTAACCATGTAGAAAACTGGCTAAATAAATGTAATTAAAGAAAAAAGAAATGAATGCGGAAACCTCAGCTAGTGATAACGGCCATTAGCATGATCTTGTTAATGCTGTACTCTTGAGGACTGGACCTGTTTAAGAATGAAAAGGAAAGGCTTGTATAGGACTATTATGAAATCCTGCTGAAAGTCACGATTTCTTAATCCTAGCTGATCTGAGGGGCTGGATCACTTTGTGTACATAATTGAGGTGGGCCAGACAACAGTAATAACAGTAGGCACTTCTGAATCTCTTAATCTTCATGATAGCCTCTGAGTATCCTCACAGATCTCTTGGGGTTCCTGTTTTCTAGGAGTCTAGTGATGCTCTCTCATATAAATGCTGGGGAAGGATGGGTGATGGGGTAGAAATCAGACAAGAATGGGAGATAAATAAGGGTGCTATTGCACACTGACGTACAAAGAGACTAAAACCACAAAGGTTCGCAGTGTGGCTCAGCTCACAGGGTGCACTGGAGATTTAAGAATCTTGAGCACTTTTTGATGACAGCAATTAAGTGGAAGAATAAAGATGACAAGCTACGTTTCCACTCTGTGAAACTCAAAGCTCTTGCGAGGAATGGCAGCACCAGCTGGACCGGCATTGCAGAGGATTAGAAGGGGAAATTTAAGGCTTATCTGTTGAAATGGAATTCTTCAAGTCAGGAAACTCAAAGGAATGTACAACAGTTACCAAGTTCAGAATCAGATTAAGTCAGGGGAGAGAGGGCTGGGAAATATCTGCGTTTCACTCGATAACAAGGATGGAATGAGCCAAGAACTCAGTTGGGGTTTGATGGAATGAACCAGATTGTTCAATACGCCTGAAGTGCACATAAGCCACACCTAGAGGCCTTGGCTCTACCCCTTTTATAATGATATAATGATAATAAATGCACATAAATGGGTTAAACATCGAAGCAGCATGTTCTCCAGCTTGCTTTGCCTTGGGAGACAGTTCTGTAAGGTGTCTAAAATTATTCCACTCTAAACATCCCTAATCCTGTTACTGAAGACTGACACGGGTTTGAGCCCCAGAGAAACAATGAAGCTAAGAAGGAAAAGCATCTATGTTTAAAACACTAAACTGAGTCACCAAATAGTACAGCTGCTCTTATTTCTCTCACTGACTTGGTGGCACCCAATGCCAATCATTCAGGTAGTTTCATCTGCATATTGTCTTGCCACTCCCACCAGCTGCCATTTCTCCATGGAAGAGGGCTTGGATTGGAGATGGCAGAGATTCTTTGCCTAAGGCCTGGTGAGTACAGCTACCTATTCTAAACTCGATGAGAGAGTTAAGTCCTCATCAAGGAAATGGGTGTTGAACTTGAATCAAACATACATGTTTAATTTGAGAATCTAATAAGATTTGGGTATCAAGGAAAGAGAAAAAAATATATAATGTAATATATTAATATATAGTGATACGATGTATAATGATATAATACATTATATTCTATAGTGTATATGTGTATATGATACATAATATATATGATATATAACATATATTATAATGCATTTTCTATAATATAACATATATTATATGTCAATATATAATGATATGATGTATAACATATAATACATAATATATTATATTCAATATTATATGCATGTACATGATATATAATATATACAATATATAACATATTATAATATATTTTATATTATATAACATATCATATATATCATATCATATCAGATCTTATCTTATATCATATCATATATCATATCATATCATATCTTATCTTATCTTATCTTATCTTATCTTATCTTATCTTATCTTATCTTATATTATATTATATTATATTGCCAGGGTAATAGAATAGCTTAGCAACTTGAGGCACTTATGCACGGAATTGACTACCTGAATTCAATCCTTGCATTTCACAAGGTGACAGGGGAGTATAGTTACTGAGAGTAATCCTCTGACTCTCTGTCTCTCTGTCTCTGTCTCTGTCTCTGTCTCTGTCTTTCTCTTCCTCCCCACACACAAATAAATTAAATTAATTTTAAATTAATAAAATAAAATTCCTCTTGCCTTCCTCTGCCTTAAGTTAGTTTCATTTGGTTTGTTTAAGATTTTGGAGTGTCCTCAGTTCAAGCTTTATAGATCTATGGGATACGGTCTGTCACGGCAGGGAAGAACTGTGACAGAAGTGGGGGACAACTGTTCACATTGTTTCAAAATCCAGAAACAGAGAGACATACATAATCCTGTTCAGCATGATTCTTCTTTCCTATTAAGTCTATGACCTCAGTCCATGGGATGGTGCTGTCCACATTAAGATGGGCATTTCTACCTCTGTGAACTCAATCTAGAAAACGCATGCCAGACATGCTCAGAGGTTTGCCTCCTGGGTGATTTTAGCTCCTGTCAAATTGATACTCAATATTAATTACCACAGTCACCAGAAGCACTCAGGACAGATTAAGTCTGTTTGCACAAAGCTGGGACGAGTTTTTTGCAATTGCTTGTCAAGCGACTGAGGTTATGCTCAAAGACAATATTTGGAATTCTAGGCTTTAACAAAGAGCCCAAGAAGAACCTTCCATCATAAACAGAAAGTCCTTCTGTTACTATAAAAGTGATCTTTAGGGGGTAACACTGGCAAAAACAAGTTAGCAGTAACCAAGGACTCTTTACCATTCATGCTAGATATTGAGTCTGGTTTGATGTCCAGGATCATCTCATACCCTTTTCATATATAAACATGTAATATGAGAATATATTCGCACATAAATGTGAGTTGGACATATGCACACACTGTGTTCATATTCTAATGTCTCTGAGAAACTCCCATCAGGCATCTAAGAGACAAAGCAGACCAGACTGAGCAAATCATTTAGTCCATGCAGGTTACCCCAGATCTCCCAGATTTGAATTCTGAGGTTAATCCTTTAACAGACCGCCACTCTGATACACTCACTGGCTTAGAAAGGATCAGGTATATACAACTACCTTGCCCACTTTGCTTTCTAGTTCACCAGGCCTTGCAATCTCAGAGGTCTGAAGCCCCCAACTTCACTCCCCACTCTTCACCCTTCAATCCCAGTACAAAGTGGCCACCAAAGAAGATGAGGCTCATGAGATCAGCCACTTCTCCTCCCTGCCTCTTGTGTTGCGATGAGTCTGTCCCAGTGTGTGCCTACAAAGCTCTCCTGTCTGGGATGCTTCCCTTCTACTTCTGGGATCCTCACACTTAGCGATATCATGGTCTACTTCTCAAATTCCACCATCTCCCCCTGCTTCCATGTTCCCGTCCCCATTATTGAATCCAGTATATCCAGAAGTCAGCCATTTCTATTTCTACTCAGAGCCCGGCCGGCCCACTGCTCTTAGGAGCCACACAAGTCTGGCAGGCCTCTTGACTCAGTCCTGAACCAAGTGGAACTGATCAGGTCACTCAGCCTTATTGAATTGAATGCCTGGTGGGGTTATTTTAAGGATTTGGGAGATGATATATGTGAAGGGTCCGTATCCTTGCCAGGTTTAATAAATCTTCGCTGCCTTCTCCCACCAGAGTGGCCTGCAGCTCTTATCCACATTTCTTAGCACTTAGCACAGTAATATAATTAGCGACATTAGTGTATCTAGAAGGCAATTACTATTTAATTGCTCCGGCCCCATCCAGACCGAAGTCGCTCTCCATTCACTTCTAATTTGGGGCGAGGCAGTTCAGTCCCTACCCTGGCTTGTCACACATTCACCCACCGTCTTCCAGAGAATTAAAAATAACTTTAGGCAGCCACTGGCTGTCGCAAGGTAGAGGATTCTGAATCAGTCTTGAGTGGCCTCTTTCTTCAGTAACGATTATGGAAAAGTAGCCCAGGCCTGCTCAGAAGCATCCTGCCCCCCCCCCCCCTGTGTGCTCCATCC